>NW_027077987.1:341500-683000 GCF_963930625.1 Muntiacus reevesi | reverse complement strand
GTGTTTCCCACTTGTTTCCCAAGTGATGCCCACATGATTCCCACGTGATTGACACCTGATTTCCACATGATTCGCACGTGATGTCTACGTGATTCCCACGTGAATGACACGTGATTACCACGTGATTCCCAGGTGATTCACACGTGATTCACACGTGATTCCCTCGTGATTACCACGTGATTGAGATGTGATTAACACGTGATTCTTATGTGATTCCCACGTGATTCCCACGTGAATGACACGTGATTCCTACGTGTTTCCCACGTGATTGACACGTGATTCCCACATGATTCCCACGTGATTTCCACGTGATTCTCACGTGCCTCCCATGTGATTCACACGTTATTGACACCTGATTTCCACATGATTCGCACGTGAGGTCTACGTGTTTCCCACGTGAATGACACGTGATTCCCACATGATTCCCACGTGATTCACACGTGATTCCCTCGTGATTACCACGTGATTGAGATGTGATTAACACGTTATTCTTATGTGATTCCCACGTGATTCCCACATGATTGACACGTGATTTACACGTGATTCCCACGTGATTGACACGTGATTCCCACCTGATTCCCTCGTGATTGACACGTGATTCCCACGTGATTCCACGTCATTTCCATTTGATTTGGAATCTTTGAACTCCGGGTTCCTCTCGAACTGTCCAATGGATGTACGGACGCCTGTGCAGAAGGGGCATCAAGCTAGTGCTTTCTTTCGTATCTCCCCTGGTGCTTCAGACATCCCTTCTTCTTGTGAGATGAAATCCAGATTGCACACAAGTCAGTGGAGGAATTCCAGCCTGATTTCAAGTCATGGAATCTCGGGGTCTATTCCACTGGAGACCGCAAAATCAATGTCCCTCTCCTAGAGGTACAGCTGAGAGAAGCCTCCTCCTCTGGTGCTTGTGGACAGTTGGCATTCCTGTTGATTTGAAGCCAGAAAATCAGCTCTCACCTCGAGATGAATGGGGGTACACGGAGCTCTTTCTGGCTCCTGCAGTGACGTCAGGGTCCCTCTAGACTTGAGACAGGAATCCTGGATTTTGTCTGGAGTGCCATCAAGGAAATCAAGGCTCCTTTCGGGTTTGATGGGGAGCATTTAATTGCTCTGCACGCAGTGCAGGGGAAGCAGGGTTCATCTCGTGGCGACGGGGGAGTCTCATGGTTTTTTTCAAATTGTGGAGGGAACCTGGTGTATATTCTCGAGTTATGACGGGGATGGCCCTTCCAAACACAGGTGTGTTCAGCGAAGTCAGGACTCCTGTATAGTTGCGAGGGACTCCTCGGGAGTCACCTCGCGACTTGAAAGGGCCATAGGTATACCTCTCGAGGTGAGGCGGCAGACCCATTGTCCCTTTCCTGTTGCCACTGGGATCCTGGGATTCCTGACCAATTTCCAGAGGAGTCAGGCATCATCTCCTTTGGAATCATTGAGCTCCGTGTTCTTCTCGAGCTGTCCAATGGATGGGAGGCCGCCTGTCGAGAAAGGTCAGGCAGCTAGGGCTTTCTCTAATGTCTCCCCAGGGGCTTCAGACATCTCTTCATCTTGTGAGATGAAATCCAGCTTTCACTCAATTCACTGCAGGAATTCAGACCTGGTTTCCAGTCAGGGCATCTTGAGGTCGATTCCACTGAAGGCCGCAAATTCAACCTCCCTCTCCCAGACGTACAGCTGCGAGAAGCCTCGTCTTGTGATGCTTGTGGACAGTTGGCATTCCTCTTGATTTGAAGACAGGAAATCAGCTCTCACCTCGAGATGATTGCGGGTACACCGAGCACTTTCTGGTTCCTGCAGTTACCTCAGGATCCCTCTAGACTGGAGACAGTGTTCCTGGAGTTTCTCTGGAGTGCCATCAAGGAAATCAACGCTCATTTCGGGTTTGATGGGCAGCAAGGAGTTGCTCTGCATGCAGTGCAGCGGAATCGGGACTCATCTAACGGCCAGGGGGTAGTCTCATGGTTTTTCTCGAGTTGCGGCGGGTACCTGGGGTATATTCTCGTGTTACGACGGGGATGGCCCTTTCAAACACGGGTGTGTACAGTGATGTCAGGACTTCTGTCTAGTTTCGAGGGATCCCTCGGAAGTATCCTCGTGGCTTGAAAGGACCATAGGAACACCTCTAGGTGAGGTGGCAGACCCAGTTTGCCTTTCCTGTTGCCACTGGGATCCTTTGATTCCTGTCCATTTTCCAAGAATCAGACATCGTCTCCTTTGGAATCATTGAACTCCGTGTTCCTCTCGAGCTGTCCAATGGATGGGAGGCCGCATGTTGAGAAGGGGCAGCGAACTAGGGCTTTCTCTCGTGTCTCCACAGGGGCTTCAGACATCCCTTCATCTTGTGAGATGAAGTCCAGCTTGCACTCAGGTGACAGCAAGAATTCCGGTCTGATTTCGAGTAAGGGCATCTCGGTGTCGATTCCAGTGGAGACTGCATATTAAACGTCCCTCTCCCAGACGTACAGCTGCAAGATGCCTGCTCTCTTGGTGTTTGTGGACACTTGGCATTCCTCTTCTTTTGAAGCCAGGAAATCAGCTCTCAGGTCGAGATGATTGGGGGTACACGGAGCACTTTCTGGTTGCTGCAGTGACCTCAGTATCCCTCTAGACTTGAGACAGAGTTCCTGGAGTTTCTCTGGGTTGCCATCAAGGAAATCAAGGTTCATTTCGGGTTTAATGGGGAGCACGTAATTGCTCTGCACACAGTGCAGGGGAATCGAGCATCATCTTGCGGGGAGGTGGGAGTCTCTTCTTTTTTCTCGAGTTGCGGTGGGAACCTGGGGTATATTCTCGAGTTACGATGGTGATGGCCCTTCCAAACACGGGTGTGTACAGCGACGTCAGGACTCCTGTCTAGTTGCGAGGGACCCCTCGGGAGTCTCCACGTGACTTGAAAGGGACATACGAAAACCTCGCGAGGTGAGTTGGCAGACCCATTGTCCCTTTACTGTTGCCACTAGGATCCTGGGATTCCTGTCCATTTTCCAGAGAAGTCAGGCATCGTCTCCTTTGGAATCATTGAACTCCGTGTTACTCTCGAGCTGTCCAAAGGATGGGAGGCCGCCTGTCGAGAAACGGCAGGGTGCTAGGGCATTCTCTAGTGTCTCCTCAGGGGCTTCAGACATCCCTTCAACTTGTGAGATGAAATCCAGCTTGCACTCAAATCACTGCAGGAATTCCGGCCTGATTTCGAGTCAGGGCATCTTGGCGTCGATTCCACTGGAGGCCGCAAATTCAACCTCCCTCAACCAGATGTACAGCTGCGAGAAGCCTCCTCATGTGGTGCTTGTGGACAGTTGGCATTCCTCTTGATTTCAAGCCAGGAAATCAGCTCTCAGCTCGAGTTGATTCGGAATACACGGAGCTGTTTCTGGTTGGTGAAGTGACTTTAGGATCCCTCTAGATTTGAGACAGTGTTCCTGGGGATTCTCTGGAGTGCCATCAAGGAAATCAAGGTTCCTTTCAGGTTTGATGGGGAGCATGCAACTGCTCTGCATGCTGTGCAGGGGAATCGGGCCTCATCTTGCGGCGAGGGGGAACGCTCATGGTTTTTCTCGAGTTGCGGCGGGAACATGGGGTATATTCCCGAGTTACAACGGGGATGGCCCTTCCAAACACGGGTGAGTTCAGCCACGTCAGGACTGCTGTCTAGTTGCGACGGACCCCTCGGGAGTCTCCTCGCAGCTTGAAAGGGCCATAGGAAAACCTCTCGAGGTGAGGCGGCAGACCCATTGTCCCTTTCCTGTTGCCACTGGGATCCTGGGATACCTGTCCATTTTCGAGAGTAGTCAGGCATTGTCTCCTTTGGAATCATTGAACTCCGTGTTCCTCTCGAGCTGTCCAATGGATAAGAGGCTGCCTCTCTACAAAAGGCAGGGAGCTAGGGCTTTCTCTAGTGTCTTCCCAGCGTTTCAGACATCTCTTTATCTTATGAGATGAAATCCAGCTTGCACTCAATTCACTGCAAGAATTCCGGCCTGAGTTAGTGTCAGGCCATCTCATGGTCGATTCCAGTGAAGGCCATAAGTTCAACGTCCCTCTCCCAGACGTACAGCTTTGAGAAGCCTCCTCTTGTGGTGCTTGTGGACAGTTGGCATTCCTATTGATTTGAAGCCAGGAAATTCGCTCTCACCTCGAGATGATTGGGGGTACACGGAGCTCTTTCTGGTTCCTGCAGTGACCACAGGATCCCTCTAGTCTTGAGAGAGTGTTCCTTGAGGTTCTATGGAGTGCCATCAATGAAATCAAGGATTTTTTCGGGTTTGACGGGGAGGATGGAATTGCTGTGCACGCAGTGCAGGGGAATCGGGCTTCAGCTCGCGGCAAAGGGAGAGTCTCATGGTTTTCCTCGAGTTGCGGCTGGAACTTGGTGTATATTCTCGAGTTACGGCGTGGATGGCCCTTCCAAACACGGGTGTGTTCAGGGACGTCAGGACTACTGTCTAGTTGCGAGGGACCCCTCGGGAGATTCCTCGCGGCTTGAAAGGGCCATAGGAACACCTCTCGAGGTGAGGACGCAGACCCTGGTTTCCTATCCTGTTGCCACCTGGAACCTGGGATTCCTGTCCATTTTCCAGAGGAGTCAGGCATCATCTCCTTTGGAATCATTGAACTGCGTGTTCCTCTCGAGCTGACCAATGGATGGGAGGCCGCCTATCGAGAAAGGGCAGGGTGCTAGGGCATTCTCTAGTGTCTCCCCAGGGGCTTCAGATATCCCTTCATCTTGTGAGATGAAATCCAGCTTGCACTCAAGTCACTGCAGGAATTCCGGCCTGATTTCGAATCAGGGCATCTCGGGGTCGATTCCACTGGAGGCCGCAAATTCAACCTCCATCAACCAGATATATGGCTGCGAGAAGCCTCCTCATGTGGTGCTTGTGAACAGTTGGCATTCCTCGTGATTTGAAGCCAGGAAATCACCTCTCAGCTCGAGATGATTCGGAATACATGAAGCTGTTTCTGGTTGTTGAAGTGACGTTAGGATCCTACTAGACTTGAGACAGTGTTCCTGGGGTTTCTCTGGAGTGCCATCAAGGAAATCAAGGCTCCTTTCGGGTTTGATGGGGAGCATGCAATTGCTCTGCATGCTGTGCAGGGGAATCGGGCCTCATCTCGCGGCAAGGGGGAGTCTCATGGTTTTTCTCGAGTTGCGGCAGGAACCTTTGGGTATATTCTCGAGTTACGACGAGGATGGCACTTCCAAACACGGGTATGTTCAGTGACGTCAGGACTCCTGTCTAATTGCGAGGGAACCCTCGGGAGTCTTCTCCTTCCTTGAAAGGGCCATAGGAAAACCTCTCGAGGTGAGGTGTCAGACCCATTGTCCCTTTCCTGTTGTCACTGGGATCCTGGCATTCCTGTCCATTTTCCAGAAGAGTCAGGCATCGTCTCCTTTGGAATCATTGAACTCCGTGTCCCTCTCGATCTTTCCAATTGATGAGAGGCCGCCTCTTTAGAAAAGGCAGGGAGGTAGGGCTTTCACTAGTGTCTCCCCAGGGGCTCAGACATCCCTTGATCTTGTGAGATGAAATCCAGCTTGCACTCAACTCACTGCAAGAATTCCGGCCTGATTTAGAGTCAGGGCATCTCGGGGTCAATTCCAGTGGAGACCATAAATTCAGCGTCCCTCTCCCAGACGTACAGATGCGAGAAGCCTCCTCTTGTGGTGCTTGTGGACAGTTGGCATTCCTCTTGATTTGAAGCCAGGAAATTCGCTCTCAACTCGAGATGATTGGGGGTCCAATGAGCTCTTTCTGGTTCCTGCAGTGACCTCAGGATCCTTCTAGACTTGAGAGAGTGTTCCTGCGGTTTCTCTGGAGTGCAATCAAGGAAATCAAGGCTCCTTTCAGGTTTGATGGGGAGCACGCAATTGCTCTGCATGCTGTGCAGGGGAATCGGGCCTCATCTCGCGGCGAGGGGCGAGTCTCATGGTTTTTCTCGAGTTGCGGCGGGAACCTGGGCTATATTCTCGAGTTACGGCGGGGATGGCCCTTCCAAACACGGGTGTGCTCAGCACGTCAGGACTCCTGTCTAGTTGCCAGGGACACCTTGGTAGTCTCCTCCCCGCTTGAAAGGGCCATAGAAAAACCTCTCGACGTGAGGCTGCAGACCCTTTGTCCCTTTCCTGTGGCAAATGGGATCCTGGGATTCCTGTCCATTTTCCAGAGGAGTCAGGCATCATCTCCTTTGAATCATTGAACTCTCTGTTCCTTTCGAGCTGTCCAATGGATGGGAGGCCACCTGTCACGAAAGGGCAGGGTCCTAGGGCATTCTCTATTGTCTCCCCAGGAGATTCAGACATCGCTTTATCTTGTGAGATGAAATCCAGCTTGCACTCAAGTCACTGCAAGAATTCCGGCCTGATTTCCAGTCAGAGCATCTTGGGGTCGATTCCACTGGAGGCCGCAAATTCAACCTCCCTCAACCAGACATACAGCTTCGAGAATCCTCCTCTTGTGTTGCTTGTGGACAGTTGGCATTCCACTTGATTTGAAGACAGGAAATCAGCTCTCAGCTCGAGATGATTCGGAATACACGGAGCTGTTTCTGGTTGGTGAAATCACTTTAGGATCCCTCTAGACTTGAGACAGTGTTCCTGGGGATTATCTGGAGTGCCATCAAGGAAATCAAGGCTCCTTTCGGGTTTGATGGGGAGAACGCAATTGCTCTGCATGCTGTGCAGGGGAATCGGGCCTCATCTTGCGGCGCGGGGGGAGTCTCATGGTTTTTCTCGAGTTGAGGTGGGAACCTGGGGTATATTCTCGAGTTACGACGGGGATGGCCATTCCAAACACGGGTGTGTTCAGCGACGTCAGGACTCTTGTCTAGTTGCAATGGACCCCTCGGGAGTCTCCTCGTGGCTTGAAATGGCCATAGGAACACCTCTCGAGGTGAGGACGCAGACCAGGTTCCCTTTCCTGTTGCCACTGGGATCCTGGGATTACTGTCAATTTTCCAGAGGAGTCAGGCATCCTCTCCTTTGGAATCATTGAACTCCGTGTTCCTCTCGAGCTGTCCAATGGATGGGAGGCCGCCTATTTAGAAAAGGCAGGGAGCTAGGACTTTCTCTAGTGTCTCGCCAGGGCCTTCAGACATCCCTTTATCTTGTGAGATGAAATCCAGCATGCACTCAAGTCACTGCAAGAATTCCGGCCTGAATTCGTGTCAGGCCATCTCAGGGTCAATTCCAGTGGAGCCCATAAATTCAACGTCCCTCTCCCAGACGTACAGCTGCGAGAAGCCTCCCCTTGTGGTGCCTGTGGACAGTTGGCATTCGTCTTGATTTGAAGCCAGGAAATCAGCTCTCAGCTGTAGATGATTCGGAATACAGGGAGATGTTTCTGGTTGGTGAAGTGACTTTAGGATCCCTGGAGCCTTGAGACAGTGTTCCTGGGGTTTCTCTGGAGTGCCATCAAGGAAATCAAGGCTCCTTTCAGGTGTGATGGGGAGCACGCAACTGCTCTGCATGCTGTGCAGGGGAATCGGGCCTCATCTCGCGGCGAGGGGGGTGTTTCATGGTTTCTCTCGAGTTGCGGCGGGAACCTGGGTTTATAATCTCCAGTTACGACGGGTATGGCCCTTCAAAACACGGGTGTGTTCAGCGACGTCAGGACTCCTGTCTAGTTGCGAGGGACCATTTGGGAATCTCCGCGCAGCTTGAAAGGGCCATAGGAACACCTCTCGAGGTGAGGCGGCAGACCCATTGTCCCTTTCCTGTTGCCACCGGGATCCTGGGATTCCTGTCCATTTTCCAGAGGAGTCGGGCATCGTCTCCTGTGGAATCATTGAACTCCGTGTTCCTCTCGAGCTGTCCAATGGATGGGAGGCCGCCTCTCTAGAAAAGGCAGGGACCTAGGACTTTCTCTAGTGTCTCGCCAGGGGCTTCAGACATCCCTTTATCGTGTGAGATGAAATCCGGCTTGCACTCAAGTCATTGCAAGAATTTCGGCCTGATTAAGAGTCATGGCATCTCGGGGTCGATTCCAGTGGAGCCCATAAATTCAATGTCCCTCTCCCAGACGTACAGCTGCGAGAAGCCTCCTCTTGTGGTGCTTGTGGACAATTGGCATTCCTCTAAATTTGAAGCCAGGAAATTCGCTCTCACCTCGAGATGATTGGGGGTACACTGAGCACTTTCTGGTGCCTGCAGTGACCTCAGGATCCCTCTAGACTTCAGAGAGTGTTCCTTGAGTTTCTCTGGAGTGCCATCAAGGAAATCAAGACTCCTTTCGGGTTTGATGGGGAGCAGGCAATTGCTCTGCATGCTGTGCAGGGGAATCGGGCCTCAACTCGCGGCGAGGGGGGAATCTCAAGGTTTTTCTCTAGTTGCGGCGGGAACCTGGGGTATAATCTCGATTTATGACGGGCTTGGCCCTTCCAAACATGGGTGTGTTCAGTGACGTCAGGACTCCTGTCTAGTTGTGAAGGAACCATCGGGAGTCTCCTCGCAGCTTGAAAGGGCCATAGGAAAACCTCTCGAGGTGAGGCGGCAGACCCATTGTCCCTTTCCTGTTGCCACTGGGATCCTGGCATTCCTGTCCATTTTCCAGAGGAGTCAGGCATCGTCTCCGTTGGAATCATTGAACTCTGTGTTCGTCTCGAGCTGTCCAATGGTTTGGAGGCCGCCTGTCGAGAAAGGGCAGGGATGTTGGGCATTCTCTAGTGTCTCCCCATGGGCTTCAGACATCCTTTCATGTTGTGAGATGAAATCCAGCTTGCACTCAAGTCACTGGAGTAATTCCGGCCTGATTTCGAGTCAGGGCATCTCGGGGTCGATTCCACTGAAGGCTGCAAATTCAACCTCCCTCAACCAGACGTACAGCTGCGAGAAGCCTACTCTTGTGGTGCTTGTGGACAGTTGGCATTCCTCTTGATTTAAAGCCAGGAAATCATCTCTCAGCTCAAGATGATTCGGAATACACGGAGCAGTTTCTGGTTGGTGAAGTGACTTTAGGATCCCTCTAGTCTTGAGACAGCATGCCATCAAGTTTCTCTGGAGTGCCATCAAGGAAATCAAGGCTCCGTTCTTGTTTGATGGGTAGCACGCAATTGCTCTACATGCTGTGCAGGGGAATCGGGCCTCATCTCGCGGCGATGGGGGAGTCTCAAAGTTTTTCTCTAGTTGAGGCGGGAACCTGGGGTATATGATCGAGTTACGACGGTGATGGCCCTTCCAAACTCGGGTGTGTTCAGCGACGTCAGGACTCCTGTCTAGTTGCGAGGGACCCCTCGGGAGTCTCCTCGCGGCTTGAAAGGGCCATAGGAACACCTCTCGATGTGAGGCGGCAGACCCAGTGTCCCTTTCCTGTTTCCAATGTTATCCTGGGATTCCTGTCCATTTTCTAGAGGAGTCAGGCATCGTCTCCTTTGGAATCATTGAACTCCGTGTTCCTCTCGAGCTGTTCAATAGATGGGAGGCCACCTGTCGAGAACGGGCAGGGTGTTAGGGCATTCTCTGGAGTCTCCCCACGGGCTATAGGCATCCCATCATCTTGTGAGATGAAATCCAGCTTGCACTCAAGGCACTGCAGGAATTCCGGCCTGATTTCCAGTCAGGGCATCTCGGGATCTATTACACTGGAGGCCGCAAATTCAACCTCCCTCAACCAGATATACAGCTGCGAGAAGCCTCCTCTTGTGGTGCTTGTGGACAGTTGACATTCCTCTTGATTTGAAGACAGGAAATTCGCTCTCACCTCGAGATGATTGGGCGGACACGAAGCTCTTTTTGGTTCCTGCAGTGACCTCAGGATCCCTCTAGCCTTGAGAGAGTGTTCCTTGAGTTTCTCTGGAGTGCCATCAAGGAAACCAAGGCTCCTTTCGGGTTTGACGGGGAGCACGGAATTGCTCTGCACGCAGTGCAGGAGAATCGGGCTTCGTCTCGTGGCGAGAGGGGAGTCTCATGTTTTTTCTCGAGTTGCGGCCTAAACGTGGGGTATATTCTATAGTTTCGGCGGGGATGGCCCTTCCAAACACGGGTGTGTTCAGCGTCGTCAGGATTCCTGTCTAGTTGCGAGGGACCTCTCGGGAATCTCTTCGCAGTTTGAAAGGGCCATAGGAACACCTCTCGAAGTGAGGCGGCAGATCCATTGTCCCTTTCCTGTTGCCACTGGGATCCTTGGATTCCTGTCCATTTTCAAGAGGAGTCAGGCATCGTCTCTTTGGAATCATTGAACTCCGTCTTCCTCTCGAGCTGTCCAATGGATGGTAGGCTGCATGCCGAGAAAGGGCAGGGTGCTAGGGCTTTCTCTAGTGTCTCCCCAGGGGCTTCAGACATCCCTTCACCTTGTGAGAAGAAATCCAGCTTGTACTCAAGTCACTGCAAGAATTCCAGCCTGATTAGGGTCAGGGCATCTCGGGGTCGATTCCAGTGGAGGCTATAAATTCAATGTCCCTCTCCCAGACGTACAACTGTGAGAAACCTCCTCTTGTGGTACTTGTGGAGAGTTGGCATTCCTCTTGATTTAAAGCCAGGAAATTCGCTCTCATCTCGAGATGATTGGGGGTACACGGTCCTATTTCTGTTTCTTGCAGTGAACTCAGTATCCCTCTAGACATGAGAGAGTGTTCCTTGAGTTTCTCTAGAGTGCCATCAGGTAGATCAAGGCTCCTTTTGGTTTTGACGGGGAGCACGGAATTGCTCTGTGCGCAGTGCAGGGGAATCGGGCTTCATCTCGCGGCGAGGGGGGAGTCTCATGGTTTTTCTCGACTTGCGGCGGGAACCTGGGTTATATTCTCGAGTTACGGCGGGGATGGCCATTCCAAACACGGGTGTGTTCAGCGACGTCAGGACTCCTGTCTAGTTGGAGGGAACCATCGGGAGTCTCCTCGCGGCTTGAAAGGGCCATAGGAACACCTCTCGTGGTGAGGCGGCAGACCCAGGTTCCCTTTCCTGTTGCCACTGGGATTCTGGGATTCCTGTCCATTTTCCAGAGGAGTCAGGCATCGTCTCCTTTGGAATCATTGAACTCCGTGTTCCTCTCGAGCTGTCCAATGGATGGGAGGCCGCCTGTCGAGAAAGGGCAGGGTGCTAGGGCATTCTCTAGTGTCTCCCCAGGGGCTTCAGACATCCCTTCATCTTGTGAGATGAAATCCAGCTTGCACTCTAGTCATTGCTGGAATTCCGGCCTGATTTCGAGTCAGGGCATCTCAGGGTCGATTCCACTGTAGGCAGAAAATTCAACCTCCATCAACCAGACGTACAGCTGCGAGAAGCCTCCTCTTGTGGTGCTTGTGGACAGTTGGCAGTCCTCTTGATTGGAAGCCAGAAAATCAGCTCTCAGCTCGAGATGATTCGGAATACAGGGAGCTGTTTCTGGTTGGTGAAGTGACTTTAGGATCCCTATAGACTTGAGACAGTGTTCCTGGGGTTTCTCTGGTGTGCCATCAAGGAAATCAAGGCTCCTTTCGGGTTTGATGCGGAGCACGCAATTGCTCTGCATGCTGTGCAGGGGAATCTGGCCTCATCTCGTGGCGAGGGGGGAATGTCATGGTTTTTCCCGAATTGCGGCTGGAACCTGGGGTATATTCTCGAGTTACAACGGGGATGGCCGTTCCAAACACGGGTATGTTCAGCGACGTCAGGACTCTTGTCTAGTTGCGATGGACCCCTCGGGAATCTCCTCGCTGCTTGAAAGGGCCATAGGAAAACCTTTCGAGTTGAGGCGGCAGACCCAGTTTCCCTTTCCTGTTGCCACTGGGATCGTGGGACTCCTGTCCATTTTCCAGAGGAGTCAGGCATCGTCTCCTTTGGAATCACTGAACTCCGTGTTCCTCTCGAGCTGTCCAATGGATGGGAGGCCGACTCTCTAGAAAAGGCAGGGAGCTAGGGCTTTCTCTAGTGTCTCCCCAGGGGCTTCAGACATCCCTTTATCTTGTGAGCTGAAATCCAGCTTGCACTTAAGTCACTGCAAGAATTCCGGCCTGATTAATAGTCAGGGCATCTTCGGGGTCGATTCCAGTGGAGCCCATAAATTCAACGTCACTCTCCCAGACGTACAGCTACGAGAAGCCTCCTCTTGTGGTGCTTGTGGACAGTTGGCATTCCTCTTGATTTGAAGCCAGGAAATTCGCTCTCAACTCGAGATGATTGGGGGCACACGGAGCTCTTTCTGGTTCCTGCAGTGACCTCAGGATCCCTCTAGACTTGAGAGAGTGTTCCTTGAGATTCTCTGGAGTGCCATGAGGAATTCAAGGCTCCTTTCGGGATTGATGTGGAGCACGCAATTGCTCTGCATGCTGTGCAGGGGAATGGGGCCTCATCTCGCGGGTGGGGCGAGTCTCATGATTTTTCTCGAGTTCGGCGGGAACCTGGTTTATATGCTCGAGTTACGACGGGGATGGCCCTTCCAAGCACGGGTGTGTTCTGCGACGTCAGGATTCCTGTCCAGTTGCGAGGGACCCCTCGGGAGTCTCCTCGGGGCTTGAAAGGGCCATAGGAACACCTCTCGAGGTGAGGTGGCAGACCCATTGTTCCTTTGCTGTTGCCACTGGGATCCTGGGATTCCTGTCCATTTTCCAGAGGAGTCAGGCATCGTCTCCTTTAGAATCATTGAACTCCGTGTTCCTCTTGAGCTGTCCAATGGATGGGAGGCCGCATCTCTAGAAAAGGCAGGGTGCTAGGGCTTTCTCTAGTGTCACCCCAGGGGCTTCAGACATCCCTTTATCCTGTGAGATTAAATACATTTGCACTCAAGTCACTGCAATAATTCCGGCCTATTTAGAGTCAGGGCATCTTGGGGTCGATTCCAGTGGAGGCCATAAATTCAACGTCCCTCTCCCAGACGTACAGCGGCGAGAAGCCTCCTCTTGTGGTGCTTGTGGACAGTTGGCATTCCTCTTGATTTGAAGCCAGGAAATTCGCTCTCACCTCGAGATAATTGGGGGAACACGGAGCTCTTTCTTGTTCCTGTAGTGACCTCAGGATCACTCTAGACTTCAGAGAGTGTTCTTGATTTTCTCTGAAGTGCCATCAAGGAAATCAAGGCTCCTTTCGGGTTTGACGGGGAGCACGGAATTGCTCTGCACGCAGTTCAGGGGAATCGGTCTTCATCTCGTGGCGAGGGGGGAGTCTCATGGTTTTTCTCGAGTTGCGGCCGGAACCTGGGGTATAATCTCGAGTTACGGTGGGGATGGTCCTTCCAAACAAGGGTGTCTTCAGCGACGTCAGGACACCTGTCTAGTTGTGAGGGACCCCTCGGGAGTCCCTCGCGGCTTGAAAGGGCCATAGGAACACCTCTCGAGGTGAGGCTGGAAATCCATTTTCCCTTTCCTGTTGCCACTGGGATCCTGGGATTCCTGTCCATTATCCAGAGGAGACAGGCATCATCTCCTTTGGAATCATTGAAGTCCGTGTTCCTCTCGAGCTGTCCAAAGGAAGGGTGGTGGCATGTTGAGAAAGGGCACGGTGATGGGGCATTCTCTAGTGTCCTCCCAGGGGCTTCAATCATCCGTTCATCTTGTGAGATGAAATCCAGCTTGCACTCAAGTCACTGCAGGAATTCCGTCCTGATTTCGTGTCAGGGCATCTCGGGGTCGATTCCA
Organism: Muntiacus reevesi; assembly: GCF_963930625.1. NCBI lineage: Eukaryota > Metazoa > Chordata > Mammalia > Artiodactyla > Cervidae > Muntiacus > Muntiacus reevesi. The sequence continues at coordinate 669,455 of NW_027077987.1, read as the reverse complement.
CTGGAGGCCGCAAATTCAACCTCCGTCAACCAGACTTACAGCTGCGAGAAGCCTCCTCTTGTGGTGCTAGTGGACAGTTGGCATTCCTCTTGATTTGCAGCCAGGAAATCAGCTCTCAGCTCGAGATGATTCGGAATACATGGAGCTCTTTCTGGTTGGTGAAGTGACCTTAGGATCCCTCTAGACTTGAGACAGTGTTCCTGGGGTTTCTCTGGAGTGCCATCAAGGAATTCAATGCTCCTCTCGGATTTGGTGGGGAGCCGGCAATTGCTCTGCATGCTGTGCAGGGGAATCGGGCCTCATCTCGCGGAGAGGGGGGAGTCTCATGGTTTTTCTCGAGTCCCGGGGGGAACCTGGGGTATATTCTCGAGTTACGCTGGGGATGGCCCTTCCAAACACGGGTGTGTTCATCGACGTCAGGACTCCTGTCTAGTTGCGAGGAAACCCTCGGGAGTCTCCTTGCATCTTGAAAGGGCCATAGGAAAACCTCTCAAGGTGAGGCGGCAGACCCATTGTCCCTTTCCTGTTGACACTGGGATCCTGGAATCTCTGTCCATTTTCCAGAGGAGTCAGGCATTGTCTTCTTTGGAATCATTGAATTCCGTTTTCCTCTCGAGCTGTCCAATGAATGGAAGGCCTCCTCTCTAGAAAAGGCAGGGAGCTAGGGTTTTCTCTAATGTCTCCCCAGGGGTTTCCGACATCTGTTTATCTTGTGAGATTAAATCCAGCTTGCACTCAAGTCATTGCAAGAATTCCAACCTGATTTCGTGTCAGGGCATCTCGGGGTTGATTCCACTGGAGGCCGCAAATTCAACCTCCCTCTCCCAGACGTACAGCTGCGAGAAGCCTCCTCTTGTGGAGCTTGTGGACAGTTGGCATTTCTCTTGATTTGAAGCCAGGAAATTCGATCTCACCTCGAGATGATTGGGGGTGCATGGAGCTCTTTCTGGTTCGTGCAGTGACCTCAGGATCCCTCTAGACTTGAGAGAGTGTTCCTTGAGTTTCTCTGGAGTGCCATCAAGGAAATCAAGGCTCCTTTCGGGTTTGACGGGGAGCACGGAATTGTTCTGCATGCAGTGAAGGGAAATCGGGCTTCATCTGGCGGCGAGTGGGGAGTCTCATGGTTTTTCTCGAGTTGAGGCGGGAAACTGGGGTATATTCTCGAGTTACGACGGGGATGGCCCTTCCAAACACGGGTGTGTTCAGCGACGTCAGGACTCCTGTCTAGTTGCGAGGGACCCCTCAGGAGTCTCCTCGCGGCTTGAAAGAGCCATAGGAAAACCTCTCGAAGTGAGGCCGCAGACCCATTGTCCCTTTCCTGTTGCCACTGGAACCCTGGGATACCTGTCAATTTTCCTGACGAGTCAGGAATCCTCTCCTTTGGAATCATTGAACTCCGTGTTCCTCTCGAGCTGTCCAATGGATGGGAGGCCGCCTCTCTAGATAAAGCAGGGAGCTAGGGCTTTCTCTAGTGTCTCCCCAGGGGCTTCAGACATTCCTTTATCTTGTGAGATGAAATCCAGCTTGCACTCAAGTCACTGGAAGAATTCCGACCTGATTTCGAGTCAGGGCATCTCGGGGTCGATTCTTCTGGAGGCCGCAAATTAATTCAAACTCCCTCAACCAGACGTACAGATGCGAGAAGCCTCTTCTTGTGGTGCTTGTGGACAGTTGGCATTCCTCTTGATTTGAAGCCAGGAGATCAGCTCTCATCTCGAGATGATTCGGAATACAAGGAGCTGTTTCTGATTGGTGACGTGACTTTAGGATCCCTCTAGACTTGAGACAGTGTTCCAGGGGTTTCTCTGGTGTGCCATCAAGCAAATCAAGGCTCCTTTCGGGTTTGATGGGGAGCACGCAATTGCTCTGCATGCTGTGCAGGGGAATCAGGCCTCATCTCGCGTTGAGTGGAGAGTCTCATGGTTTTTCTCGAGTTGCGGCGAGAACCTGGGGTATATTCTCGAGTTACGCCAGGGATGGCACTTCCAAACACGGGCGTGTTTTTCGAAGTCAGGACTCTTGTCCACTTGCGAGGGACCCCTCGGGAGTCTCCTCGCGGCGTGAAAGGGCCATAGGAACACCTCCCTAGGTGAGGAGGCAGACCCATTTTCCCTTTCCGGTTGCCACTCGTATCCTGGGATTCCTGTCCATTTTCCAGAGGAGTCAGGCATCGTCTCCTTTGGAATCACTGAACTCCCTGTTCCTCTCGAGCTGTCCAATGGACGGGAGGCCGCCTCTCTAGAAAAGGCAGGGAGCTAGGGCTTTCTCTAGTGTCTCCACAGGGGCTCCAGACATCCCTTCATCTTGTGAGATGAAATCCAGCTTGCCCTTAAGTCACTGCAGGAATTCCGTCCTGATTTCGAGTCAGGGCATCTCGGCGTCGATTACACTGGAGGCCGCAAATTCAACGTCCCTCTCCCAGACGTACAGCTGAGAGAAGCCTCCTTTTGTGGTGCTTGTGGAAAGTTGGCATTCCTCTTGATTTGAAGCCTGAAAATCAGCTCTCAGCTCGAGATGATTCGGCATACACGGAGCTGTTTCTGGTTGGTGAAGTGACTTTAGGATCCCTCTAGACTTGAGACAGTGTTCCTGGGGTTTCTCTGTAGTGCCATCAAGGAAATCAAGGCTCCTATCGGGTTTGATGGGGAGCACGCAATAGGTCTGCAAGCTGTGTGGGGGAATCGGGCCTCATCTCGCGGCGAAGGGGGAGTCTCATGGTTTTTCTAGAGTTGCGGCGGGAACCTGTGGTATATTCTCGAGTTACGACGGGGATGGCCCTTCCAAACACGGGTGTGTTCAGCGACGTCAGGACTCCTGTGTCAGGGAATGTTTGATGGGAGGATTCCTACATGCTGTCTCTCATGAATCCTTTGTCCCTCTTCAAGCGGAACAGTTCGCTGCTCCCAGGGACTGAGGTCATTGTGTGAGGCAAGCATGAGTCTCCTTTAGTAAACATTTTCCTTAGGACAAAACAGCTTAATCTCCTTCCCCTTTCTTGAGATATGGATTGTGTCCTGACCTTGTGACTAACATTACCCCTTTTCCCTTGATAACGGTTGCTGTACATTTGGTTTTCTGATCTCTATCATTCCCGAAAGATGTTTCTTGTACTGTAGCCTATATATACTCATAGAAAAATCATTAAAGCACCTTTGCTCCATCAGAGCTTAGGTCCCCGGGTCTTTTTTGTCTCTCTCTCTCTCTTTCTCCCTCTCTCTTTCTCTCTTTTACTTTCTTATCGTCCACTCCGTACCACCAGGTTCTGGTCCATTAAAGGACCCCAACAAATGGCGCCCGAACAGGGACACTGATATACGCGGTACATCGGGCGGAGTGACTCAGGGACCCATTGAGGTCGGTAAGTACTAAGGCATGGGTTAAAAGGCTGGCCAGCCCCATTATTTTTCTACTTTACTTCACCATTTGTTTAAATTTCAAGGACTTCTGGCTTCATGGAAATAAATAGAGGCTTGCCTTCAAACAGTAGTTAAACATAATCCTTAGTTTTCTGATAAATGCAGTTTTGATTTAAAAATTTGGCTCCAGGTCAAAGAAAATGTTAAATGAGCAGCCATACAAAGAAAAAATATTCCAGTTGATCTCTAGCCCCTATGGGCTGTTATTAAAACTATAATTTTGCCATTTCAAGGTACATTCTAGCCCTTCCAATATTCAGCAACAGACAGAACACTTATTACATAAATATAAATTAAATGATTAAACTTTACAAAAGGCCCAATTGAAACAATACAAACTATCTCAAAATTTTCTTACTAGCCCTGCCCTGGCTTCTCCAAATGCTTCTCCTCTGCCGACAGTCACAACTCCAAAAGTCTCTCATTTGTTGGAACCTAATGAAAAGTTATGCTAATTTTTAAACTAGATTAGAAGCTACTATTTCCCGTACTGTAATCGGAGAAGAAACCAAAAAACAGCTAGAGAAATTATTTGCTTATGAGAATGCAAATCAGAAATGTCAAAGAGCTATAGCTGCAATTTGTGAGACTAAAATTATTATTGATTACTTAAAAGCTTATCACAATCTAGGATCAGAAGCTCAAAAGATGCAAATGCTGATTGAGGCAATGGCTACTATCTTTAAAAAGGGAAATGAAAGATGTTTTAATTGTGTGGAGATAAAAATCTTTTAAAAAGGGATTGACCTAAGAAGGCTAATAAAATACCAAAAAATTTGCCCTTGCTGCTGTAAAAGAATGCACTAGGCCAAAAGTTGTAAATTTAAATTTGATATTGATGAAAAACCTATTCCAGAAAACTCCAAACAGGAGCAAATTCTATCTTTTCCCTCAAACCCTCAACATCCGGCAGTTCTGCCGTCGATAAATTATTTTTTCCTTTACCCTCAAACAATCCCTACTAGAGTGCCTACCGGACTTTTTGGACCCCTGCCCCCACAAACTTTTGGTCTTTTGTTTGGCCGATCTAGTCTGATTTCTAAAGGAATTACTGTTCACCCTGGAATAATTGATTCAGATTATAAAGGAGAGATTCAAATTCTGATGTCATCTCAGATTCTATGGCAATTCAAAAAGGGGGACAAAATTGCTCAATTACTTCTTTTACCTTACATTTCTATTAATTCCTCTAATAATGTACGGACAGATAGGTCTGACAGTACAGATCAAAAACAATCTTTGTGGACATTATTAGTATCTGAGTATGCCCGACCAAATATAAATATCAAAATTAATGGTAAAAGATTTTCTGGTCTCCTTGACACTGGATCTGGTATTACTATTATTTCCAAATATTTATGGCCCAAATCCTGGCCTATACAAAAGGTCTCTTGCCAAATTGCAAAAATTTCTCAAACTAAACTACAAAAAGTTTATCAAAGTGTTCAAATATACTCATGTGAGAGACCAGAAGGCCAACCTACAACATTAAAACCTTATGTGATAAATGTACCCTTTAATCTAATAAAAAGGGACTTACTTATACAATGGCAAACTCAGATATACATTCCACATTTTTCCTAGGGGCCACTGCTCATTTAACAAAGAAAACAATTATTAAAATAACTAAGAAAAATTATGAGCCTATTTGGACAAAGCAATGGCCCCTTATGAAAAAAAAATTACAAGCTACTAAAGAACTTATAAACACACAATTAAAATTGAAACATATTGAAGAATCTTGCTCTTTTTGGAACTCTATTTTTGTTATAAAAAAAAAAAACACAACAAATGGTGTCTCTTAACAAAGTTTAAAAAAGTTAATTCTTTTATAAAACCTATGGGTACATTGCAACCAGAGATCCCATCACCCATTACTATTTCTCAAAATTGGCACATTATTATTACTGATTCACAAGATTCCCTTTTAAATATACCTTTACACCCTTTAGACCGGGAGAAATTCACTTTCTCTCTCCCTTATCCTAATCATATCGGGCCTCATCAAAGATTTCAATAGACTATGTTACCTCAAGGTATGCTTAAAAGTCCTGCTACTGCTGCTGCTAAGTCACTTCGGTCGTGTCCTACTCCATGCGACCCCATGGATGTCAGCCCGCCAGGCTCGCCCGTCCCTGGGATTCTCCAGACAAGAGTACTGAAATAGGGTGCCATTGCCATCTCCGTAACAGTCCTAGTATTTGTCAAAATTTTGTAGCCAAGGCTTTGCTTCCTGTGTGACAACAATCCCCTCATGCATATATCATTAATAATATACTATAGCTACAAAAAAGAGAAATGATTATTTTTGACACTGAATGGCTATGATATTCTTTAGACTCTGGAGGAAACTGATGAAAATAAAATCTTTTTTGAAATTGCAAATATATATATATATATATATATATATATATATATATATATATATATTTGAGCTCCAGTTCTGCCTGGGAAACAAAAATAGGCCTAAGAAAAAACCTTAAGTTAACTCTTATCATGTCCTTGGGATACACAGCCCACTCTATCTAGGACTCCAGCCATTAACAAATTGGTGGAGCTCAAAATAAATAAATAAAACAAAAGGATATTTTAAATTTCAAACGGAAAACTATGGCTATGTATCTAAAATTTTCTATGTCTCAATGTATGTCTTTGTTTTTGGATAGTGTGTAGTTAATCAGCTCTATTTAGATTCAGCTTTACATAAACTGAAGGCTGTTCAATGTTGGGTATAATGTTTATTTAAATGTGAATGTGACTTAAATATAATTATTTGTTAATCTAGTTGGGACATGTCTTAAGTCATCAACATTATATAATACTTTTATTATGCCTTGGTTTAAGGTAAACTAAGTTTGTCAACAAAAAGGTAACTCTTTATATATCTATATACACAAATATATAGATGAGATAAAAACTTTTAGATAAGCTCTTAGAAATAAATGTATTTTTGATAGAATGATCTGTTATCTATAATATAGAGCCATCTCTTGGGATTAGAGTGACTTAGGTTTCTAGAGTTGTGCTGAACTAAGTAATACAAGTTTGTTGAATGGCTGGGTCATTTCCAAATGAAGTAAGATTTTGAAGCGTTAATTGCTGAACACTGGCTTACTCTTAAAAGGGGTTTTTTCTTGCAGAAGAGTTGAAGAGATTTTGAGCTGTTAATGAATATAAATATATATTTATATAGGAATGGATATCTATATAATATAATATGATTTGAAAAATATGTTCAATGGTCCATAAAATGCTAATATACAAGACATTTCATGGTTTCTATAAAAAAGTAAAATATATGCTTTTAATAGAAAGATATAAGAAATGGCAAATAAAATGATGAATACAAAAATATTTTTTTAATTGTTGAAACATTTATTATAGAATAAAATGGTATTTATATAAGCTTTACTAGATTAGTTTTTCATTGTCGTTCTAGCTACAGCAAATGTTCTTTCTCCAAATTAAACCAAATTGGAAACAAGAGAAAAATTCTGAAAAAACAATATTTAACAAAATTAACTTTTGTCAGCAGATACATTCAGACTGCAAATATATTAGAAAATGCAGTTGAAATGCTTGGGTGGATCACAATGAAAACCACAAAATATGGTATGTTTATTTAAAATAAACATTGCATTTGTTTATTATGCTATCATACTTTGTTTTGGCCTTTTAACTTTTAAAGATATTTAGTGCTGGAATTTTAAAAAGGACACCATTTCCCGAATGGATTATTTGTTCCTAAGAATATCAGAAATGCGGAATGTTTGCCTTCTTTTCAGGTCTGTCTTGGAAGTGTAGTCATCCTCTTTAACACACTGCACAGTGAGATTCAACAGTTTCTAAGCTGCATTTCTTCTTCAAGGACAAAGTCAAACATATTTGGATGTGAGCAACATTTCATTTATCAAGTTGTTCTGCATCACCTTTTCAATAATTTCACTTAGGAAAAAATATTTAAATGGTTACTCCTAATCCTTTGCCCCAAATAACACAAACCACAGCCAAATACCAGTCCCAAACAGATTTCTGAATGATTTTTTTTTCTTTTTGACTGAAATATTTCCTAAAAATGTTTTCATCATTATCGCTTTCCTCTCTTTTTATAACTATTGTTAATATAGCCTTATTTATTTTAAAGTTTTTAAACTTACCACAAAGAGATGTTTTGACAAAAGCAAAAAACAAACAAACAAAAAAAGAAGTTTTGAAACATGAAAGGACACCTCCTTTCCTTTGCCCATTTGATATCAAAACGGGTTAACTAATCAATAGAAGTCTAAGAAACTAATCTTACAGGGAAAGGATATGCTTCTATTTCTCCAGATGGATCCAACGAGCTCACATTACTTCCTCTTCAGAAGATTCAACCTAAGGGGGCCCCCAACATTCAGACTAGAGATGAAACGGCAAAAAACCCAGGAAGAAAGAATTCCAATATAAGCCATGGCGACATTAAAAATTTCCAAAAAGCGCTTCACTCGACATTATGATCTCCCTACTTGGGGACAGACAAAAACCCTAACTAATTAAACTGAAAACCTGATTTCTCAACAGGGAATGCCTCGAAATCCTAAAAATATTTCTCTTCGCTATGCTTGCTTTGCTTGCTTTTGCTTCCCCCGCTCAGGCTGACCTGATTGATCACACTTACTGGGCTTATATACCTAACCCCCCTTTTTTATTGTAGGTTGTAAAATGGACAGATATAGAACCAATCATATTCACTAACGAGTCAGCACATATGCCCCCTCCTTGGAACTGGAGGGGCCCTCTCATCCTGAAGAATAAGAAAAACTAATTAATATCGTTCTAGGTTATGAAGTCCTTCTTTTATGTATGGGCCCAGCAAAATTATGTACAAACGTTAGTCGACAAACTTGGGCTTTCGTCCTGCCTCCAGAAAAGGGTTTTTGGACACTACTTGGATTATTTACTGCCCTTTCTTTGTCAATGAACCATGTTTATACTACTGAAACTTTAGGGAAAAAATTAGGGAAAGAACAAAGAACAACATGCCAAGGATTTACTAATAAGAACTTTAAATATATTCCTGTTCATTGGGACTAATGTTAGGCCAAACAAGGAAAATTAATGTTTATAGCTAATCATACAATTGTCAATTGGGGACCCCATAATATGTGGTTATTGAACTGCTCAGATGATATTAACAATACTATGTATGATTATATTACTCAAGTAACATGGGAGGTTACTAATACTACAATGGAACATTACCATGACAGAGGACTTCTTGGCTAGCTTGATGATGAAATGGCCCCCACCTCGTCCTCGAATCATCTTTGATAAGCAGATTGGGCCTAAACAATGGGACATCTGAAAACTTGCTGCAAACACCGAAGAACTTGGGACTTGTACCAGACATTCCGCAGGGACCAATCATAGCTATAGCAATTATTTCTTTCACTATAATCAATCATAGTTTATACAAGCCTGTGTTCCATTTCCTTTTGTTATAGCTATAGGAAACTTACAATTCAATAAGACTATACGTTCTGTAACTTGCATAAATTGCAGATTATATACTTGTCTTAACTCCTCTATTTCCTTAAGGTATGATTCTCTTTTAATTCTTCGATCTCGACGTAGTCTATGGTTACCAATAAATCTCCAACGGCCCTGGGAAGAAGGTCCCATGGCTGGACTTGCTTCCCGGTTGCTTACTAAATTGCTCCGGCGATCTAAACGATTCATTGGATAGCTGATTTTTAGTATTTTGGGATTAATAGCCATTTGCACCACTGCTGTTGTCACTGGTGTTGCTTTACAAACCTCTATTCAGACACATAATTTTATTCAAAATTGGACTAAAGATGCCCATAGTTTATGGGCCACTCAGACTCAGATTGATGAGGAAATTCAAGAAGAAATACAGAAACTGAAAACAGCCATCGAATGGGTTAGAGATCAATTAACAGATGTACAAAAACAGGTGATGGTAAAATGTGACTAGAATTCTACTCAATTTTGTGTCACTCCTGTTCATTTTAATAATAGTGCCTACAACTGGGAACAAATCAAGTTTCATTTACAAAACATACATGATAATGTCTGTCTGAATGTACAATTATTGCAAAAAGAAATATTTGAAACTTTTTCTAATAATCTGCCCTCTTCCATTGATATGAAAACTTTAGCTAAACAATTAACTGATCAATTATCTGGGCTAGAACCACGTGGATGGTTTCAAAGTCTTACTCATAGCATTGGATCTGAAACCATAATTTTGGTGATTGTCTTAACAATTATATTTGTTGTCTACCGTTGCCTTCATGCAAAGATTGTCAAAACTAAACAAACTCTGATGGTCAAAACTCTTCTTAAAAATATTATAAATAAATAAGGGGGAATTGTCAGGGAATGCTTGATGGGAAGATTCCTACATGCTGTTTCTCATGAGTCCTTTGTCCCTCTTCAAGCGGAACAGCACGCTGCTCCCAGGGACTGAGGTCATTGTGTGAGGCAAGCATGAGTCTCCTTTAGTAAACATTCTCCTTAGGACAAAACAGCTTAATCTCCTTCCCCTTTCTTGAGATATGGATTGTGTCCTGACATTGTGACTAACATTATCCCTTGTTCCCTTGATAATGGTTGCTGTACATTTGGTTTTCTGATCTCTACCATTCCCGAAAGAAGTTTCTTGTACTGTAGCCTATATATACTCATAGAAAAATCATTAAAGCACCTTTGCTCCATCAGAGCTTAGGTCCCCGGGTCATTTTTGTCTCTCTCTTTCTTTCTCCCTCTCTCTTTCTCTCTTTTACTTTCTTATCGTCGACTCCGTACCACCAGGTTCCGGTCCATTAAAGGACCCCAAAACTCCTGTCTAGATGCGAGGGACCCCTCGGGAGTCTCCTCGCGACTTAACAGGGCCATAGGAACACCTCTCGAGGTGAGGCCTCAGAACGAGTTTCCCATTCCTGTTGCCACTGGGATCCTGGGATTCCTGTCCATTTTCCAGAATTTTCAGGCATCGTCTTCTTTGGAATCATTGAACTCCGTGTTCCTCTCGAGCTCTCCAATTGATGTGAGGCAGCCTCTCTAGAAAAGGCAGGGAGCCAAGGCTTTCTCTAGTGTCTCCCCAGGGGCTTCAGACATCCCTTTATCTTGTGAGATGAAATCCAGCTTGCACTCATGTCACTGCAAGAATTGCGGCATGATTAAAGTCAGGGCATCTCGGGGTCAATTCCAGTGGAGGCCATAAATTAAACGTCCCTCTCCCAGATGTACAGCTTCGAAAAGCCTCCTCTTGTGGTGCTTGTGTACAGTTGGCATTCCTCTTGATTTGAAGCCAGGAATTTCGCTCTCACCTCGAGATGATTGGGGGTACACGGAGCTCTTCCTGGTTCCTGCAGTGACCTCAGGATCCCTCTAGAATAGAGAGAGTGTTCCTTGAGTTTCTCTGGAGTGCCATCAAGGAAATCAAGTCTCCTTTCGGGTTTGACAGGGAGGACGGAATTGCTCTGCACGCAGTGCAGGGGAATCGGGCTTCAACTCGAGGCGAGGGGGGAGTCTCATGGTTTTTCTCGAGTTGCGGCAGGAACCAGGGGTATATTCTCGAGTTACGGCCGGGATGGCCCTTCCAAACAGGGGTGTGTTCAGCGACGTCAGGACTCCTGTCTAGTTGCGAGGGATCCATCGGGATTCTCCTCGCGGCTTGAAAGGGCCATAGGAACACCTCTCGAGGTGAGGCCTCAGACCGAGGTTCCCTTTCCTGTTGCCACTGGGATCCTGGGATTCCTGTCCATTTTCCAGAGGAGTCAGGCATCGTCTCCTTTGGAATCATTGAACTCCGTGTTCCTCATGAGCTGTCCAATGGATGGGAGGCCGCCTGTCGAGAAAGGGCAGGGTGGTAGGCATTCTCTAGTGTCTCCCCAGGGGCTTCAGATATCCCTTAATCTTGTGAGATGAAATCCAGCTTGAACTCAATCACTGCAGGAATTCCGGCCTGATTTCGCGTCAGGGCATCTCGGGGTCGATTCCACTGAAGGCCGCAAATTCATACTCACTCAACCAGTCGTACAGCTGGGGGAAGCCTCCTCTTTTGGTGCTTGTGGACAGTTGGCATTCCTCTTGATTTGAAGCCAGGAAATCAGCTCTCAGCTCGAGATGATTCGGAATAAACGGAGCCGTTTCTGGTTGATGAAGTGACTTTAGGATCCCTCTAGACTGGAGACAGTGTTCCTGGGGTTTCAGTGGAGTGCCATCAAGGAAATCAAGGCTCCTTTCCGGTTTGATGGGGAGCACGCAATTGCTCTGCATGCTGTGCAGGGGAATCGGGCCTCATCTCGCGGCGAGGGGGGAGTCTCATGGTTTTTCTCGAGTTGCAGCGGGAACCTGGTGTATACTCTCGAGTTACGACGGGGATGGCCCTTCCAAACACGGGTGTGTTCACCGACGTCAGGACTCCTGTCTAGTTGCGAGGGACCACTCGGGAGTCTCCTCGCGGCTTGAAAGGGCCATACGATCACCTCTCGAGGTGAGGCCGCAGACCTAGGTTCCCTTTCCTGTTGCCACTGGGATTCTGAGTTTCCTGTCCATTTTCCAGAGGAGTCAGGCATCCTCTCGTTTGGAATCATTGAACTCCGTGTTCCTCTCGCGCTGTCCAATGGATGTGAAACCGCCTGGCGAGAAAGGGCAGGGTGCTAGGGCATTCTCTAATGTCTCCCCAGGGGATTCACACATCCCTTCATCTTGTGAGATGAAATCCAGCTTGCACACAAGTCACTGCAGGAATTCCGGCCTGATTTCGAGTCAGGGCATCTCGGGGTCGATTCCACTACAGGCCGTAAAATTCAACCTCCCTCAACCAGACCTACAGCTGCGAGAAGCCTCCTCTTGTGGTGCTTGTGCACAGTAGGCATTCCTCTTGATTTGAAGCCAGGAAATCAGCTCTCAGCTCGGGATGATTCGGAACGCACGGAGCTGTTTCTGGTTGGTGAAGTGACTTTAGGATCCCTCTAGACTTGAGACAGTTTTCCTGGTGATTCTCAACAGTGCCATCAAGGAAATCAAGGCTCCGTTCGGGTTTGATGGGGAGGACGCAATTGCTCTGCATGCTGTGCAGGGGAATCAGGCCTGATCTCGCGGCGAGTGGGGAGTCTCATGGTTTTTCTCGAGTTGCGGCGGGAACCTGGGGTATATTCTCGCGTTACGAAGGGATGGCCCTTCCAATCACGGGTGTGCTCAGCGACGTCAGGACTCCTGTCTAGTTGCGAGGGTCCCGTCGGGAGTCTCCTCGCGGCTTGAAAGGGCCATAGGAAAACCTCTCGAGGTGAGGCGGCAGACCCTTTGTCCCTTTCCTGTTGCCAATGGAATCCTGGGATTCCTGTCCGTTTTCCAGAGTCAGGCATTGTCTCCTTTGGAATCATTGAACTCCGTGTTCCTCTCGAGCTTCCCAATTGATGCGAGGCTGCCTCTCTAGAAAGGCAGGGAGGTAGGGCTTTCTCTATTGTCTCCCCAGGGGCTTCAGTCATCCCTTCCACTTGTGAGATGAAATCCAGCTTACATTCAAGTCACTGCAGGAATTCCGGCCTGATTTCGGGTCAGGGCCTCTCGGGGTCGATTCCACTGGAGGCCGCAAATTCAACCTCCCTCAACCAGACGTACAGCTGCGAGAAGCCTCCTCTTGTGGTGCTTGTGAACAGTTGGCATTCCTCTTGATTTGAAGCCAGGAAATCAGCTCCCAGCTCGAGATGATTCGGAATACACGGAGCTGTTTCTGGTTGGTGAAATGACTTTTGGCTCCCTCTAGACTTGAGAGAGTGTTCCTGGGGATTCTCTGGAGTGCCATCAAGGAAATCAAGGCTCCTTTCGGGTTTGATGTGGAGCACGCGATTGCTCTGCACGCTGTGCAGGGGAATCGGGCCTCATCTCGTGGCGAGGGGGGAGTCTCATTGTTTTTCCCAAGGTGCGGCGGGAACCTGGGGTATATTCTCGAGTTACGACGGGGATGGCCCTTCCAAACACGGGTGTGTTCAGCGACGTCAGGTCTCCTCTCTAGTTGCGAGGGACCCCTCAGGAGTCTCCTCGCGTCTTGAAAGGGCCATAGGAAAACCTCTCGAGGTGAGGCGGCAGACCCATTGTCCCTTTCCTGTTGACACTGGGATCTTGAGATTCCTGTCCATTTTCCAGAGGAGTCAGGCATCGTCTCCTTTGGAATCATTGAACTCCATGTTCCTCTCGAGCTGTCCAGTTGATGGGAGGCAGGCTCTCTAGATCAGGGAGGGAGATAGTGCTGTCTCGAATGTCTCCACAGGGGCTTCAGACATCCCTTCATCTTGTGGAATGAAATCCACGTTGCACTCAAGCCACTGCAAGAATTCAGGCCTGATTTCGGGTCAGGGCATCTCAGGGTCGATTCCAGTGGAGGCCAAAAATTCACCCGCCCACAACCAGAGGTACAGCTGCGAGAAGCCTCCTCTTGTGGTGCTTGTGGACAGTTGGCATTCCTCTTGATTTGAAGCCAGGAAATTCGCTCTCAACTTGAGATGATTCGGGGTACACGGAGCTCTTTCTGGTTCCTGCAGTGACCTCAGGATCCCTCTAGAATTGAGAGAGTGTTCCTTGAGTTCTCTGGAACGCCATCAAGGAAATCAAGGCTCCTTTCGGGTTTGAGGGGGAACATGGAATTGCTTTGCACGCAGTGCAGGGGAATCGGGCTTCATCTCGCGGCGAGGGGAGAGTCTCATGGTTTTTCTCGACTTGCGGCGCGAACCTGGGGTATATTCTCGAGTTATGGCGTGGATGGCCCTTCCAAAGACGAGTGTGTTCAGCGACGTCAGGACTACTGTCTAGTTGCGAGGGATCGCTCGGGAGTCTCCTCGCGGCTTGAAAGGGCCATAGGAACACCTCTCGAGGTGAGGCCGCATACCCAGGTTCCCTATCCTGCTGCCACTGGGATCCTGGGATTCCTGTCCATTTTCCAGAGTAGTCAGGCATCGTCTCCTTTGTAATCAATGTACTCCGTGTTCCTCTCGAGCTGTCCAATGGATGGGAGGCTGCCTGGGGAGAAAGGGCATGGTGCTAGGACATTCTCTACTGTCTCCCCAGGGGCTTCAGACATCCCTTCATTTGTGAGATGAAATCCAGCTTGCACTCAAGTCACTGCAGGAATTCCGCCCTGATTTCGAATCAGGGCATCTCGGGGTCGATTCCACTGCTGGCCTCAATTTCAACCTCCCTCAACCAGATGTACAGCTGCGAGAAGCCTCGTCTTGTGGTGCTTGTGGACAGTTGGCATTCCTCTTGATTTGAAGCCAGGAAATCACCTCTCAGCTCGAGATGATTCGGAATACATGGAGCTGTTTCTGGTTGGTGAAGTGACGTTAGGATCCCTCTAGACTTGAGACAGTGTTCCTGGGATTTCTCTGGAGTGCCTTCAAGGAAATCAAGGCTCCTTTCGGGTTTGATGGGAACACGCAATTGCTCTGCATGCTGTGCAGGGGAATCGGGCCTCATCTTGTGGCGAGGGGGGCGTCTCATGGTTTTTCTCGAGTTGCGGTGGTAACCTGGGGTATATTCTCGAGATACAGCGGGGATGGCCCTTCCAAACACGGGTGTGTTCAGCGACGTCAGGACTCCTGTCTAGTTGCGAGGGACCACTTGGGAGTCTCCTCGTGGCTTGAAAGGGCAATAGGAAAAGCTCTCAAAGTGAGGCGGCAGACCCATTGTCCCTTTCCTGTTGCCACTGGGATCCTGGGATTCCTGTCCATTTTCCAAGGAGTCAGGCATCGTCTCCTTTGGAATCATTGAATTCCGTGTTCCTCTCGAGCTGTCCAATGTATGGGAGGCCGCCTCTCTAGAAAACGCAGGGAGCTACGGCTTTCTCTAGTGTCTCCCCAGGGCTTCAGACATCCCTTTATCTTGTGAGATGAAATCCAGCTTGCACTCAAGTCACTGCAATAATTCCGGCCTGATTTAGAATCAGGGCATCTCGGGGTCGTTTCCAGTGTAGGCCATAAATTCAACGTCCCTCTCCCAGACGTACAGCTGGGAGAAGCCTCCTCTTGTGGTGATTGTGGACAGTAGGCATAACTCTTAATTTGAAGCCAGGAAATTCGATCTCACCTCGAGATGATTGGGGTTACACGGAGCTCTTTCTCCTTACTGCAGTGACCTCAGAATCCCTCTAGACTTGATAGAGTGTTCCTTGATTTTCTCTGGAGTGCCATCAAGGATATCAAGGCTCCTTTCTGGTTTGACAGGGAGCACGGAATTGCTCTGCACGCAGTGCAGGGGAATCGGGCCTCATCTTGCAGAGAGGGGGGAATCTCATGGTTTTTCTCGAATTGTGGCGGGAACCTGGGGTATATTCTCAAGTTACGACGAGGATGGCCCTTCCAAACACGGGTGTGTTCAGCGACGTCAGGACTCCTGTCTAGTTGCGAGGGACCCCTCGGGAGTCTCTTTGCGGCTTGAAAGGGCCATAGGAACACCTCTCGAGGTGAGGCCTCAGACCCATTGTCTCTTTTCTGTTGCCACTGTGATCCTGGGATTCCTGTCCATTTTCCAGTGGAGTCAGGCATCATCCCCTTTGGAATCGTTGAACTCCGTGATCCTCTCGCGTGTCCAATGGATGGGAGTCCACATCTCTAGAAAAGGCAGGGAACTAGGGCTTTCTCTAGTGTCTCTGCAGGGGCTTCAGACATCCCTTTATCTTGTGTGATGAAATCCAGCTTGCACTCAAGTCACTGGAAGAATTCCGGCCTGATTAAGAGTCAGGGCATCTCGGGGTCGATTCCAGTGGAGCCCAAAAATTCAACGTCCCTCTCCCAGACGTCCAGCTACGAGAAGTCTCCTCTTGTCGTGCTTGTGGACAGTTGGCATTCCTCTTGATTTGAAGCCAGGAAATTCGCTCTCACCTCGAGATGATTGGGGGTACACGGAGCTCTTTCTGTTTCCTGCAGTGACCTCAGGCTCCCTCTAGGCTTGAGAGAGTGTTCCTTGAGGTTCTCTGGAGTGTCATCAAGGAAATCAAGGGTCCTTTCGGGTTTGACGGGGAGCACGGAATTGCTCTGCACGCAGTGCAGGGGAATCGGGCTTCATCCCGTGGCGAGGGGGGAGTCTCATGGTTTTTCTCGAGTTGCGGTGGGAACCTGGGATACATTCTCGAGTTACGGCGGGGATGGCCCTTCCAAACACGGGTGTGTTCAGCGACGTCAGGACTCCTGTCTACTTGCGGGGGACACCTCCGGAGTCTCCTCGTGGCTTGAAAGGGCCATAGGAACAACTCTCGAGGTGAGGCCGCAGACCCAGGTTCCCTTTCCTGTTGCCACTGGGATCCTGGCATTCCTGTCCATTTTCCAGAGGAGTCAGGCATCGTCTCCTTTGGAATCATTGAACTCCGTGTTACTCTCGAGCCGTCCAATGGATGGGAGGCCGCCTGTCTAGAAAGGGCAGGGCGCTAGGGATTTCTCTAGTGTCTCCCCAGGGGCTTCAGACATCCCTTCATCTTGGGAGATGAAATCCAGCTTGCGCTCACGTCACTGCACGAATTCCGGCCTGATTTCGAGTCAGGGCATCTCGGGGTCGATTCCACTGGAGGCCGCTATTTCAACCTCCCACAACCAGACGTACAGCTGCGAGAAGCCTGCTGTTGTGGTGCTTGTGGACAGTTGGCATTCCTCTTGATTTGAAGCCTGGAAATCAGCTCTCAGCTCGAGATGATTCGGAATACACGGAGCTGTTTCTGTTTGGTGAAGTGGCTTTAGGATCCCTCTAGACTTGAGACAGTGTTCCTGGGGTTTCTCTGGAGTGCCTTCAAGGAAATCAAGGCTCCTTTCAGGTTTGATGGGGAGCACGCAATTGCTCTGCATGCTGTACAGGGGAATCGGGCCTCATCTCGCGGCGAGGGGCGAGTCTCATTGTTTTTCTCTAGTTGCGGCGGGAACCTGGGATATATACTCGAGTTACGACGGGGATGGCCCTTCCAAACACGGGTGTGTTCAGCGACGTCAGGACTCCTGTCTAGTTGCGAGGGACCCTTGGGGAGTCTCCTTGTGGCTTGAAAGGGCCATAGGAAAACCTCTCGAGGTGAGGCGGCAGACCCATTGTCCCTTTCCTGTTGCCACTGGGATCCTGGGATTCCTGTCCATTTTCCAGAGGAGTCAGGCATCGTCTCCTTTGGAATAATTGAACACCGTGTTTCTCTCGAGCTTTCCAATTGATGGGAAGCCGCATCTCTAGAAAAGGCAGGGAGCTAGGGATTTCCCTAATGTCTCCCCAGGGGCTTCAGGCATCCCTTTATCTTGTGAGATGAAATCCAGCTTGCAGTCAAGTCACTGCAAGAATTCCGGCCTGATTTAGAGTCAGGGCATCTTGGGGTCGATTCCAGTGGAGCCCATAAATTCAACGTTCCTCTCCCACACGTAGAGCTGCGAGAAGCCTCCTCTTGTGGTGCTTGTGGACAGTTGGCATTCCTCTTGATTTGAAGCCAGGAAATTCGCTCTCACCTCGGGATGATTGGGGGTACACGGAGCTATTTCTGGTTCCTGCAGTGACCTCAGGATCCCTCTAGACATGAGAGAGTGTTCCTTGAGTTTCACTGGAGTGCCATCAAGGAAATCAAGGCTCCTTTCGCGTTTGACGGGGAGCTCGGAATTGCTCTGCACGCAGTGGAGCGGAATCGGGCCTCATCTCGGGGCGAGTGGGGAGTCTCATGGCTTTTCTCGAGTTGCGGCGGAACCTGGGTATATTCTCGAGTTACGACGGGGATGGCCCTTCCAAACACGGGTGTGTTCAGCAACGTCAGGACTCCTGTCTACTTGCGAGGGACTCCTCGGGAGTCTCCTCGCAGCTTGAAAGGGCGATAGGAAAACCTCTCAAGGTGAGGCCGCAGACCCAGATTCCCTTTCGTGTTGCCACTGGGATCCTGGGATTCCTGTCCATCTTCCAGAGGAGTCAGGCATCGTCTCCTTTTGAACCATGGAACCCCGTGTTCCTCTCGAGCTGTCCAATGGATAGGAGGCCGCTGGTCGAGAAAGGGCAGGGTGCTAGGGCATTCTCTAGTGTCTCCCCAGGGGCTTCAGACATCCCTTCATCTTGTGAGATGAAATCCAGCTTGCACTCAAGTCACTGCAGGAATTCCGCCCTGATTTCGAGTCAGGGCATCTCGGGGTCGATTCCACTGGAGGCCGCAGTTTCAACCTCCCTCAACCTGACGTACAGCTGCCAGAAGCCTCCTCTTGTGGTGCTTGTGGACAGTTGGCATTCCTCTTGATTTGAAGCCAGGAAATCAGCTCTCAGCTCGAGACGATTCGGAATACATGGAGCTGTTTCTGGTTGGTGAAGTGACTTTAGGATCCCTCTAGACTTGAGAGAGTGTTCCTGGGGTTTCTCTGGAGTGCCATCAAGGAAATCAAGGATCCTTTCGGGTTTGATGAGGAGCACGCAATTGCTCTGCATGCTGTGCAGGGGAATCGGGCCTCATCTCTCGGCGAGGGGGCAGTCTCATGGTTTTTCTCGAGTTGCGGTGTGAACCTGGGGTATATTCTCCAGTTTCGAAGGGGATGGTGCTTCCAAACACGGGTGTGTTCAGCGACGTCAGGACTCCTGTCTAGTTGCGAGGGACCTCTCGGGAGACTCCTCGTGGCTTGAAAGGGCCATAGGAAAACCTCTCGAGTTGAGGTGGCAGCCCATTGTCCCTTCCCTGTTGCCACTGGGATCCTGGGATTCCTGTCCATTTTCCAGAGGAGTCAGGCATCGTCACCTTTGGAATCATAGAACTCCGTGCTCCTCTCAAGCTGTCCAATTGATGGGAGGCCGCCTGTCGAGAAAGGGCAGGGAGCTAGGGCTTTCTGTAGTGTCTCACCAGGGGCTTCAGACATCCCTTAATCTTGTGAGATAAAATTCAGCTTGCATTCAAGTCACTGCAAGAATTCCGGCCTGATTTCGAGTCAGGTCATCTCGGGTTCAATTTCACTGTAGGCCATAAGTTCAAACGCCCTCTCCCAGACGTACAGCTTGGAGAAGCCTCCTCTTGTGGTGCTGGTGGACAATTGGCATTCCTCTTGATTTGAAGCCAGGAAACTCGCTTTCACCTCGAGTTGATTGGGGGTACACGGAGCTCTTTCTGGTTCCTGCAGTGACCTCAGGATCCCTCTAGACTTGAGAGAGTGTTCCTTGAGTTTCTCTGGAGTGCCATCAAGGAAATCAAGGCTCCTGTCGGGTTTGACGGGGAGAACGGAATTGCTCTGCACGCAGTGCAGGGGAATCGGGCTTCATTTCGCAGCGAGGAGAGCGTCTCATGGTTTTTCTAGAGTTGCGGCGGGAACCTGGGGTATATTCTCCAGTTACGACGTGGTTGGCCCTTCCAAACACGGGTGTGTTTGGTGACGTCAGGACTCCTGTTTAGTTTCGAGGGACCCTCGGGAGTCTCCTCGCGGCTTGAAAGGGCCATAGGAACACCTCTCGAGGTGAGGCCGCAAACTCAGGTGCCCTTTCCTGTTGCCACTGGGATCCTGGGATTCCTGTCCATTTTCCAAAGGAGTCAGGCATCGTCTCCTTTGGAAGCATTGAACTCTGTGTTCCTCTGGAGCTGTCCAATGGATTGGGAGCCACCTGTCGAGAAAGTGCAGGGTGCTAGGGCATTCTCTAGTGTCTCCCCAGGGGCTTCAGACATCCCTTCATCTTGTGAGAGGAAATCCAGCTTGCACTCCAGTCACTGCAGGAATTCCGGCCTGATTTCGAGTCAGGGTATCTCCAGGTCAATTCCACTGGAGGCCGCAAATTCAACCTCCCTCAAACAGACGTACACCTGCCAGAAGCCTCCTCTTGTGGTGCTTGTGGACAGTTGGCATTCCTCTTGATTGGAAGCCAGGAAATCAGCTCTCAGCTCGAGGTGATTCGGAATACACCGAGCTGTTTCTTGTTGGAGATGTGACTTTTGGGTCCCTCTAGAATTGAGAAAGTGTTCCTGGGGTTTCTCTTGAGTGCCATCAAGGAAATCCAGGCTGCTTTCTGGTTTGATGGGGAGCACGCTATTGCTCTGCATGGTGTGCAGGGGAATCGGGCCTCATCTCGCGGCGAGGGGGGAGTCTCATGGTTTTTCTCGAGTTGCAGCGGGAACCTGCTGTATACTCTCGAGTTACGACGGGGATGGCCCTTCCAAACAAGGGTGTGTTCAGCGACGTCAAGACTCCTGTCTAGTTGCGAGTGACCACTCGGGAGTCTCCAGGCGGCTTGAAAGGGCCATACGAACACCTCTCGAGGTGAGGCCGCAGACCTAGGTTCCCTTTCCTGTTGCCACTGGGATTCTGGATTTTCTGTCCATTTTCCAGAGGAGTCAGGCATCCTCTCGTTTGGAATCATTGAACTCCGTGTTACTCTGCGCTGTCCAATGGATGTGGAACCACCTAGCGAGAAAGGGCAGGGTGCTAAGGCATTCTCTAGTGTCTCCCCAGGGGATTCAGACATCCCTTCATCTTGTGAGATGAAATCCAGCTTGCAAACAAGTCACTGCAGGAATTCTGGCCTGATTTCGAGTCAGGGCATCTCTGGGTCGATTCCACTAGAGGCCGTAAAATTCAACCTCCCTCAACCAGACTTACAGCTGCGAGAAGCCTCCTCTTGTGGTGCTTGTGCACAGTAGGCATTCCTCTTGATTTGAAGCCAGGAAATCAGCTCTCAGCTCGGGATGATTCGGAACACACGGAGCTGTTTCTGGTTGGTGAAGTGACTTTTGGATCCCTCTAGACTTGAGACAGTTTTCCTGGTGATTCTCAGGAGTGCCATCAAGGAAATCAAGGCTCCTTTCGGGTTTGATGGGTAGGACGCAATTGCTCTGCACACTGTGCAGGGGAATCAGGCCTGATCTCGCAGCGAGTGGGGAGTCTCATGGTTTTTCTCGAGTTGCGGCGGGAAACTGGGGTATATTCTCGAGTTACGAAGGGATGGCCCTTCCAAACACGGGTTTGTTCAGCGACGTCAGGACTCCTGTCTAGTTGAGAGGGTCCCGTCGGGAGTCTCCTCGCGGCTTGAAAGGGCCATAGGAAAACCTCTCAAGGTGAGGCGGCAGACCCATTGTCCCTTTCCTGTTGCCACTGGGATCCTGGTATTCCTGTCCATTTTCCAAGGAGTCAGGCATCATCTCCTTTGGAATCATTGAATTCCGTGTTCCTCTCGAGCTGTCCAATGTATGGGAGGCCGCCTCTCTAGAAAACGCAGGGAGCTACGGCTTTCTCTAGTGTCTCCCCAGGGCTTCAGACATCCCTGTATCTTGTGAGATGGAATCCAACTTGCACTCAAGTCACTGCAAGATTCCGGCCTGATTTAGAATCAGGGCATCTCGGGGTCGTTTCCAGTGTAGGCCATAAATTCAACGTCCCTCTCCCAGTCGTACAGCTGGGAGAAGCCTCCTCTTGTGGTGATTGTGGACAGTTGGCATAACTCTTAATTTGAAGCCAGGAAATTCAATCTCACCTCGAGATGATTGGGGTTACACGGAGCTCTTTCTCCTTACTGCAGTGACCTCAGAATCCCTCTAGACTTGATAGAGTGTTCCTTGATTTTCTCTGGAGTGCCATCAAGGATATCAAGGCTCCTTTCTGGTTTGACAGTGAGCACGGAATTGCTCTGCACGCAGTGCAGGGGAATCGGGCTTCATCTTGCAGAGAGGGGGGAATCTCATGGTTTTTCTCGAATTGTGGCGGGAACCTGGGGTATATTCTCGAGTTACGACGAGGATGGCCCTTCCAAACACGGGTGTGTTCAGCGACGTCAGGACTCCTGTCTAGTTTTGAGGGACCCCTCGGGAGTCTCTTTGCGGCTTGAAAGGGCGATAGAAACACCTCTGGAGGTGAGGCCTCAGACCCATTGTCTCTTTTCTGTTGCCACTGTGATCCTGGGAGTCCTGTTCATTTTCCAGTGGAGTCAGGCATCGTCCCCTTTGGAATCGTTGAACTCCGTGATCCTCTCGCGCTGTCCAATGGATGGGAGTCCGCATCTCTAGAAAAGGCAGGGAGCTAGGGCTTTCTCTAGTGTCTCTCCAGGGGCTTCAGACATCCCTTTATCTTGTGTGATGAAATCCAGCTTGCACTCAAGACACTGGAAGAATTCCGGCCTGATTAAGAGTCAGGGCATCTCGGGGTCGATTCCAGTGGAGCCCATAAATTCAACATCCCTCTCCCAGACGTCCAGCTACGAGAAGTCTCCTTTTGTCATGCGTGTGGACAGTTGGCATTCCTCTTGATTTGAAGCCAGGAAATTCGCTCTCACCTTGAGATGATTGGGGGTACACGGAGCTCTTTCTGTTTCCTGCAGTGACCTCAGGATCCCTCTAGGCTTGAGAGAGTGTTCCTTGAGGTTCTCTGGAGTGTCATCAAGGAAATCAAGGCTCCTTTCGGGTTTGACGGGGAGCACGGAATTGCTCTGCATGCAGTGCAGGGGAATCGGGCTTCATCCCGTGGCGAGGGGGGAGTCTCATGGTTTTTCTCGAGTTGCGGCGGGAACCTGGGGTACATTCTCGAGTTATGGCGGGGATGGCCCTTCCAAACAGGGGTGTGTTCAGCGACGTCAGGACTCCTGTCTAGTTGCGAGGGACCCCTCGGGAGTCTCCTCGCGGCTTGAAAGGGCCATAGGAACAACTCTCGAGGTTAGGCCGCAGACCCAAGTTCCATTTCCTGCTGCCACTGGGATCCTGGCATTCCTGTCCATTTTCCAGAGGAGTCAGGCATCGTCTCCTTTGGAATCATTGAACTCCGTGTTACTCTCAAGCCGTCCAATGGATGGGAGGCCGCCTGTCTAGAAAGGGCAGGACGCTAGGGAATTCTCTAGTGTCTCCCCAGGGGCTTCAGACATCCCTTCATCTTGGGAGATGAAATCCAGCTTGCGCTCACGTCACTGCACGAATTCCGGCCTGATTTCGAGTCAGGGTATCTCGGGGTCGATTCCACTGGAGGCCGCTATTTCAACCTCCCACAACCAGACGTACAGCTGCGAGAAGCCTGCTGTTGTGGTGCTTGTGGACAGTTGGCATTCCTCTTGATTTGAATCCTGGAAATCAGCTCTCAGCTCGAGATGATTCGGAATACACGGAGCTGTTTCTGTTTGGTGAAGTGGCTTTAGGATCCCTCTAGACTTGAGACAGTGTTCCTGGGGTTTCTCTGGAGTGCCTTCAAGGAAATCAAGGCTCCTTTCAGGTTTGATGGGGAGCACGCAATTGCTCTGCATGCTGTGCAGGGGAATCGGGCCTCATCTCGCGGCGAGGGGCGAGTCTCATTGTTTTTCTCTAGTTGCGGCGGGAACCTGGGATATATTCTCGAGTTACGACGGGGATGGCCCTTCCAAACACGGGTGTGTTCAGCGACGTCAGGACTCCTGTCTAGTTGCGAGGGACCCTTGGGGAGTCTCCTTGTGGCTTGAAAGGGCCATAGGAAAACCTCTCGAGGTGAGGCGGCAGACCCATTGTCCCTTTCCTGTTGCCACTGGGATCCTGGGATTCCTGTCCATTTTCCAGAGGAGTCAGGCATCGTCTACTTTGGAATAATTGAACACCGTGTTTCTCTCGAGCTTTCCAATTGATGGGAAGCCGCATCTCTAGAAAAGGCAGGGAGCTAGGGATTTCCCTAATGTCTCCCCAGGGGCTTCAGACATCCCTTTAACTTGTGAGATGAAATCCAGCTTGCAGTCAAGTCACTGCAAGAATTCCGGCCTGATTTAGAGTCAGGGCATCTCGGGGTCGATTCCAGTGGAGCCCATAAATTCAACGTTCCTCTCCCACACGTAGAGCTGCGAGAAGCCTCCTCTTGTGGTGCTTGTGGACAGTTGGCATTCCTCTTGATTTGAAGCCAGGAAATTCGCTCTCACCTCGGGATGATTGGGGGTACACGGAGCTATTTCTGGTTCCTGCAGTGACCTCAGGATCCCTCTAGACTTGAGAGAGTGTTCCTTGAGTTTCACTGGAGTGCCATCAAGGAAATCAAGGCTCCTTTCGCGTTTGACGGGGAGCTCGGAATTGCTCTGCATGCAGTGGAGCGGAATCGGACCTCATCTCGGGGCGAGTGGGGAGTCTCGTGGTTTTTCTCGAGTTGCGGCGGAACCTGGGTATATTCTCGAGTTACGACGGGGATGGCCCTTCCAAACACGGGTGTGTTCAGCAACGTCAGGACTCCTGTCTACTTGCGAGGGACTCCTCGGGAGTCTCCTCGCGGCTTGAAAGGGCGATAGGCAAACCTCTCAAGGTGAGGCCGCAGACGCAGATTCCGTTTCGTGTTGCCACTGGGATCCTGGGATTCCTGTCCATCTTCCAGAGGAGTCAGGCATCGTCTCCTTTTGAACCATGGAACTCCGTGTTCCTCTCGAGCTGTCCAATGGATAGGAGGCCGCTGGTCGAGAAAGGGCAGGGTGCTAGGGCATTCTCTAGTGTCTCCCCAGGGGCTTCAGACATCCCTTCATCTTGTGAGATGAAATCCAGCTTGCACTCAAGTCACTGCAGGAATTCCGCCCTGATTTCGAGTCAGGGCATCTCGGGGTCGATTCCACTGGAGGCCGCAGTTTCAACCTCCCTCAACCTGACGTACAGCTGCCAGAAGCCTCCTCTTGTGGTGCTTGTGGACAGTTGGCATTCCTCTTGATTTGAAGCCAGGAAATCAGCTCTCAGCTCGAGATGATTCGGAATACATGGAGCTGTTTCTGGTTGGTGAAGTGACTTTAGGATCCCTCTAGACTTGAGAGAGTGTTCCTGGGGTTTCTCTGGAGTGCCATCAAGGAAATCAAGGATCCTTTCGGGTTTGATGAGGAGCACACAATTGCTCTGCATGCTGTGCAGGGGAATCGGGCCTCATCTCTCGGCGAGGGGGCAGTCTCATGGTTTTTCTCGAGTTGTGGTGTGAACCTGGGGTATATTCTCCAGTTTCGAAGGGGATGGTGCTTCCAAACACGGGTGTGTTCAGCGACGTCAGGACTCCTGTCTAGTTGCGAGGGACCCCTCGGTAGTCTTCTCGTGGCTTGAAAGGGTCATAGGAAAACCTCTCGAGATGAGGTGGCAGACCCATTGTCACTTCCCTGTTGCCTCTGGGATCTTGGGACTCCTGTCCATTTTCAGGAGGAGTCAGGCATCGTCAACTTTGGAATCATAGAACTCCGTGCTCCTCTCAAGCTGTCCAATTGATGGGAGGCCGCCTGTCGAGAAAGGGCAGGGAGCTAGGGCTTTCTGTAGTGTCTCACCAGGGGCTTCAGACATCCCTTTATCTTGTGAGATAAAATCCAGCTTGCATTCAAGTCACTGCAAGAATTCCGGCCTGATTTCGAGTCAGGTCATCTCGGGTTCAATTTCACTGTAGGCCATAAGTTCAAACGCCCTCTCCCAGACGTACAGTTGCGAGAAGCCTCCTCTTGTGGTGCTGGTGGACAGTTGGCATTTCTCTTGATTTGAAGCCAGGAAATTCGCTCTCACCTCGAGATGATTGGGGGTACACGGAGCTCTTTCTGCTTCCTGCAGTGACCTCAGGATCCCTCTAGTTTTGAGAGAGTGTTCCTTGAGTTTCTCTGGAGTGCCATCAAGGAAATCAAGGCTCCTGTCGGGTTTGACGGGGAGAACGGAATTGCTCTGCATGCAGTACATGGGAATCGGGCTTCATCTCGCTGCGAGGGGAGCGTCTCATGATTTTTCTAGAGTTGCGGCGGGAACCTGGGGTATATTCTCCAGTTACGACGTGGTTGGCCATTCCAAACACGGGTGTGTTTAGTAACGTCAGGACTCCTGTTTAGTTTCGAGGGACCCTCGGGAGTCTCCTCGTGGCTTGAAAGGGCCATAGGAACACCTCTCGAGTTGAGGCGGCAAACCCAGGTGCCCTTTCCTGTTGCCACTGGGATCCTGGGATTCCTGTCCATTTTCCAAAGGAGTCAGGCATCGTCTCCTTTGAAATAATTGAAGTTCGTGTTCCTCTGGAGCTGTCCAGTGGATTGGGGGCCACCTGTCGAGAAAGTGCAGTGTGCTAGGGCATTCTCTAGTGTCTCCCCAGGGGCTTCAGACATCCCTTCATCTTGTGAGATGAAATCCAGCTTGCACTCCAGTCACTGCAGGAATTCCGGCCTGATTTCGAGTCAGGGTATCTCCAGGTCAATTTCACTGGAGGCCGCAAATTCAACCTCCCTCAAACAGACGTACACCTGCCAGAAGCCTCCTCTTGTGGTGCTTGTGGACAGTTGGCATTCCTCTTGATTGGAAGCCAGGAAATCAGCTCTCAGCTCGAGATGATTCAGAATACACCGAGCTGTTTCTTGTTGGAGAAGTGACTTTTGGGTCCCTCTAGACTTGAGACAGTGTTCCTGGGGTTTCTCTTGAGTGCCATCAAGGAAATCCAGGCTGCTTTCTGGTTTGATGGGGAGCACGCTATTGCTCTGCATGGTTTGCAGGGGAATCGGGCCTCATCTCGCGGCGAGGGGGGAGTCTCATGGTTTTTCTCGAGTTGCAGCGGGAACCTGGTGTATACTCTCGAGTTACGACGGGGATGGGCCTTCCAAACAAGGGTGTGTTCAGCGACGTCAAGACTCCTGTCTAGTTGCGAGTGACCACTCGGGAGTCTCCTCGCGGCTTGAAAGGGCCATACGAACACCTCTCGAGGTGAGGCCGCAGACCTAGGTTCCCTTTCCTGTTGCCACTGGGATTCTGGATTTTCTGTCCATTTTCCAGAGGAGTCAGGCATCCTCTCGTTTGAAATCATTGAACTCCGTGTTCCTCTCGCGCTGTCCAATGGATGTGAAACCACCTGGCGAGAAAGGGCAGGGTGCTAGGGCATTCTCTAGTGTCTCCCCAGGGGCTTCAGACATCCCTTCATCTTATGAGATGAAATCCAGCTTGCAAACAAGTCACTGCAGGAATTCTGGCCTGATTTCGAGTCAGGGCATCTCGGGGTCGATTCCACTAGAGGCCGTAAAATTCAACCTCCCTCAATCAGACCTACAGCTGCGAGAAGCCTCCTGTTGTGGTGCTTGTGCACAATAGGCATTCCTCTTGATTTGAAGCCAGGAAATCAGCTCTCAGCTCGGGATGATTCGGAACACACGGAGCTGTTTCTGGTTGGTGAAGTGACTTTAGGATCCCTCTAGACTTGAGACAGTTTTCCTGGTGATTCTCAGGAGTGCCATCAAGGAAATCAACGCTCCTTTCGGGTTTGATGGGGAGGACGCAATTGCTCTGCATGCTGTGCAGGGGAATCAGGCCTGATCTCGCAGCGAGTGGGGAGTCTCATGGTTTTTCTCGAGTTGCGGCGGGAACATGGGGTATATTCTCGAGTTACGAAGGGATGTCCCTTCCAATCACGGGTTTGCTCAGCGACGTCAGGACTCCTGTCTAGTTGCGAGGGTCCCGTCGGGAGTCTCCTCGCGGCTTGAAAGGGCCATAGGAAAACCTCTCGAGGTGAGACTGCAGACCCATTGTCCCTTTCCTGTTGCCAATGGATTCCTGGGATTCCTGTCCGTTTTCCAGAGTCAGGCAATGTCTCCTTTGGAATCCTTGAACTCCGTGTTCCTCTCGAGCTTCCGAATTGATGCGAGGCTGCCTCTCTAGAAAAGACAGGGAGCTAGGGCTTTCTCTATTGTCTCCCCAGGGGCTTCAGTCATCCCTTCCTCTTGTGAGATGAAATCCAGCTTGCATTAAAATCACTGCAGGAATTCCGGCCTGATTTCGAGTCAGGGTCTCTCGGGGTCGATTCCACTGGAGGCCGCAAATTCAACCTCCCTCAACCAGACGTACAGCTGCAAGAAGCCTCCTCTTGTGGTGCTTGTGAACAGTTGGCATTCCTCTTGATTTGAAGCCAGGAAATCAGCTCCCAGCTCGAGATGATTCGGAATACACGGAGCTGTTTCTGGTTGGTGAAATCACTTTTGGCTCCCTCTAGACTTGAGAGAGTGTTCCTGGGGTTTCTCTGGAGTGCCATCAAGGAAATCAAGGCTCCTTTAGGGTTTGATGTGGAGCACACGATTGCTCTGCACGCTGTGCAGGGGAATCGGGCCTCATCTCGTGGCGAGGGGGGAGTCTCATTGTTTTTCCCATGGTGCGGCGGGAACCTGGGGTATATTCTCGAGTTACGACGGGGATGGCCCTTCCAAACACGGGTGTGTTCAGCGACGTCAGGACTCCTGTATAGTTGCGAGGGACCCCTCGGGAGTCTCTTTGCGGCTTGAAAGGGCCATAGGAAAACCTCTCGAGGTGAGGCGGCAGACCCATTGTCTCTTTTCTGTTGCCACTGTGATCCTGGGATTCCTGTCCATTTTCCAGTGGAGTCAGGCATCATCCCCTTTGGAATCGTTGAACTCCGTGATCCTCTCGCAATGGCCAATGGATGGGAGTCCGCATCTCTAGAAAAGGCAGGGAACTAGGGCTTTCTCTAGTGTCTCTGCAGGGGCTTCAGACATCCCTTTATCTTGTGTGATGAAATCCAGCTTGCACTCAAGTCACTGGAAGAATTCCGGCCTGATTAAGTGTCAGGGCACCTCGGGGTTGATTCCAGTGGAGCCCATAAATTCAACGTCCCTCTCCCAGACGTCCAGCTACGAGAAGTCTCCTCTTGTCGTGCTTGTGGACAGTTGGCATTCCTCTTGATTTGAAGCCAGGAAATTCGCTCTCACCTCGAGATGATTGGGGGTACACGGAGCTCTTTCTGTTTCCTGCAGTGACCTCAGGCTCCCTCTAGGCTTGAGAGAGTGTTCCTTGAGGTTCTCTGGAGTGTCATCAAGGAAA
Organism: Muntiacus reevesi; assembly: GCF_963930625.1. Lineage (NCBI taxonomy): Eukaryota > Metazoa > Chordata > Mammalia > Artiodactyla > Cervidae > Muntiacus > Muntiacus reevesi. The sequence goes on along the minus strand of NW_027077987.1, from coordinate 640,334 downwards.
TCAAGGCTCCTGTTGGGTTTGACGGGGAGAATGGAATTGCTCTGCACGCAGTACATGGGAATCGGGCTTCATCTCGCGGCGAGGGGAGCGTCTCATGGTTTTTCTAGAGTTGCGGCGGGAACCTGGGGTATATTCTCCAGTTACGACGGGGTTGGCCCTTCCAAACACGGGTGTGTTTAGTGACGTCAGGACTCCTGTCTAGTTGCGAGGGACCCTCGGGAGTCTCCTCGCGGCTTGAAAGGGCCTTAGGAACACCTCTCGAGTTGAGGCCGCAAACCCAGTTGCCCTTTCCTGTTGCCACTGGGATCCTGGGATTCCTGTCCATTTTCCAAAGGATTCAGGCATCATCTCCTTTGGAATCATTGAACTCCGTGTTCCTCTGGAGCTTTCCAATGGATTGGGGGCCAACTGTTGAGAAAGTGCAGGGTGCTAAGGCATTCTCTAGTGTCTCCCCAGGGGCTTCAGACATCCCTTCATCTTGTGAGATGAAATCCAGCTTGCACTCCAGTCACTGCAGGAATTTCGGCCTGATTTCGAGGCAGGGTATCTCCGGTCAATTCCACTGGAGGCCGCAAATTCAACCTCCCTCAAACAGACGTACACCTGCCAGAAGCCTCCTCTTGTGGTGCTTGTGGACAGTTGGCATTCCTCTTGATTGGAAGCCAGGAAATCAGCTCTCAGCTCGAGATGATTCGGAATACACCGAGCTGTTTCTTGTTGGAGAAGTGACTTTTGGGTCCCTCTAGACTTGAAACAGTGTTCCTGGGGTTTCTCTGGATTGCCATCAAGGAAATCCAGGCTGCTTTCTGGTTTGATGGGGAGCACGCAATTGCTCTGCATGGTGTGCAGGGGAATCGGGCCTCATCTCGCGGCGAGGGGGGAGTCTCATGGTTTTTCTCGAGTTGCGGCGGGAACATGGGGTATAGTCACGAGTTACGACGGGGACGGCCCTTCCAAACACGGGTGTGTTCAGCGACGTCAGGGCTCCTGTCTAGTTGTGAGGGACCCTGCGGGAGTCTCCTCGCGGCTTGAAAGGGCCATTGGAACACCTCTCGAGGTGACGCTGCAGTCCCAATTTCCCTTTGCTGTTGCCACTGTGATCCGGGATTCCTGTCCATTTTCCAGAGGAGTCAGGCATCGTCTCCTTTGGAATCATTGAACTCCGTGTTCCTCTCGAGCTGTCCAATGGATGGGAGGCCGCCTGTCAAGAAAGGGCAGGGTCTATGGCATTCTCTACTGTCTCCCCAGGGGCTTCAGACAGCCCTTCATCTTGTGAGATGAAACCCAGCTTGCACTCAAGTCACTGCAGGAATTCCGGCCTGATTTCGAGTCAGGGCATCTCGGGGTCGATTCCACTGGAGGCCGCAAATTCAACCTCCCTCAACCAGACGTACAGATGCGAGAAGCCTCCTCTTGTGGTGCTTGTGGAGAGTTTGCATTCCTCTTGATTTGAAGCCAGGAAATCAGCTCTCAGCTCGAGATGATTCGGAATACACGGAGCTGTTTCTGGTTGGTGAAGTAACTTTCAGATCCCTCTAGACTTGAGACAGTTTTCCTTCGGTTTCTCTGGGGTGCCATCAAGGAAATCAAGGCTCTTTTTGGGTTTGATGGGGAGCACGCAATTGCTCTGCATGCTGTGCAGGGGAATCCGGCCTCATCTCGCTGCGAGGGGTGAGTCTCATGGTTTTTCTCGAGTTGCGGCGGGAACCTGGGTTATAATTTCGAGTTACGACGGGGATGGCCCTTCCAAACACGGGTGTGTTCCGCGACGTCATGACTCCTGTTTAGTTGCGAGGGACCCCTCGGGAGTCTCCTCGCGGCTTGAAAGGGCCATAGAAACACCTCTCGATTTGAGGCCGCAGACCCTGTGTCCCTTTCCTGTTGCCACTGCGATCCTGGGATTCCTGTCCATTTTCCAGAGGAGTCAGGCATCGTCTTCTTTGGAATCATTGAACTCCGTGTTCCTCTCGAGCTGTCCAATGGATGGGAGGCCGACTCTCTAGAAAAGGCAGGGAGCTAAGGCTTTCTCTAGTGTCTCCCCAGTGGTTTCAGATATCCCTTTACCTTGTGAGATGAAATCCAGCTTGCACTCAAGTCACTGCAAGAATTCCACCCTGATTTCGAGTCAGGGCCTCTCGGGGTCGATTTCAGCGAAGGCCATATATTCAATGTCCCCCTCCCAGACATACAGCTGCGAGAAGCCTCCTCTTGTGGTGCTTTTGGACAGTTGGCATTCCTCTTGATTTGAAGCCAGAAAATTCGCTCTAACCTCGAGATGATTGGGGGTACCCGGATCTCTTTCATGTTCCTTCAGTGACCCCAGGATCCCTCTAGACTTGAGAGAGTGTTCCTTGAGTTTCTCTGGAGTGCCATCAAGGAAATCAAGCCTCCTTTCGGGTTTGACGTGGATCACTGAAGTGCTCTGCATGCATTGCATGGGAATTGGGCTTCATCTCGCGGCGAAGGGGGAGTCTCATGGATTTTCTCCAGTTGCGGCGGGAACCTGGGGTATATTCTCGAGTTACGACCGGGATGGCCCTTCCAAACAAGGGTGTGTTCAGCGACGTCAGGACTCCTGTCTAGTTGCGAGGGACCCCTCGGGAGTCTCCTCGTGGCTTGAAAGTGCCATAGAAAAACCTCTCGAGGTGAGGCGGCAGACCCATTGTCCCTTTCTGTTGCCACCGGGATCCTGGAATTCCTTTCCATTTTCCAGAGGAGTCAGGAAACGTTGCCTTTGGAATCATTGTACTCTGTGTTCCTCTCGAGCTGTGTAATGGATGGGAGGCCGCCTCTCTAGAAAGGGCAGGGACGTAGGGCTTTCTCTAGTGTCTCCCCAGGGGCTTCAGACATCCCTTTATCTTGTGAGATGAAATCCAGCTTGCACTCAAGTCACTGCAGGAATTCCGGCCTAATTTCTAGTCAGAGCATCTTGGGGTCGATTCCACTGGAGGCCATAAATGCAGCCTCCCTCTCCCAGATGTACAGCTGCGAGAGGCCTCCTCTTGTGGTGCTTGTGGACATTTGGCATTCCTCTTTATTTGAAGACAGGAATTTTGCTCTCACCTCGAGATGATTGGGGGTACACGGAGCTATTTCTGGTTCCTGCAGTGACTTCAGGATCCCTCTAGACTTGAGAGAGTGTTCCTTGAGTTTCTCTGGAGTGCCATCAAGGAAATCAAGGCTCCTTTCGGGTTTCACGTGGATCACTGAAGTGCTCTGCACGCAGTGCAGGGTATTCGGGTTTCTTCTCGCGGCGAGGGGGGAGTCTCTTGGATTTTCTCGAGTTGCGGCGTGAACCTGGTGTATATTCTCGATTTATGACGTGGATGGCCCTTCCAAACACGGGTGTTTTCAGCGACCTCAAATCTCCTGTCTATTTGCGAGGTACACTTCGGGAGTCTCCTCACGGCTTGAAAGAGCCTTAGGAACACCTCTCGAGGTGAGGCCGCAGACCCAGGTTCCCTTTCCTGTTGCCACTGGGATCCTGGGATTCCTGTCCATTTTCCAGAGGAGTCAGGTCGTCTCTTTGGAATCATTGAACTCCGTGTTCCTCTCGAGCTGTCCAATAAATGCGAGGCCGCCTCTCTAGAAAAGAAAGGGAGCTAGGGTATTCTCTAGTGTCTCGCCAGGGGCTTCAGACATACCTTTATCTTGTGAGATGAAATCCAGCTTGCATTCAAGTCACTGAAAGAATTCCAGCATGAATCAGAGTCAGGGCATATCAGGGTCGATTCCAGTGGAGCCCATAAATTCAAACTCCCTCTCCCAGACGTACAGCTGCAAGAAGCCTCCCCTTGTGGTGCTTGTGGACAGTTTGAATTCCTCTTGAGTTGAAGCCAGGAAATTCGCTCTCACCTCGAGATGATTGGGGGTACACGGAGCTATTTCCGGTTCCTGCAGTGACATCAGGTTCCCTCTAGACTTGAGAGAGTGTTCCATGAGTTTCTCTGAAGTGCCATCACGGAAATCAGGGCTCCTTTCAGGTTTGACGGGGAATTCGGAATTGCTCTGCACGCAGTGCAGGGGAATCGGGCTTCATGTCGCGGCGAGGGGGGAGTCTCATTCTTTTTCTCGAGTTGCGGCGGGAACCTCGGGTATATTCTCGAGTTACGGCGGGGATGGACATTCCAAGCACGGGTGTGTTCAGCGACGTGAGGACTCCTGTCTAGTTGCGAGGGAACCCTCGGGAGTCTCCTCTCGGCTTGAAAGGGCCATAGGAAAATCTCTCGAGGTGAGGGTGCACACCCATTGTCCCTTTCCTCTTGCCACTGGGATCCTGGGATTCCTGTCCATTTTCCAGAGGAGTCAGGCATCGTCTCCTTTGGAATCATTGAACTCCGTGTTCCTCTCGAGCTGTCCAATTGATGGGACGCCACCTCTCTAGAAAATGCAGGGAGCTAGGGCTTTCTCTAGTGTCTCTACATGGGCTTCAGACATCCCTTTAGCTTGTGAGATGAAATCCAGCTTGCACTCAAGTCACTGCAAGAATTCCGGCCTGATTTAGAGTCATGGCATCATGGGGTCGATTCCACTGGAGGCCATAAATTCAACGTCCCTCTCCCAGACGTACAGCTGGGAGACGCCTCCTCTTGTGGTGCTTGTGAACAGTTGGCATTCCTCTTGATTTGAAGCCAGGAAATCAGCTCTCAGCTCGAAATGATTCGGTATTCACCGAGCTGTTTCTCGTTGGTGAAGTGACTTTAGGATCCCTCTAGACTTGAGACAGTGTTCCTGGGTTTTCTCGGGAGTGCTATCAAGGAAATCAAGGCTCCTTTCTGGTTTGATGGGGAGCACGCAACTGCTCTGCATGCTGTGCAGGGGAATCGGGCCTCATCTCGCGGGGAGGGGGGAGTCTCATGGTTTTTCTCGAGTTGTGGCTGGAACCTGGGTTATATTCTCGAGTTACGACGGGGCTGGCCCTTCCAAACACCGGTGTGTTCAGCGACGTCAGGACTCCTGTCTAGTTGTGCGGGACACCTCGGATGTCTCCTCGCGGCTTGAAAGGGCCTTAGGAAAAACTCTCGAAGTGAGGCAGCAGACCTATTTTTCCCTTTCTCTTGCCACCGGGATGCTGGGTTTCCTGTCCATTTTCTAGAGGAGTCAGGCATTGTCTCCTTTGAAATCATTGAACTCCGTGTTTCTCTCGAGCTCTCCAATTGATGGGAGGCCGCCTGTCTAGAAAAGGCAGGGAACTAGGGCTTTCTCTACTGTCTCCCCAGGGGCTTCAGACATCCTTTATCTTGTCAGATGAAATCCAACTTGCACTCAATTCACTGCAAGAATTCCGGCCTGATTAAGAGTCAGGGCATCTCGGGGTCGAATCCAGTGGAGCCCATAAATTCAACGTCCCTCTCCCAGATGTCCAGCTGGGAGAAGTCTCCTCTTGTCGTGCTGGTGGACAGTTGGCATTCCTCTTGATTTGAACCCAGGAAATTCGCTCTCACCTCGAGAAGACTGGGGGTACACGGAGCTCTTTCTGGTTCTTGCAGTGACCTCAGGAGCCCTCTAGACTTGAGAGAGTGTTCCTTGTGTTTCTCTGGATTGCCATCAAGGTAATCAAGGCTCCTTTCGGGATTGACGGGGAGCATGGAATTGCTCTGCATGCAGTGCAGGGGAATCGAGCTTCATCTCACTGCGGGGGGGAGTCTCATGGTTTTTGTCGAGTTGTGGCGGGAACCTGGGTATATTCTCGACTTACGGAAGGGATGTCCCTTCCAAACACGGGTGTGTTCAGCAACGTCAGGACTCCTGTCTAGTTGCGAGGGAACCCTCGGGAGTCTCCTCGCGGCTTGAAAGGGTCATACGAACACCTCTCGAGGTGAGGCCACAGACCTATGTTCCCTTTCCTGTTGCCACTGGGATCCTGGGATTCCTGTCCATTTTCCAGAGCTGTCCATTGGATGTGAGAAAGGCTGTCGAGAAAGGGCAGGGTGCTAGGGCATTCTCCAGTGCCTCCCCAGGGGCTTCAAATATTTCTTCATCTTGTGAGATGAAATCCATCTTGCACTCAAGTCACTGCAGGAATTCCGGCCTGATTTTGAATCAGGGCATCTCGGGGTCGATTCCACTGGAGGCCGCAAATTCAACCTCCATCAACCAGATGAAGAGCTGCGAGAAGCCTCCTCTTGTGGTGCTTGTGGACAGTTGGCATTCCTCTTGATTTGAATCCAGGAAATCAGCTCTCAGCTCGAGATGATTCGGAATATACGGAGCTGTTTCTGGTTGGTGAAGTGACTTTAGGATCACTCTAGACTTGACACAGTGTTCCTGTTGTTTCTCTGGAGTGCCATAAAGGAAATCAAGGCTTCTTTCAGGTGTGATGGCGAGCACGCAATTGCTCTGCATGCTCTGCAGTGGAATCGGGCCTCATCTCGCGGCGAGGGCGGAATCTCATGGTTTTTCTCGAGTTCCGGCGGGAACCTGGGGTATATTCTCAAGTTACGACGAGGATGGCCCTTCGAAACACGGGTTTGTTCAGCGACGTCAGGACTCCAGACTAGTTGCGAGGGACACCTTGGGAGTCTCCTCGCGGCTTGAAAGGGCCATAGGAAAACGTCTCGAGGTGAGGCGGATACCCATTTTCCCGTTCGTGTTGCCACTGAGACCCTGAGATTCCTGTCCATTTTCCAGAGGGGTTAGGCATTGTCTCCTTGGGAATCATTGAACTCCGTGTTCCTCTCGAGCTGTCCAATTGATGGGATGCCGCCTCTCTAGAAAAGGCAGGGAGCTAGGGCTTTCTCTATTTTCTCCCCAGGGTCTTCAGACATCCCTTTATCTTGTGAGATGAAATCCAGCTTGCACTCAACTCACTGCAAGAATTCCGGCCTGATTTAGAGTTAGGGCATCTCGGGGTCGATTCCAGTGGAGGCCATAAATTCAACGTCCCTCTCCCAGAGGTACAGCTGCGAGAAGCCTCCCCTTGTGGTGCTTGTGGACAGTTGGCATTCCTCTTGATTTGAAGCTAGGAAATTCGCTCTCACCTCGAGATGATTGGGGGTACATGGAGCTCTTTCTGGTTCCTGCAGTAACGTCAGGATCCCTCTAGACTTGAGAGAGTGTTCCTTGAGTTTATCTGGAGTACCATCAAGGAAATCAAGTCTCCTTTCGGGTTTCATGGGGAGCATGGAATTGGTCTGCACGCAGTGCATGGTAATTGGGCTTCATCTCGCGGCGAGGGGGGAGTCTCTGGTTTTTCTCGAGTTGCGGCTTGAACCTGGGGTATATTCTGCAGTTACGGCAGGACTGGCCATTCCAAACACGGGTGTGTTCATCGACTTCAGGACTCCTGTCTAGTTGCGAGGGACCCCTCGGGAATCTCTTCGCGGCTTGAAAGGGTCATGCGAACACCTCTCGAGGTGAGGCCGCAGACCTATGTTCCCTTTCCTGTTTCCACTGGGATCCTGGGATTCCTGTCCATTTTCCAGAGGAGTCAGGCATCGTCTCCTTTGGAATCATTGAACTCTGTGTTTCTCTCGAGCTGTCCAATGGATGGGAGGCTGCCTGGCGAGAAAGGGCAGGGTGCTAGGGCATTCTCTAGTGTCTCCCCAGAGGATTCAGACATCCCTTCATCTTGTGAGATGAAATCCAGCTTGCTCACAAGTCACTGCAGGAATTCTGGCCTGATTTCGAGTCAGGGCATCTCGGGGTCGATTCCAATAGAGGCCGCAAATTCAACCTCTCTCAACCAGACGTAAAGCTGGGAGAAGCCTCCTCTTGTGGTGGTTGTAGACAGTTGACATTCCTCTTGATTTGAAGGCAGGAAATCAGCTCTCAGCTCGGGATGATTCGGAACACACGGAGCTGTTTCTGGTTGGTGAAGTACCTCTAGGATCCCTCTAGACTTGAGACAGATTTCCTGGGGATTCTCAGGAGTGCCATCAAGGAAATCAAGGGTCCTTTCGGGTTTGATGGGGAGCACGCAATTGCTTTGCATGCTGTGCAGGGGAATCGGGCCTCATCTCGCGCGAGGGGGGAGTCTCATGGTTTTTCTCGAGGTGCGGCGGGAACCTGGGGTATATTCTCGAGTTACGACGGGGATGGACCTTCCAAACACGGGTGTTTTCAGGGACGTCAGGACTCCTGTCTATTTGCGAGGGACCCCTCGGGAGTCTCCTCGCGGCTTTAAAGGGCCATAGGAAAACCTCTCGTGGTGAGGCGGCAGACCCATTGTACCTTTCCTGTTGCCACTGGGATCCTGGGATTCCTATCCATTTTCCAGAGGAGTCAGGCATCGTCTCCTTTGGAATCATTGAAGTCCGTGTTCCTCTCGAGCTGTCCAATGGATGGGAGGCCGCCTCTCTAGAAAAGGCAGGGAGCTAGGGCTTTCTCTAGTGTCTCCCCAGGGTCTTCAGACAATCCTTTAACTTGTGAGATGAAATCCAGCTTGCACTCAAGTCATTGCAAGAATTCCGGCCTGATTTCGAGTCAGGGAATATCGGGGTCGATTCCAGTGGAGGCCATAATTTCAATGTACCTCTCCCAGACGTAGAGCTGCGAGAAGCCTCCTCTTGTGGTGCTTGTGGACAGTTGGCATTCCTCTTGATTTGAAGCCAGGAAATTCGCTCTCACCTCGAGACGATTGGGGGTACATGGAGTTCTTTCTGGTTCCTGCAGTGACCTCAGGATGCCTCTAGACGTGAGACAGTGTTCCTTGAGTTTCTCTGAAGTGCCAGCAACGAAATCAAGGCTCCTATCGGGTTTGACGGGGAGCACGGAGTTGCTCTACACGCACTACAGCGGAATCGGGCTTCATCTCGTGGCGAGGGGGGAGTCTCATGGTTTTCTCGTGTTGCGGCGGTAACCTGGGGTATATTCTCGAGTTACGGCGGGGATGGCCCTTCCAAACACGGGTGTGTTCAGCGACGTCAGGACTCCTGTCTAGTTGTGAGGGACCCCTCGGGAATCTCCTCGCGGCTTGAAAGGGCCATAGGAACACCTCACGAGGTGAGGCTGCAGACCCAGTTTCCCTTTCCTGTTGCCACTGGGATCCTGGATTCCTATCCATTTTCCAGAGGAGTCAGGCATTGTCTCGTTTTGAATCATTGAACTCCGTGTTACTCTCGAGCTGTCCAATGGATGTGAGGACGCCTGTCAAGAAAGGGCAGGGTGCTAGGGCATTCTCTAGTGTCTCCCCAGGGGCTTCAGACATCCCTTCATCTTGTGAGATGAAATCCAGCTAGCACTCAAGTCACTGTAGGAATTCCGGCCTGATTTCGAGTCAGGGCATCTCAGGGTCGATTCCACTGGAGGCCGCAAATTCAACCTCCCTCAACCAGACGTACAGCTGCGAGAATCCTCCTCTTCTGGTGCTTGTGGACAGTTGGCATTCCTCTTGATTTGAAGCCAGGAAATCAGCTCTCACCTCGAGATGATTCGGAATACATGGAGCTGTTTCTGGTTGGTGAATGACTTCAGGATCCCTCTAGACTTGAGACAGTGTTCCTGGGGTGTCTCTGGAGTGCCATCAAGGAAATCAAGGATCCTTTCGGGTTTGATGGGGAGCACGCAATTGCTCTGCATGCTGTACAGGGGAATCGGGCCTCATCTCGCAGAGAGGGTTTAGTCTCATGGTTTTTCTCGAGTTGCGGCGGGCACCTGGGGTATATTCTCGAGTTACCACAGGGTTGGCCCTTCCAAACACGGGTGTGTTCAGCGACGTCAGGACTCCTGTCAAGTTGCGAGGGACCCGTCGGAAGGCTCTGCGCGGCTTTAAACGGCCATAGAAAATCCTCTCGAAATGAGGCCGCAGACCCATTGTCCCTTTCCTGTTGCCACTGGGATCCTGGAATTCCTGTCCATTTTCCAGAGGGGTCAGGCATCGTCTCCTTTGGAATCATTGAACTCCATGTTCCTCTCGGGCCGTCCAATTGATGGGAGGCCGCCTCTCTAGAAAAGGCAGGGAGCTATGGCTTTCTCTAGTGTCTCCCCAGGGGCTTCAGACTTCCCTTTATCTTGTGAGATGAAATTCAGCTTGCACTCAAGTCAATGCAAGAATTCCGGCCTGATTTAGGGTCAGGGCATCTCGGGGTCGATTCCAGTCGACGCCAAATTTTCAACGTCCCTCTCCCAGACGTACAACTGCGAGAATCCTCCTCTTGTTGTGCTTGTGGACAGTGCATTCCTCTTGATTTGAAGCCAGGAAATTCGCTCTCACCTCGAGACAATTGGGGGAACACGGAGGACTTTCTGGTTCCTGCAGTGACCTCAGGATCCCTCTAGACTTGAGAGAGTGTTCCTTGAGATTCTCTGGAGTGCCATGAAGGAAATCAAGGCTCCTTTCGGGTTTGACGGGGAGCACGGAATGGCTCTGCACGGCGTGCACGGGAATCAGGCTTCATCTCGGGGCGAGGTGGGAGTCTCACGGTTTTTATCGAGTGGCGACGGGAAGCTGGGGTATATTCTCGAGTTACGGCTGGATGGCCCTTCCAAACATGGTTGTCTTCAGCGACATCAGAACTCCTGTCTAGTTGCGAGGGGCCCCTTGAAGGGCTTGAAAGCACCATAAGAACACCTCTCGAGATGAGGCAACAGACCCAGGATCCCTTTCCTGTTGCCACAGGGATCCTGGGATTCCTGTCCATTTTCCAGAGGAGTCAGGCATCGTCTCCTTTGGAATCATTGAACTCCGTGTTCCTCTCTAGGTGTCAAATGAATGGGAGGCCGCCTGTCGAGAAAGGGAAGGGTGCCAGGGCATTCTCTAATGTCTCCCCAGTGGCTTCAGACATCCCTTCATCTTGTGAGATGAAATCCAGCTTGCACTCAAGTCACTGCAGGAATTCCGGCCTGATTTCGAGTCAGGGCATCTCGGGGTCGATTCCAATAGAGGCCACAAATTCAACCTCCATCAACCAGACGAACAGCTGCGAGAAGCCTCCTCTTGTGGTGCTTATGGAGAGTTGGCATTACTCTTGATTTGAATCCAGGAAATGAGCTCTCAGCTCGAGATTATTCGGAATTCACAGGGCTGTTACTTTTTGGTGAAGTGACTTTAGGATCCCTCTAGACTTGAGACAGTGTTCTGGGGTTTCTCTGGAGTGCCATCAAGGAAATCAAGGCACCTTTCGGGTTTGATGGGGAGCACGCAATTGCTCTGCATGCTGTGCAGGGGAATCGGGCCTCATCTCGCGGCAAGGGGGGAGTCTCATGGTTTATCTCGAGTTACGGCGGGAACCTGGGGTATATTCTCGAGTTACGACGGGGATGGCCCTTCCAAACAAGGGTGTGTTCAGCGACGTCAGGACTCCTGTCTAGTTGCGAGGGACCCCTCGGGAGACTCCTCACGGCTTGAAAGGGCCATAGGAAATCCTCTCGAGATGAGGCGGCAGACCCATTGTCCCTTTCCTGTTGCCACTGTAATCCTGGGATTCCTGTCCATTTTCCAGAGGAGTCAGGCATCGTCTCCTTTGGAATCATTGAACTCCCTGTTCCTTTCGAGCTATCCAATGCATGGGACGCCGCCTCTCTAAAAAAGGCAGGGAGCTAAGGCTTTCTCTAGTGTCTCCCCAGGGGCTTCAGACATCCCTTTATCTTGTGAGATGAAATTCAGCTTGCACTCAAGTCACTGCAGGAATTCCGGCCTCATTTCGTGTCAGGGCATCTCGGGGTCGATTCCAGTGGCCATAAATTCACCGTCCCTCTCCCAGACGTACAGCTGCAAGAAGCCTCCTCTTGTGGTGCTTGTGGACAGTTGGCATTCCTCTTGATTTGAAGGCAGGAAATTGGCTCTCACCTGGAGATGATTGAGGGTACACGGAGCTATTTCTGGTTCCTGCAGTGAGCTCAGGATCCCTCTAGACTTGAGAGAATGTTCCTTGCGTATCTCTGGAGTGCCATCAAGTAAATCAAGTCTCATTTCGGGTTTGACGGTAAGCACGGTATTGCTCTGCACCCAGGGCAGGGGTATCGATCTTCATTTCGCGGCGAGGGAGGAGTCTCATGGTTTTTTTCGAGTTGCGGCGGGAACCGGGGGTAAATTCTCGAGTTACGGCGGGGATGGCCCTTCCAAACACGGGTGTGTTCAGCGACGTCAGGACTCCTGTCTAGTTGCGAGGGACCCATCGGGAGTCTCCTCGGGCTTGAAAGAGCCATAGGAACACCTCTCGATGTGAGGCCGAAGACCCAGGTTCCCTTTCCTGTTGCCACTGCGATCCTGGGATTCCTGTCCATTTTCCAGGGGAGTCAGGCATCGTCTCCTTTGGAATCATTGAACTCCGTGTTCCTCTCGAGCTGTCCAATGGATGAGAGGCCGCCTGTTGAGAAAGGGCAGGGTGCTAGGGCATTCTCTAGTGTCTCCCCAGGGGCTTCAGAGATCCCTTCATATTGTGAGATGAAATGCAGCTTGCACTCAAGTCACTGCAGAAATTGCGGCCTGATTTCGAGTCAGGGCATCTCGGGGTCGATTCCACTGGGGGCCACAAATTCAACCTCCCAACCAGACGTACCGCTGCGAGAAGCCTCCTCTTGTGGTGCTTGTGGAGAGTTGGCATTCCACTTGATTTGAAGCCAGGAAATCAGCTCTCAGGTCGAGATGATTCGGAATACACGGAGCTGTTTCTTGTTGGAGAAGTGACTTTAGGATCCCTCTAGACTTGAGACAGTGCTCCTGGGGTTTCTCTGGAGTGCCATCAAGGAAATCAAGGCTCCTTTCGGGTTTGATGGGGAGCATGCATTTGCTCTGCATGCTGTGCAGGGGAATCGGACCTCATCTCGCGGCAAGGGGGGAGGCTCATGGTCTTTCTCGAGTTGCGGCGGGAACCTGGTGAATATTTTCGAGTTACGTCGGGGATGGCCCTTCCAAACACAGGTGTGTTCAGCGACGTCAGGACTCCTGACTAGTTGTGAGGGACCCCTCGGGAGTCTCCTCGCGGCTTGAATGGGCCATAGGAAAACCACTCGATTTGAGGCAGCAGACCTATTGTTCCCTTTCTCTTGCCACTGGGATGCTGGGATTCCTGTCCATTTTCCAGAAGAGTCTGGCATTGTCTCTTTTGGAATCATTGAACTTCGTGTTCCTCTCGAACTCTCCAATGGTTGGGAAGCCACCTCTCTAGAAAAGGCAGGGAGGTAGGGATTTCTCTAATGTTTCACCAGGGGGTTCAGACATCCCTTCATCTTGTGAGATGAAATCCAGCTTGAATTAAAGTCACTGCAGGAATTCCGGCCTGATTTCGAGTCAGGGCATCTCGGGGTCTATTCCACTGGAGGCCATAAATTCAACCTTCCTCTCCCAGAGGTACAGCTGCGAGCAGCCTCTTCTTGTGGTGCTTATTTACAGTTGGCATTCCTCTTGATTTAAAGGCAGGAAATTCGCTCTCACCTCGAGATGATTGGGAGTACACGGAGCTCTTTCTGGTTCCTGCAGTGACCTCAGGATCCCTCTAGACATGAGAGAGTGTTCCTTGAGTTTCTCTGGAGTGCCATCAAGGAAATCAAGGTTCCTTTCAGGTTTGACGTGGATCACGGAATTGCTCTGCATGCAGTGCAGGGGAAACGGGCTTCATCTCTCGGCGAGGGGGGAGTCTCAGTGTTTTTCTCGAGTTGCGGTGGGAACCTAGGGTATACTCTCGAGTTAAGCCGGGGATGGCCCTTCCAAACTCGGGTGTGTTGAGCGATGTCAGGACTTCTGTCTGGTTGTGAGGGACCCCTCGGGAGTCTCCTCGCGGCTTGAAAGGGCCAAGGGAACAACTCTCAAGGTGAGGCTGCAGACCCAGGTTCCCTTTCCTGTTGCCACTGGGATCCTGGGATTCCTGTCCATTTTCCAGAGGAGTCAGGCATCGTCTTCTTTGGAAACTTTGAACTCCGTGTTCCTCTCGAGCTGTCCAATGGTTGGGTGGCTGCCTCACTAGAAAAGCCAGGGAGCTAGGGCTTTCTCTAGTGTCTCCCCAGGGGCTTCAGATATCCCTTCATCTTGTGAGATGAAGTTCAGCTTGCACTCAATTCACTGAAGGAATTCCGGCCTGATTTCGAGTCAGGGCATCTCGGGTTCGATTCCCATGGAGGCCGCAAATTCAACCTCCCTCAACCAGAGGTACAGCTGCGAGAAGCCTCCTCTTGTGGTGCTTGTGGACAGTTGGCATTCCTCTTGATTTGAAGCCAGGAAATCAGCTGTCAGCTCGAGAAGATTTGGAATACACGGAGCTGTTTCTGGTTGGTGAATTGACTTTAGGCTCCCTCTAGACTTGAGACAGTATTCCTGGGGTTTCTCTGGAGTGCCATCAAGGAAATCAAGGCTCCTTTCGGGTTTGATGGGGAGCACGCAATTGCTCTGCACGCTGTGCAGGGGAATCGGGCCTCATCTCGTGGCGAAGGGGAAGTCTCATGGTTTTTCTCGAGGTGCGGCGGGAACCTGGGATATATTCTCGAGTTACGACGGCGATGGCCCTTCCAAACAGGGGTGTGTTCCGCGACGTCAGGACTCCTGTCTAGTAGCGAGGGACACTTGGGGAGTCTCCTCTCGGCTTGAAAGGGCCATAGGAAAACCTCTCGAGGTGAGGCGGCAGACCCATTGTCCCTTTCTGTTGCCACTGGGATCCTGGGATTCCTGTCCATTTTCCAGAGGAGTCAGGCATCATCTCCTTTGGAATCATTGAACTCCGTGTTCCTCTCGAGCTGTCCAATGGATGGGAGGCCGCCTCTCTAAATAAGGCAGGGTGCTAGGGCATTCTCTAGTGTCTCCACAGGGGCTTCAGACCTCCCTTCATCTTGTGAGATGAAATCCAGCCTGCACTAAAGTCACTGCAGGAATTCCGGCCTGATTTCGAGTCAGGGCATCTCGGGGTCGATTCCACTGGAGGCCGAAAATTCAACCTCCCTCAACCAGACGTACAGCTGCGAGAAGCCTCCTCTTGTGGTGCTTGTGGACAATTGGCATTCCTCTTGATTTGAAGCCATAAAATTCGCTCTCACCTCGAGGTGATTGGGGGTACACGGAGCTCTTTCTTGTTCCTGCAGTGACCTCAGGATCCCCCCAGACTTGAGAGAGTGTTCCTTGAGTTTCTCTGGAGTTCCATCAAGGAAGTCAAGGCTCCTTTCGGGTTTGACGGGGGGCAGGGAATTGCTCTGCACGCAGTGCTGGGTATTCGGGCTTCATCTCGCAGCGAGGGGGGAGTCTTATAGAATTTCTCGAGTTGCAGCAGGAACCTGGGGTATATTCTCGAGTTACGACGGGGATGGCCTTCCAATCACGGGTGTGTTCAGCGACGTCAGGACTCCTCTCTAGTTGCGAGGGTTCCCTCGGGTGTCTCCTCGTGGCTTGAAAGGGCCATAGGAATACCTCTCTAGGTGAGGCGGCAGACCCATTGTCCCTTTCCTGTTGCCACTGGGATCCTGGGATTCCTGTCCATTTTCCAGAGGAGTCAGGCATCATCTCCTTTAGAATCATTGAACTCCGTGTTCCTCTCGAGATGTCCAGTTGATGGGAGGCCGCCTCTCTAGAAAAGGCAGGGAGCTAGGGCTTCCTCTAGTGTCTCCTCAGGGGCTTCAGACATCCCTTTATCTTGTGAGATGAAATCCGGCTTGAACTCAAGTCACTGCAAGAATTCCGGCCTGATTAACAGTCATGGCAACTCGGGGTCGATTCCAGTGGAGGCCATAAATTCAACGTCCCTCTCCCAGACGTACATCTGCGAGAAGCCTCCTCTTGTGGTGCTTGTGGACAGTTGGCATTCCTCTTGATTTGAAGCCAGGAAATTCGCTCTCACCTCGAGATGGTATGTGGTACACGGAGCTCTTTCTGGTTCCTGCAGTGACCTCAGGATCCCTCTAGACTTGAGAGAGTGTTCCTTGAGTTTCTCTGGAGTGCCATCTAGGAAATCAAGGCTCCTTTTGGGTTTGACAGGAGCACGGAATTGCTCTGCATGCTGTGCAGGGGAATCGCGCTTCATCTCGTGGAGACGGGGGAGTCTCATGGTTTTTCTCGAGTTGCGCTGGGAACCTGGGGTATATTCTCGAGTTATGACGGGGATGGCCCTTCCAAACACGGGTATGTTCAGCAACGTCAGGACTCCTGTCTAGTTGTGAGGGACCCCTAGGGAGTCACCTCGCGACTTGAAGGGGACATAGGAACACCTCTCGAGGTGAGCCCGCAGACCCAGGTTCCCTTTCCTGTTCCCACTGGGATCCTGGGATTCCTGTCCATTTTCCAGAGGAGTCAGGCGTCGTCTCCTTTGGAATCATTGAACTCCGTGTTTCTCTCGAGCTATCCAATGGATGGGAGGCCGCCGGTCCAGAAAGGGCAGGGTGCTAGGGGATTCTCTAATGTCTCCACAGGGGCTTCAGACATCCCTTCATCTTGTGAGATGAAATCCAGCTTGCACTCAAGTCATTGCAGGAATTCCGGCCTGATTTCGAGTCAGGGCATCTCGGGTTCGATTCCACTGGAGGCCGCAAATTCAACCTCCCTCAACCAGACGTACAGCTGCGAGAAGCCTCCTCTTGTGGTGCTTGTGGACAGTTGGCATTCCTCTTGATTTGAAGCCAGGAAATCATCTCTCAGCTCGAGAAGTTTTGAAATACACGAAGCTGTTTCTGGTTGGTGAAGTGACTTTAGAATCCCACTAGTCTTGAAACAGTGTTCCTGGTGTTCTCTGGAGTGCCATCCAGGAAATCAAGGCTTCTTTTGGGTTTGATTGGGAACACGCAATTGCTCTGCATGCTGTGCAGGGGATTCGGGCCTTATCTCGTGGCGAGGGTGGAGACTCACGGTTTTTCTCGAGTTGCGGCCGGAACCTGGGTTATATTCTCGAGTTACGAGGGGGATGGCCCTTCAAAACACGGGTGTGTTCAGCGAGGTCAGGACTCCTGTTTGTTGTGAGGGACCCCTCGGGAGTCTCCTCGGGGCTTGAAAGGGCCATAGGAAAACTTCTCAAGGTGAGGCGACAGACCCATTATCCCTATCCTGTTGCCACTGGGATCCTGGGATTCCTGTCCATTTTCCAGAGGAGTCAGGCATCGTCTCCTTTGGAATCATTGAACTCCGTGTTCCTCTCGAGCTCTCCAATTGATGGGAGGCCGCCTCTCTAGATAAGGCAGGGAGCTAGGGCTTTCTCTAGTGTCTCCCCAGGGGCTTCAGACATCCCTTTATCTTGTGAGATGAAATCCAGCTTGCACTCAAGTCACTGAAAGAATTCCGGCCTGATTTCGAGTCAGGGCATCTCAGGGTCGATTCCAGTGGAGACCATAAATTCAACGTCCCTCTCCCAGACGTACAGCTGCGAGAAGCCTACTCTTGTGTTGCTTGTGGACAGTTGGCCTTAATCTTGATTTGAAGCCAGGAAATTCGCTCTCACCTCGAGATGATTGGCGGTACACGGAGCTCTTTCTGGTTCCTGCAGTGACCTCAGGATCCCTCTAGACTTGAGAGAGTGTTCCTTGAGTTTCTCTGGAGTGCCATCAAGAAAATCAAGGCTCCTTTTGGGTTTGGCGGGGAGCACAGTATTGCCCTGCATGCAGAGAAGGGGAATCAGGCTTCATTTCGCGTCGAGTGGGGAATCTCATGGTTTTTCTCGAGTTGCAGCGGGAACCTGGGTTATATTCTCGAGTTACGTCGGGGATGTCCCTTCCAAACACGGGTGTGTTCATCGACGTCAGGACTCCTGTATAGTTGCGAGAGACCCCGCGGGAGTCTCCTCGCGGCTTGAAAGGGACATAGGAACACCTGTCGAGCTGAGGCCGAAGACCCAGGTTCCCTTTCCTGTTGCCACTGGGATCCTGGGAATCCTGTCCGTTTTCCAGAGGAGTCAGGCATCGTCTCCTTTGGCATCATTGAACTCCGTGTTCCTCTCTAGCTGTCCAATGGATGGTAGGCCGCCTGTCGAGAAAGGGCAGGGTGCTAGGGCTTCCTCTAGTGTCTCCCCAGGGGCTTCAGACATCCATTCACCTTGTGAGATGAAATCCAGCTTGCACTCAAGTCACTGCAGGAATTCCGGCCTCATTTCTAGTGTGGGCATCTTGGGTTCAGTTCCACTGCAGGCCGCAAATTCAACCTCCTTCAACCAGACGTACAGCTGCGAGAAGCCTCCTCTTGTGGTGCTTGTGGACAGTTGGCATTTTTCTTGATTTGAAGCCAGGAAATCAGCACTCAGCTCGAGAAGATTTGGAATACACGGAGCTGTTTCTGTTTGGTGAAGTGACTTAAGGATCCCTCTAGTCTTGATACAGTGTTCCTGGGGTTTCTCTGGAGTGCCATCAAGGAAATCAAGGCTCCTTTCTGGTTTGATGGGGAGCACGCAATTGCTCTGCATGCTGTGCAGGGGAATCGGGCCTCATCTCGCGGTGAGGGGGGAGACTCATGGTTTTTCTCGAGTTGCGGCGGGAACCTGGGGTATATTCTCGAGTTACGACGGGGATGGCCCTTCCAAACACGGGTGTGTTCAGCGACTTCAGGACTCCTGTCTAGTTGCGAGGGACCCCTCGGGAGTCTCCTCTCGGCTTGAAAGGGCCATAGGAACACCTCTCGAGGTGAGGCCGCAGACCCAGGTTCCCTTTCCTATTGCCACTGGGATCCTGCGATTCCTATCCATTTTCCAGAGGAGTCAGGCAGCGTCTCCTTTGGAATCATTGAACTCCGTATTCCTCTCGAGCTGTCCAATGGATGGGAGGCCGCCTGTCGAGAAAGGGCAGGGTGCTAGGGCTTTCTATAGTGTCTCCCCAGGGGATTCAGACATCCCTTCATCTTGTGAGATGAAATCCAGCTTGCACACAAGTCGCTGAAAGAATTCCGGCCTGATTTCGAGTCAGGGTATCTTAGGGTCGATTCCAGTGGAGGCCATAAATTCAATGTCCCTCAACCAGACGTACAGCTGCGAGAAGCCTCCTCTTGTGGTGCTTGTGGACAATTGGCATTCCTCTTGGTTTGAAGCCATGAAATTCGTTCTCACCTCGAGGTGATTGGGGGTACACGGAGCTCTTTCTGGTTCCTGCAGTGACCTCAGGTTACCTCTAGACTTGAGAGAGTGATCCTTGAGTTTCTCTGGAGTGTCAACAAGGAAATTAAGGCTCCATTCTCGTTTGACGGGGAGCACGGAATTGCTCTGCATGCAGTGCAGGGGAATCGGGCTTCATCTCGCGGAGAGTGGGGCGTCTCATGGTTTTTCTCTATTTGCAGCGGGAACCTGGCGTATATTCTCGAGTTACGACCGGGATGGCCCTTCCAAACACGGGTGTATTCAGCGACGTCAGGACTCCTGTCTAGTTGCGAGGGAACACTCTGCAGTCTCCTTGCGGCTTGAAAGGGCCATAGGAACACCTCTCGAGGGGAGGCCGCAGACCCACGTTCCCTTTCCTGTTGCCACTGGGATCCTGGGATGCCTGTCCATTTTCCAGAGGAGTCAGGCATTGTCTCCTTTGGAATCTTTGAACTCCGTGTTACTCTCGAGCTGTTCAATGGATGGGAGGCTGCCTGTATAGAAAGGGCAGGGTGTTAGGGCATTCTCTTCTGTCTCCCCAGGGGCTTCAGACATCCGTTCATCTTGTGAGATGAAATCCAGCTTGCACTCAAGTCACTGCAGGAATTCCGGCCTGATTTCGAGTCAGGTCATCTCGGGGTCGATTCCACGGGAGGCCGCAAATTCAACCTCCCTCAACCAGACATACAGCTGCGAGAAGCCTCCTCTTGTGGTGCTTGTGGACAGTTGGCATTCCTCTTGATTTGAAGCCAGGATATCAGCTCTCAGCTCGAGATGATTCGGAATACACGGAGCTGTTTCTGGTTATGAAGTGACTTTAGGATCCCTCTAGACTTGAGACAGTGTTCCTGGGGATTCTCTTGAGTGCCATCAAGGAAATCAAGGCTCCTTTCGAGTTTGATGCGGAGCACGCAATTGCTCTGCATGCTGTGTAGGGGTATCGGGGCTCATCTCGCGGCAAATGGGGTGTCTCATGGTTTTTCTCGAGTTTCGGCGGGAACCTGGGGTATATTCTCCAGTTATGACGGGGATGGTGCTTCCAAACACGGGTGTGTTCAGCGACGTCAGGACTCCTGTCTAGTTGCGAGGGACCCCTCGGGAGTCTCCTCGCGGCTTGAAAGGGCCAAAGGAACACCTCTCGAGTTGAGGCCGCAGACCCAGGTTCCCTTTCCTGTTGCCACTGGGATCCTGGGATTCCTGTCCATTTTCCAGAGGAGTCAGGCATCGTCTACTTTGGAATCATTGAACTCCGTGTTCCTCTCGAGCTGTCCAATGGATGGGAGGCCGCCTGTCGAGAACGGGCAGGAGCTAGGGCATTCTCTAATGTCTCCCCAGGGGCTTCAGACAACCCTTTATCTTGTGCGATGAAATCCAGCTTGCATTCAAGTCACTGCAGGAATTCCGGCCTGATTTCGTGTCAGGGCATCTCGGGGTCAATTCCACTGGAGACCATAAATTCAACCTTCCTCTCCCAGATGTACAGCTGCGAGAAGCCTCCTCCTGTGGTTCTTGTGGACAGTTGGCATTCCTCTTGATTTGAAGCCAGGGAATTCGCTCTCACCTCGAGATGATTGGGTTACACGGAGCTCTTACTGGTTCCTGCAGTGACCTCAGGTTCCCTCTAGACTTGACAGAGTGTTCCTTGAGTTTCTCTGGAGAGCCATCAAGGAAATCAAGGCTCCTGCGGGTTTGACGGGGAGCACGGAATTGTTCTGCAAGGAGTGCAGGGGAATCGGGTTTCATCTCACGGCGAGGGGGGCGTCTCTTGGTTTTTCTCGAGTTGCGGCGGGAACCTATGGTATATTCTCGAGTTACGACTGGGATGGCCCTTCCAAACACGGGTGTGTTCAGCGACGTCAATACTCCTGTCTGGTTGCGAGGGACACCTCGGCAGTCTCCTCACGGCTTGAATGGGCCATAGGAACACGTCTCGAAGTGAGACCGCAGACCCAGGTTCCCATTCCTGTTGCCACTGGGATCCTGGGATTCCTGTCCATTTTCCAGAGGAGTCAGGCATCTTCTCCTTTGGAATCATTGAACTCCGTGTTCCTCTCTAGCTGTCCAATGGATGGGAGGTCGCCTGTCGAGAAAGGGCAGGGGGCTGGGGCATTCTCTAGTGTCTCCCCAGGGGCTTCAGACATCCCTTCATCTTGTGAGATGAAATCCAGCTTGCCCTCAAGTCACTGCAGGAATTCCGGCCTGATTTCGAGTCAGGGCGTCTCTGGGTCGATACCACTGGAGGCCGCAAATTCAACCTCCCTCAACCAGAAGTACAGCTGTGAGAAGCCTCTTCTTGTGGTGCTTGTGAACAGTTGGCATTCCTCTTGATTGTAAGCCTGGAAATCACCTCTCAGCTCGAGATGATTCGAAATACACTGAGCTGTTTCTGGTTGGTGAAGTGCCTTTAGGATCCCTCTAGACTTGAGACAGTGTTCCTGCGGTTTCTTTGGAGTGCCACCAAGGAAATCAAGGCTCTTTCAGGCTTGATGGGGAGCACGCAGTTGCTCTGCATGCTGTGCAGGGGAATCGGGCCTCATCTCGCGGCGAGGGGAAGTCTCATGCTTTTTCACGAGTTGCAGCGGGAATCTGGTGTATATTCTCGAGTTACGACGGGGATGGCCCTTCCAAACACAGGTGTGTTCAGTGACGTCAGGAATCCTGTCTAGTTGCGAGGGACCCCTCGGGAGTCTCCTCGCAGCTTAAAAGGGCCATAGGAACACCTCTCGATGTGAGGCGGAAGACCCATGTTCCCTTTCCTGTTGCCACTGGCATCCTGTGATTCCTGTCCATTTTCCAGAGGAGTCAGGCATCGTCTCCTTTGGAATCATTGAACTCCGTGTTACTCTCGAGCTGTCCAATGGATGGGCGGCCGCCGGTCGAGAATTGTCAGGGTGCTAGGGCATTCTCTAGTGTATCCATAGGGGCTTCAGACATCCCTTCATCTTGTGAGATGAAATCCAGCTTGCACACAAGTCACTGCAAGAATTCCGGCCTGATTTCGAGTCAGGGCATCTCGGGGTCGATTCCACTGGAGGCCGCAAATTCAACCTCCCTCAACCAGACGTACAGCTGCGAGAAGCCTCCTCTTGTGGGGCTTTTGCACAGTTGGCATTCCTCTTGATTTGAAGCCAGGAAATCAGCTCTCTGCTCGAGATGATTCGGAATATACGGAGCTGTTTCTTGTTGGTGAAGTGACTTTAGGCTCCCTCTAGACTTGAGACAGTGCTCCTGGGGATTCCTGGAGTGCCATCAAGGATATCAAGGTTCCTTTCGGGTTTGATGGGGAATACGCAATTGATCTGCATGGTGTACAGGGGAATTGGGCCTCATCTCGCGGCGAGGGGGGAGTCTCATTGTATTTCTCGAGTTGCGGTGGGAACCTGGGCTATATTCTCGAGTTATGACGGGGATGGCCCTTCCAAACACGGGTGTGTTCAGCGACGTCATGACTCCTGTCTAGTTGTGAGGTACCCCTCGGGAGTCTCCTCGCGGATTGAAAGGGCCATAGGAAAACCTCTCGAGGTGAGGCCGCAGACCCTGGTTCCCTTTCCCTTTGCCACTGGGATCCTGGGATTCCTGTCCATTTTCCAGAGGAGTCAGGCATCGTCTCCTTTGGGATCATTGAACTCCTTGTTCCTCTCGAGCTGTCCAATTGATGGAAGGACAACTCTCTAGAAAAGGCATGGAGCTAGGGCTTCATCTAGTTCCTCCCCATGGGCTTCAGACGTCCCTTTATCTTGTGAGATGAAATCCAGCTTGTACTAAAGTCACTGCAAGAATTCCGGCCTGATTAGTGTCAGGGCATCTCCGGGTCAATTCCATTGGAGGCCATAAATTCAACGTCCCTCTCCCAGATGTACAGCTGCGAGAAGCCTCCACTTGTGGTGCCTGTGGACAGTTGGCATTCCTTTTGATTTGAGGCCAGGAAATTCGCTCTCACATCGAGATGATTGGGGGTACACGGAGCTCTTTCTGGTTCCTGCAGTGACCTCAGGATCCCTCTAGACTTGAGAGAGTGTTCCTTGAGTTTCCCTGGAGTGACATCAAGGAAATCAAGCTCCTTTCGGGTTTGACTGGGAGCCCGGAATTGCTCTGCACACAGTGCTGGGGAATCGGGCTTCATCTCACGGCGAGGGGGCAGTCTCATGGTTTTTCTCGAGTTGCGGCGGTCACCTGGGGTATATTCTCGAGTTACGGCGGGGATGACCCTTCCAAACACGGGTGTGTTCAGCGACGTCAGGAATCCTGTCTAGTTGCGAGGGACCCCTCAGGAGTGTCCTCGCGGCTTGAAAGGGCCATAGGAACACCTCTCGAGGTGAGGCCGCAGACCCAGGTTCCCTTTCCTGTTTCCACTGGGATCCTGCGATTCCTGTCCATTTTCCAGAGGAGTCAGGCATCGTCTCCTTTAGAATCATTGAACTCCGTGTTCCTCTCGAGCTCTCCAATGGATGGGAGGTCGCCTGTCGATAAATGGCAGGGGTCTAGGGCATTCTCTAGTGTCTCCCCAGGGGCTTCAGACATCCCTTCATCTTGTGAGATGAAATCCAGCTTACACTCAAGTCACTGCAAGAATTCCGGCCTGATTTCGTGTCAGGGCATCTCGGGGTCGATTCCACTGGAGGCCGCAAATTCAACTTCCCTCAACCAAATGTACAGCTGCGAGAAGCCTCCTCTTGTGGTGCTTGTGGACAGTTGGCATTCCTCTTGATTTGAAGCCAGGAAATCAGCTCTCAGCTCGAGATGATTCGGAATACACGGAGCTGTTTCTGGTTGGTGAAGTGACTTTAGGATCCCTCTAGACTTGAGACACTGTTCCTGGGGTGTCTCTGGAGTGACATCCAGGAAATTAAGCCTCCTTTCGGGTTTGATAGGGAGCACGCAACTGCTCTGCATGCTGTGCAGGGGAATCGGACATCATCACACGGCGAGGGGGGAGTCTCATGCTTTATCTCTAGTTGCGGCGGGAACCTGGGGTATATTCTCGAGTTACGACGGGGATGGCCCTTCCAAACAAGGGTGTGTTCAGCGACGTCAGGACTCCTGTCTAGTTGCGAGGGACCCCTCGGGAGTCTCCTCGCGGCTTGAAAGGGCCATAGGAAAACCTCTCGAGGTGAGGCCGCAGACCCAGGTTCCCTTTCCTGTTGTCACTGGGATCCTGGGATTCCTGTTCATTTTCCAGAGGAGTCAGGCATCGTCTCCTTTGGAATCATTGAACTCCTTGTTCCTCTCGAACTGTCCAATGGATGGGAGGACGCCTGTCGAGAAAGGGCAGGGAGCTAAGGCATTCTCTAGTGTCTCCCCCGGGGCTTGAGACATCCCTTCAACTTTTTAGATGAAATTCAGCTTGCCCTAAAGTCACTGCAGGAATTCCGGACTGATTTCGATTCAGGGCATCTTGGGGTCGATACCACTGGAGGCCGAAAATTCAACCTCCCTCAATCAGACGTACAGCTGCGAGAAGCCTCCTCTTGTGCTGCTTGTAGACAGTTGGCATATCTCTTGATTTGAAGCCAGGAAATTCACTCTCACCTCGAGATGACTGGGGTACACGGAGCTCTTTCTTTTTCCTGCAGGGACCTCAGGATCCCTCTAGACTTGAGAGAGTGTTCCTTGAGTTTCTCTGGAGTGCCATCAAGGAAATCAAGACTCCTTTCAGGTTTGACGGGGAGCACGGAATTGCTCTGCACCCAGTGCAGGGGAATCGGCCTTCATCTCGCGGCGAGGGGGGAGTCTCATGGTTTTTCTCGAGTTGCGGCAGTCACCTGGGGTATATTCTCGAGTTACCGCGGGGATGGTCCTTCCAAACACGGATGTGTTCAGCGACGTCAGGACTCCTGTCTAGTTGCAAGGGACCCGTCGGCAGTCTCCTTGCGGCTTGAAAGGGCCATAAGAACACCTCTCGAGGTGAGGCCGCATCCCACGTTCCCTTTCCTGTTGCCACTGGGATCCTGGAATTCCTGTCCATTTTCCAGAGGAGTCAGGCATCGTCTTCTTTGGAATCATTGAACTCCGTGTTCCTCTCGAGCTGTCCAATGGATGGGAGGCGGCCTCTCTAGAAAAGGCAGGGAGCTAGGGCTTTCTCTAGTGTCTCCCCAGGGGCTTCAGACATCCCTTTATCTTGTGAGATGAAATCCAGCTTGCACTCAAGTCACTGCAAGAATTCCGGCCTGATTTCGGGTCAGGGCATCTCGGGGTCAATTCCAGTGGAGGCCATAAATTCAACGTACCTCTCCCAGACGTACAGCTGCGAGAAGCCTCCTCTTGTGGCACTTGTGGACAGTTGGCATTCCTCTTGATTTGAAGCCAGGAAACTCGCTCTCACCTCGAGATGATTTGGGTACACGGAGCTCTTTCTGGTTCCTGCAGTGACCTCAGGATCCCTCTAGACTTGAGAGAGTGTTCCTTGAGTTTCTGTGAATTGCCATCAAGGAAATCAGGGCTCCTTTCGGGTTTGACGGGGAGCACGGAATTGCTCTGCATGCAGTGCAGGGGAATCGGGCTTCATCTCGCGGAGAGGTGGGAGTATCCTGGTTTTTCTCGAGTTGCAGTGGTAACTTGGGGTATATTCTCGAGTTACGTCGGGGATGGCCATTCCAAACACGGGTGTGTTCAGCGACGTCAGGACTCCTGTCTAGTTGCGAGGGACCCCTCGGCAGTCTCCTCTCGGCTTGACAGGGCCATAGGAAAATCTCTCGAGGTGAGGCTGCACACACATTGTCCCTTTCCTGTTGCCACTGGGATCCTGGGATTCCTGTCCAATTTCCAGAGGAGTCAGGCATCATCTCCTTTGGAATCATTGAACTCCGTGTTCCTCCCGAGCTGTCCAATGGATGGGAGGCCGCCTGTCGAGAAATGGCAGGGTGCTAGGGCATTCTCTAGTGTCTCCCCAGGGGCTTCAGACATCCCTTCATCTTGTGACATGAAATCCAGCTTGCATTCAAGTCACTGCAGGAAATCAGGCCTGATTTCGAGTCAGGGCATCTCGGGGTCGATTCCAATGGAGGCTGCAAATTCATCCTCCCTCAACCAGACGTACAGCTTCGAGAAGCCTCCTCTTGTGGTGGTTGTGGACAGTTGGCATTCCTCTTGATTTGAAGCCAGGAAATCAGCTCTCAGCTCCAGATGATTCGGAAAACAAGGAGCTGTTTCTGGTTGGAGAAGTGACTTTAGGATCCTTCTAGACTTGAGAGAGTGTTCCTGGGGTTTCTCTGGAGTGCCATCAAGGAAATCAAGGCTCCTTTCGGGTTTGATGGGGAGCATGCAGTTGCTCTTCATGCTGTGCAGGGGAATCGGGCCACATCACGAGGCGAGGGGGGAGTCTCATGTTTTTTCTCAAGTTGCAGCGGGAACCTGGGGTATATTCTCGAGTTACGACGGGGATGGCCATTCCAAACAAGGGTGTGTTCAGCGAGGTCAGGACTCCTGTCTAGTTGCGAGGGACCCTTCGGGAGACTCCTAGCAGCCTTAAAGGGCCATAGGAAAACCTCTCGAGGTGAGGCGTCAGACCCATTGTCCCTTTCCTGTTGCCACTGGGATTCTGGAATTCCTGTCCATTTTCCAGAGGAGTCAGGCATCGTCTCCTTTGGAATCATTGAACTCCGTGTTCCTCTCGAGCTGTCCAATTGATGGGAGGTCGCCAGTCAATAAATGGCAGGGGTCTAGGGCATTCTCTAGTGTCTCCCCAGGGGCTTCAGACATTGCTTCATCTTGAGAGATGAAATCCAGCTTGCACTCAAGTCACTGCAAGAATTCCGCCCTGATTACGGGTCAGGGCATCTCGGGGTCAATTCCACTGGAGGCCGCAAATTCAACCTCCCTCAACCAAATGTACAGCTGCGAGAAGCCTCCTCTTGTGGTGCTTGTGGACAGTTGGCATTCCTCTTGATTTGAAGCCAGGAAATCAGCTCTCAGCTCGAGATGATTCGGAATACACGGAGCTGTTTCTGGTTGGTGAAGTGACTTTAGGATCCCTCTAGACTTGAGACAGTGTTCCTTGAGTTTCTCTGGAGTGCCATCAAGGAAATCAAGACTCCTTTCAGGTTTGACGGGGAGCACGGAATTGCTCTGCACCCAGTGCAGGGGAATCGGCCTTCATCTCGCTGCGAGGGGGGAGTCTCATGGTTTTTCTCGAGTTGCGGCGGTCACCAGGGGTATATTCTCGAGTTACGGCGGGGATGGCCCTTCCAAACACGGATGTGTTCAGCGACGTCAGGACTCCTGTCTAGTTGCGAGGGACCCGTCGGCAGTCTCTTTGCGGCTTGAAAGGGCCATAAGAACACCTCTCGAGGTGAGGCCGCATCCCACGTTCCCTTTCCTGTTGCCACTGGGATCCTGGAATTCCTGTCCATTTTCCAGAGGAGTCAGGCATCGTCTCCTTTGGAATCATTGAATTCCGTGTTCCTCTCGAGCTGTCCAATTGATGGGAGGCCGCCTCTCTAGAAATGGCTTGGAGCTAGGGCTATCTCTAGTGTCTCCCCAGAGGCTTCCGACATCCCTTTATCTTGGGAGATGAAATCCAGGTTGCACTGAAGGCACTGCAAGAATTCCGCCCTGATTTATATTCAGGGCATCTCGGGGTCGATTCAAGTGGCGGCCATAAATTCAGCGTCCCTCTCCCAGACGTACAGCTGTGAGAAGCCTACTCTTGTGGTGCTTGTGGACAGTTGGATTTCCTCCTGATTTGAAGCCAGGAAACTCGCTCTCACCTCGAGATGATTGGGGGTACACGGAGCTCTTTCTTTTTCCCACAGTGACCTCATGATCCCTCTAGAATTGAGAGAGTGTTCCTTGAGTTTCTCTGGAGTACCATCAAGGAAATCAAGGCTCCTTTTGAGTTTGACGGGGAGCACGGAATTGCTCTCCAAGCAGTGCAGGGGAATCGGGCTTCATCTCACGGCGAGGGGGGAGTCTCATGGTTTTTCTCGAGTTGCGGCGGGAACCTGGGTATATTCTCGAGTTACAGAGGGGATGGACCTTCCAAACACGGGTGTGTTCAGTGACTTCAGGACTCCTGTCTAGTTGCGAGGGACCCCTCGGGAGACTCCTCGCGGCTTGAAAGGGCCATAAGAACACTTCTCGAGGTGAGGCGGCAGACCCATTTTCCCTTTCCTGTTGCCATTGGGATCCTGGGATTCCTGTCCATTTTCCAGAGGAGTCAGGCATCGTCTCCTTTGGAATCATTAAACTCCGTGTTCCTCTTGAGCTGTCCAATGGATGGGAGGCCGCCTCTCTAAAAAAGGCAGGGAGCTAGGGATTTCTCTAGTGTCTCCCCAAGGGCTTCAGACATCCCTTTATCTTGTGAGATGAAATCCAGCTTGCACTCAAGTCACTGTAGGAATTCCGGCCTGATTTCGAGTCAGGGCATCTCGGGGTCGATTCCACTGGAGGTCGCAAATTCAACCTCCCACAACCAGTCGTACAGCTGCGAAAAGCCTCCTCTTGTGGTGCTTGTGGACAGTTGGCATTCGTCTTGATTTGAAGACATGAAATTCGCTCTCACCTCGAGATGATTAGGGGTACACGGAGCTCTTTCTTGTTCCTGCAGTGACCTCAGGATCCCTCTAGACTTGAGAGAGTGTTCCTTGACTTTCTCTGGAGTGCCATCAAGGGAATCAAGATTACTTTCGGTTTTGACTCGGAGCACGAAATTGCTCTGCACGCAGTGCAGGGGAATCGGGCTTCATCTCTAGGTGAGGGGGGAGATTCATGGTTTCTCTCGAGTTGCGGCCGGAACCGGGGGTATATTCTCGAGTTATGGCGAGGATGGCCCTTCCAAACACGGGTGCGTTCAGCGACGTGAGGACTCCTTTCTAGTTGCGAGGGACCCGTCGGGAGTCTCCTCGCGGCTTGAAAGGGCCATAGGAACACCTCTCGATGTGAGGCCGCAGACCCAGTTTCCCTTTCCTGTTGCCACTGGCATCCTGTGATTCCTGTCCATTTTCCAGAGGAGTCAGGCATCGTCTCCTTTGGAATCATTGAACTCCGTGTTACTCTCGAGCTGTCCAATGGATGGGCGGCCGCCGGTCGAGAATTGTCAGGGTGCTAGGGCATTCTCTAGTGTATCCATAGGGGCTTCAGACATCCCTTCATCTTGTGAGATGAAATCCAGCTTGCACACAAGTCACTGCAAGAATTCCGGCCTGATTTCGAGTCAGGGCATCTCGGGGTCGATTCCACTGGAGGCCGCAAATTCAACCTCCCTCAACCAGACGTACAGCTGCGAGAAGCCTCCTCTTGTGGGGCTTTTGCACAGTTGGCATTCCTCTTGATTTGAAGCCAGGAAATCAGCTCTCTGCTCGAGATGATTCGGAATATACGGAGCTGTTTCTTGTTGGTGAAGTGACTTTAGGCTCCCTCTAGACTTGAGACAGTGCTCCTGGGGATTCCTGGAGTGCCATCAAGGATATCAAGGTTCCTTTCGGGTTTGATGGGGAATACGCAATTGATCTGCATGGTGTACAGGGGAATTGGGCCTCATCTCGCGGCGAGGGGGGAGTCTCATTGTATTTCTCGAGTTGCGGTGGGAACCTGGGCTATATTCTCGAGTTATGACGGGGATGGCCCTTCCAAACACGGGTGTGTTCAGCGACGTCATGACTCCTGTCTAGTTGTGAGGTACCCCTCGGGAGTCTCCTCGCGGATTGAAAGGGCCATAGGAAAACCTCTCGAGGTGAGGCCGCAGACCCTGGTTCCCTTTCCCTTTGCCACTGGGATCCTGGGATTCCTGTCCATTTTCCAGAGGAGTCAGGCATCGTCTCCTTTGGGATCATTGAACTCCTTGTTCCTCTCGAGCTGTCCAATTGATGGAAGGACAACTCTCTAGAAAAGGCATGGAGCTAGGGCTTCATCTAGTTCCTCCCCATGGGCTTCAGACGTCCCTTTATCTTGTGAGATGAAATCCAGCTTGTACTAAAGTCACTGCAAGAATTCCGGCCTGATTAGTGTCAGGGCATCTCCGGGTCAATTCCATTGGAGGCCATAAATTCAACGTCCCTCTCCCAGATGTACAGCTGCGAGAAGCCTCCACTTGTGGTGCCTGTGGACAGTTGGCATTCCTTTTGATTTGAGGCCAGGAAATTCGCTCTCACATCGAGATGATTGGGGGTACACGGAGCTCTTTCTGGTTCCTGCAGTGACCTCAGGATCCCTCTAGACTTGAGAGAGTGTTCCTTGAGTTTCCCTGGAGTGACATCAAGGAAATCAAGCTCCTTTCGGGTTTGACTGGGAGCCCGGAATTGCTCTGCACACAGTGCTGGGGAATCGGGCTTCATCTCACGGCGAGGGGGCAGTCTCATGGTTTTTCTCGAGTTGCGGCGGTCACCTGGGGTATATTCTCGAGTTACGGCGGGGATGACCCTTCCAAACACGGGTGTGTTCAGCGACGTCAGGAATCCTGTCTAGTTGCGAGGGACCCCTCAGGAGTGTCCTCGCGGCTTGAAAGGGCCATAGGAACACCTCTCGAGGTGAGGCCGCAGACCCAGGTTCCCTTTCCTGTTTCCACTGGGATCCTGCGATTCCTGTCCATTTTCCAGAGGAGTCAGGCATCGTCTCCTTTAGAATCATTGAACTCCGTGTTCCTCTCGAGCTCTCCAATGGATGGGAGGTCGCCTGTCGATAAATGGCAGGGGTCTAGGGCATTCTCTAGTGTCTCCCCAGGGGCTTCAGACATCCCTTCATCTTGTGAGATGAAATCCAGCTTACACTCAAGTCACTGCAAGAATTCCGGCCTGATTTCGTGTCAGGGCATCTCGGGGTCGATTCCACTGGAGGCCGCAAATTCAACTTCCCTCAACCAAATGTACAGCTGCGAGAAGCCTCCTCTTGTGGTGCTTGTGGACAGTTGGCATTCCTCTTGATTTGAAGCCAGGAAATCAGCTCTCAGCTCGAGATGATTCGGAATACACGGAGCTGTTTCTGGTTGGTGAAGTGACTTTAGGATCCCTCTAGACTTGAGACACTGTTCCTGGGGTGTCTCTGGAGTGACATCCAGGAAATTAAGCCTCCTTTCGGGTTTGATAGGGAGCACGCAACTGCTCTGCATGCTGTGCAGGGGAATCGGACATCATCACACGGCGAGGGGGGAGTCTCATGCTTTATCTCTAGTTGCGGCGGGAACCTGGGGTATATTCTCGAGTTACGACGGGGATGGCCCTTCCAAACAAGGGTGTGTTCAGCGACGTCAGGACTCCTGTCTAGTTGCGAGGGACCCCTCGGGAGTCTCCTCGCGGCTTGAAAGGGCCATAGGAAAACCTCTCGAGGTGAGGCCGCAGACCCAGGTTCCCTTTCCTGTTGTCACTGGGATCCTGGGATTCCTGTTCATTTTCCAGAGGAGTCAGGCATCGTCTCCTTTGGAATCATTGAACTCCTTGTTCCTCTCGAACTGTCCAATGGATGGGAGGACGCCTGTCGAGAAAGGGCAGGGAGCTAAGGCATTCTCTAGTGTCTCCCCCGGGGCTTGAGACATCCCTTCAACTTTTTAGATGAAATTCAGCTTGCCCTAAAGTCACTGCAGGAATTCCGGACTGATTTCGATTCAGGGCATCTTGGGGTCGATACCACTGGAGGCCGAAAATTCAACCTCCCTCAATCAGACGTACAGCTGCGAGAAGCCTCCTCTTGTGCTGCTTGTAGACAGTTGGCATATCTCTTGATTTGAAGCCAGGAAATTCACTCTCACCTCGAGATGACTGGGGTACACGGAGCTCTTTCTTTTTCCTGCAGGGACCTCAGGATCCCTCTAGACTTGAGAGAGTGTTCCTTGAGTTTCTCTGGAGTGCCATCAAGGAAATCAAGACTCCTTTCAGGTTTGACGGGGAGCACGGAATTGCTCTGCACCCAGTGCAGGGGAATCGGCCTTCATCTCGCGGCGAGGGGGGAGTCTCATGGTTTTTCTCGAGTTGCGGCAGTCACCTGGGGTATATTCTCGAGTTACCGCGGGGATGGTCCTTCCAAACACGGATGTGTTCAGCGACGTCAGGACTCCTGTCTAGTTGCAAGGGACCCGTCGGCAGTCTCCTTGCGGCTTGAAAGGGCCATAAGAACACCTCTCGAGGTGAGGCCGCATCCCACGTTCCCTTTCCTGTTGCCACTGGGATCCTGGAATTCCTGTCCATTTTCCAGAGGAGTCAGGCATCGTCTTCTTTGGAATCATTGAACTCCGTGTTCCTCTCGAGCTGTCCAATGGATGGGAGGCGGCCTCTCTAGAAAAGGCAGGGAGCTAGGGCTTTCTCTAGTGTCTCCCCAGGGGCTTCAGACATCCCTTTATCTTGTGAGATGAAATCCAGCTTGCACTCAAGTCACTGCAAGAATTCCGGCCTGATTTCGGGTCAGGGCATCTCGGGGTCAATTCCAGTGGAGGCCATAAATTCAACGTACCTCTCCCAGACGTACAGCTGCGAGAAGCCTCCTCTTGTGGCACTTGTGGACAGTTGGCATTCCTCTTGATTTGAAGCCAGGAAACTCGCTCTCACCTCGAGATGATTTGGGTACACGGAGCTCTTTCTGGTTCCTGCAGTGACCTCAGGATCCCTCTAGACTTGAGAGAGTGTTCCTTGAGTTTCTGTGAATTGCCATCAAGGAAATCAGGGCTCCTTTCGGGTTTGACGGGGAGCACGGAATTGCTCTGCATGCAGTGCAGGGGAATCGGGCTTCATCTCGCGGAGAGGTGGGAGTATCCTGGTTTTTCTCGAGTTGCAGTGGTAACTTGGGGTATATTCTCGAGTTACGTCGGGGATGGCCATTCCAAACACGGGTGTGTTCAGCGACGTCAGGACTCCTGTCTAGTTGCGAGGGACCCCTCGGCAGTCTCCTCTCGGCTTGACAGGGCCATAGGAAAATCTCTCGAGGTGAGGCTGCACACACATTGTCCCTTTCCTGTTGCCACTGGGATCCTGGGATTCCTGTCCAATTTCCAGAGGAGTCAGGCATCATCTCCTTTGGAATCATTGAACTCCGTGTTCCTCCCGAGCTGTCCAATGGATGGGAGGCCGCCTGTCGAGAAATGGCAGGGTGCTAGGGCATTCTCTAGTGTCTCCCCAGGGGCTTCAGACATCCCTTCATCTTGTGACATGAAATCCAGCTTGCATTCAAGTCACTGCAGGAAATCAGGCCTGATTTCGAGTCAGGGCATCTCGGGGTCGATTCCAATGGAGGCTGCAAATTCATCCTCCCTCAACCAGACGTACAGCTTCGAGAAGCCTCCTCTTGTGGTGGTTGTGGACAGTTGGCATTCCTCTTGATTTGAAGCCAGGAAATCAGCTCTCAGCTCCAGATGATTCGGAAAACAAGGAGCTGTTTCTGGTTGGAGAAGTGACTTTAGGATCCTTCTAGACTTGAGAGAGTGTTCCTGGGGTTTCTCTGGAGTGCCATCAAGGAAATCAAGGCTCCTTTCGGGTTTGATGGGGAGCATGCAGTTGCTCTTCATGCTGTGCAGGGGAATCGGGCCACATCACGAGGCGAGGGGGGAGTCTCATGTTTTTTCTCAAGTTGCAGCGGGAACCTGGGGTATATTCTCGAGTTACGACGGGGATGGCCATTCCAAACAAGGGTGTGTTCAGCGAGGTCAGGACTCCTGTCTAGTTGCGAGGGACCCTTCGGGAGACTCCTAGCAGCCTTAAAGGGCCATAGGAAAACCTCTCGAGGTGAGGCGTCAGACCCATTGTCCCTTTCCTGTTGCCACTGGGATTCTGGAATTCCTGTCCATTTTCCAGAGGAGTCAGGCATCGTCTCCTTTGGAATCATTGAACTCCGTGTTCCTCTCGAGCTGTCCAATTGATGGGAGGTCGCCAGTCAATAAATGGCAGGGGTCTAGGGCATTCTCTAGTGTCTCCCCAGGGGCTTCAGACATAGCTTCATCTTGAGAGATGAAATCCAGCTTGCACTCAAGTCACTGCAAGAATTCCGCCCTGATTACGGGTCAGGGCATCTCGGGGTCAATTCCACTGGAGGCCGCAAATTCAACCTCCCTCAACCAAATGTACAGCTGCGAGAAGCCTCCTCTTGTGGTGCTTGTGGACAGTTGGCATTCCTCTTGATTTGAAGCCAGGAAATCAGCTCTCAGCTCGAGATGATTCGGAATACACGGAGCTGTTTCTGGTTGGTGAAGTGACTTTAGGATCCCTCTAGACTTGAGACAGTGTTCCTTGAGTTTCTCTGGAGTGCCATCAAGGAAATCAAGACTCCTTTCAGGTTTGACGGGGAGCACGGAATTGCTCTGCACCCAGTGCAGGGGAATCGGCCTTCATCTCGCTGCGAGGGGGGAGTCTCATGGTTTTTCTCGAGTTGCGGCGGTCACCAGGGGTATATTCTCGAGTTACGGCGGGGATGGCCCTTCCAAACACGGATGTGTTCAGCGACGTCAGGACTCCTGTCTAGTTGCGAGGGACCCGTCGGCAGTCTCTTTGCGGCTTGAAAGGGCCATAAGAACACCTCTCGAGGTGAGGCCGCATCCCACGTTCCCTTTCCTGTTGCCACTGGGATCCTGGAATTCCTGTCCATTTTCCAGAGGAGTCAGGCATCGTCTCCTTTGGAATCATTGAATTCCGTGTTCCTCTCGAGCTGTCCAATTGATGGGAGGCCGCCTCTCTAGAAATGGCTTGGAGCTAGGGCTATCTCTAGTGTCTCCCCAGAGGCTTCCGACATCCCTTTATCTTGGGAGATGAAATCCAGGTTGCACTGAAGGCACTGCAAGAATTCCGCCCTGATTTATATTCAGGGCATCTCGGGGTCGATTCAAGTGGCGGCCATAAATTCAGCGTCCCTCTCCCAGACGTACAGCTGTGAGAAGCCTACTCTTGTGGTGCTTGTGGACAGTTGGATTTCCTCCTGATTTGAAGCCAGGAAACTCGCTCTCACCTCGAGATGATTGGGGGTACACGGAGCTCTTTCTTTTTCCCACAGTGACCTCATGATCCCTCTAGAATTGAGAGAGTGTTCCTTGAGTTTCTCTGGAGTACCATCAAGGAAATCAAGGCTCCTTTTGAGTTTGACGGGGAGCACGGAATTGCTCTCCAAGCAGTGCAGGGGAATCGGGCTTCATCTCACGGCGAGGGGGGAGTCTCATGGTTTTTCTCGAGTTGCGGCGGGAACCTGGGTATATTCTCGAGTTACAGAGGGGATGGACCTTCCAAACACGGGTGTGTTCAGTGACTTCAGGACTCCTGTCTAGTTGCGAGGGACCCCTCGGGAGACTCCTCGCGGCTTGAAAGGGCCATAAGAACACTTCTCGAGGTGAGGCGGCAGACCCATTTTCCCTTTCCTGTTGCCATTGGGATCCTGGGATTCCTGTCCATTTTCCAGAGGAGTCAGGCATCGTCTCCTTTGGAATCATTGAACTCCGTGTTCCTCTTGAGCTGTCCAATGGATGGGAGGCCGCCTCTCTAAAAAAGGCAGGGAGCTAGGGATTTCTCTAGTGTCTCCCCAAGGGCTTCAGACATCCCTTTATCTTGTGAGATGAAATCCAGCTTGCACTCAAGTCACTGTAGGAATTCCGGCCTGATTTCGAGTCAGGGCATCTCGGGGTCGATTCCACTGGAGGTCGCAAATTCAACCTCCCACAACCAGTCGTACAGCTGCGAAAAGCCTCCTCTTGTGGTGCTTGTGGACAGTTGGCATTCGTCTTGATTTGAAGACATGAAATTCGCTCTCACCTCGAGATGATTAGGGGTACACGGAGCTCTTTCTTGTTCCTGCAGTGACCTCAGGATCCCTCTAGACTTGAGAGAGTGTTCCTTGACTTTCTCTGGAGTGCCATCAAGGGAATCAAGATTACTTTCGGTTTTGACTCGGAGCACGAAATTGCTCTGCACGCAGTGCAGGGGAATCGGGCTTCATCTCTAGGTGAGGGGGGAGATTCATGGTTTCTCTCGAGTTGCGGCCGGAACCGGGGGTATATTCTCGAGTTATGGCGAGGATGGCCCTTCCAAACACGGGTGCGTTCAGCGACGTGAGGACTCCTTTCTAGTTGCGAGGGACCCGTCGGGAGTCTCCTCGCGGCTTGAAAGGGCCATAGGAACACCTCTCGATGTGAGGCCGCAGACCCAGTTTCCCTTTCCTGTTGCCACTGGCATCCTGTGATTCCTGTCCATTTTCCAGAGGAGTCAGGCATCGTCTCCTTTGGAATCATTGAACTCCGTGTTACTCTCGAGCTGTCCAATGGATGGGCGGCCGCCGGTCGAGAATTGTCAGGGTGCTAGGGCATTCTCTAGTGTATCCATAGGGGCTTCAGACATCCCTTCATCTTGTGAGATGAAATCCAGCTTGCACACAAGTCACTGCAAGAATTCCGGCCTGATTTCGAGTCAGGGCATCTCGGGGTCGATTCCACTGGAGGCCGCAAATTCAACCTCCCTCAACCAGACGTACAGCTGCGAGAAGCCTCCTCTTGTGGGGCTTTTGCACAGTTGGCATTCCTCTTGATTTGAAGCCAGGAAATCAGCTCTCTGCTCGAGATGATTCGGAATATACGGAGCTGTTTCTTGTTGGTGAAGTGACTTTAGGCTCCCTCTAGACTTGAGACAGTGCTCCTGGGGATTCCTGGAGTGCCATCAAGGATATCAAGGTTCCTTTCGGGTTTGATGGGGAATACGCAATTGATCTGCATGGTGTACAGGGGAATTGGGCCTCATCTCGCGGCGAGGGGGGAGTCTCATTGTATTTCTCGAGTTGCGGTGGGAACCTGGGCTATATTCTCGAGTTATGACGGGGATGGCCCTTCCAAACACGGGTGTGTTCAGCGACGTCATGACTCCTGTCTAGTTGTGAGGTACCCCTCGGGAGTCTCCTCGCGGATTGAAAGGGCCATAGGAAAACCTCTCGAGGTGAGGCCGCAGACCCTGGTTCCCTTTCCCTTTGCCACTGGGATCCTGGGATTCCTGTCCATTTTCCAGAGGAGTCAGGCATCGTCTCCTTTGGGATCATTGAACTCCTTGTTCCTCTCGAGCTGTCCAATTGATGGAAGGACAACTCTCTAGAAAAGGCATGGAGCTAGGGCTTCATCTAGTTCCTCCCCATGGGCTTCAGACGTCCCTTTATCTTGTGAGATGAAATCCAGCTTGTACTAAAGTCACTGCAAGAATTCCGGCCTGATTAGTGTCAGGGCATCTCCGGGTCAATTCCATTGGAGGCCATAAATTCAACGTCCCTCTCCCAGATGTACAGCTGCGAGAAGCCTCCACTTGTGGTGCCTGTGGACAGTTGGCATTCCTTTTGATTTGAGGCCAGGAAATTCGCTCTCACATCGAGATGATTGGGGGTACACGGAGCTCTTTCTGGTTCCTGCAGTGACCTCAGGATCCCTCTAGACTTGAGAGAGTGTTCCTTGAGTTTCCCTGGAGTGACATCAAGGAAATCAAGCTCCTTTCGGGTTTGACTGGGAGCCCGGAATTGCTCTGCACACAGTGCTGGGGAATCGGGCTTCATCTCACGGCGAGGGGGCAGTCTCATGGTTTTTCTCGAGTTGCGGCGGTCACCTGGGGTATATTCTCGAGTTACGGCGGGGATGACCCTTCCAAACACGGGTGTGTTCAGCGACGTCAGGAATCCTGTCTAGTTGTGAGGGACCCCTCAGGAGTGTCCTCGCGGCTTGAAAGGGCCATAGGAACACCTCTCGAGGTGAGGCCGCAGACCCAGGTTCCCTTTCCTGTTTCCACTGGGATCCTGCGATTCCTGTCCATTTTCCAGAGGAGTCAGGCATCGTCTCCTTTAGAATCATTGAACTCCGTGTTCCTCTCGAGCTCTCCAATGGATGGGAGGTCGCCTGTCGATAAATGGCAGGGGTCTAGGGCATTCTCTAGTGTCTCCCCAGGGGCTTCAGACATCCCTTCATCTTGTGAGATGAAATCCAGCTTACACTCAAGTCACTGCAAGAATTCCGGCCTGATTTCGTGTCAGGGCATCTCGGGGTCGATTCCACTGGAGGCCGCAAATTCAACTTCCCTCAACCAAATGTACAGCTGCGAGAAGCCTCCTCTTGTGGTGCTTGTGGACAGTTGGCATTCCTCTTGATTTGAAGCCAGGAAATCAGCTCTCAGCTCGAGATGATTCGGAATACACGGAGCTGTTTCTGGTTGGTGAAGTGACTTTAGGATCCCTCTAGACTTGAGACACTGTTCCTGGGGTGTCTCTGGAGTGACATCCAGGAAATTAAGCCTCCTTTCGGGTTTGATAGGGAGCACGCAACTGCTCTGCATGCTGTGCAGGGGAATCGGACATCATCACACGGCGAGGGGGGAGTCTCATGCTTTATCTCTAGTTGCGGCGGGAACCTGGGGTATATTCTCGAGTTACGACGGGGATGGCCCTTCCAAACAAGGGTGTGTTCAGCGACGTCAGGACTCCTGTCTAGTTGCGAGGGACCCCTCGGGAGTCTCCTCGCGGCTTGAAAGGGCCATAGGAAAACCTCTCGAGGTGAGGCCGCAGACCCAGGTTCCCTTTCCTGTTGTCACTGGGATCCTGGGATTCCTGTTCATTTTCCAGAGGAGTCAGGCATCGTCTCCTTTGGAATCATTGAACTCCTTGTTCCTCTCGAACTGTCCAATGGATGGGAGGACGCCTGTCGAGAAAGGGCAGGGAGCTAAGGCATTCTCTAGTGTCTCCCCCGGGGCTTGAGACATCCCTTCAACTTTTTAGATGAAATTCAGCTTGCCCTAAAGTCACTGCAGGAATTCCGGACTGATTTCGATTCAGGGCATCTCGGGGTCGATACCACTGGAGGCCGAAAATTCAACCTCCCTCAATCAGACGTACAGCTGCGAGAAGCCTCCTCTTGTGCTGCTTGTAGACAGTTGGCATATCTCTTGATTTGAAGCCAGGAAATTCACTCTCACCTCGAGATGACTGGGGTACACGGAGCTCTTTCTTTTTCCTGCAGGGACCTCAGGATCCCTCTAGACTTGAGAGAGTGTTCCTTGAGTTTCTCTGGAGTGCCATCAAGGAAATCAAGACTCCTTTCAGGTTTGACGGGGAGCACGGAATTGCTCTGCACCCAGTGCAGGGGAATCGGCCTTCATCTCGCGGCGAGGGGGGAGTCTCATGGTTTTTCTCGAGTTGCGGCAGTCACCTGGGGTATATTCTCGAGTTACCGCGGGGATGGTCCTTCCAAACACGGATGTGTTCAGCGACGTCAGGACTCCTGTCTAGTTGCAAGGGACCCGTCGGCAGTCTCCTTGCGGCTTGAAAGGGCCATAAGAACACCTCTCGAGGTGAGGCCGCATCCCACGTTCCCTTTCCTGTTGCCACTGGGATCCTGGAATTCCTGTCCATTTTCCAGAGGAGTCAGGCATCGTCTTCTTTGGAATCATTGAACTCCGTGTTCCTCTCGAGCTGTCCAATGGATGGGAGGCGGCCTCTCTAGAAAAGGCAGGGAGCTAGGGCTTTCTCTAGTGTCTCCCCAGGGGCTTCAGACATCCCTTTATCTTGTGAGATGAAATCCAGCTTGCACTCAAGTCACTGCAAGAATTCCGGCCTGATTTCGGGTCAGGGCATCTCGGGGTCAATTCCAGTGGAGGCCATAAATTCAACGTACCTCTCCCAGACGTACAGCTGCGAGAAGCCTCCTCTTGTGGCACTTGTGGACAGTTGGCATTCCTCTTGATTTGAAGCCAGGAAACTCGCTCTCACCTC
Organism: Muntiacus reevesi; assembly: GCF_963930625.1. Lineage (NCBI taxonomy): Eukaryota > Metazoa > Chordata > Mammalia > Artiodactyla > Cervidae > Muntiacus > Muntiacus reevesi. The sequence continues at coordinate 600,813 of NW_027077987.1, read as the reverse complement.
GAGATGATTTGGGTACACGGAGCTCTTTCTGGTTCCTGCAGTGACCTCAGGATCCCTCTAGACTTGAGAGAGTGTTCCTTGAGTTTCTGTGAATTGCCATCAAGGAAATCAGGGCTCCTTTCGGGTTTGACGGGGAGCACGGAATTGCTCTGCATGCAGTGCAGGGGAATCGGGCTTCATCTCGCGGAGAGGTGGGAGTATCCTGGTTTTTCTCGAGTTGCAGCGGTAACTTGGGGTATATTCTCGAGTTACGTCGGGGATGGCCATTCCAAACACGGGTGTGTTCAGCGACGTCAGGACTCCTGTCTAGTTGCGAGGGACCCCTCGGCAGTCTCCTCTCGGCTTGACAGGGCCATAGGAAAATCTCTCGAGGTGAGGCTGCACACACATTGTCCCTTTCCTGTTGCCACTGGGATCCTGGGATTCCTGTCCAATTTCCAGAGGAGTCAGGCATCATCTCCTTTGGAATCATTGAACTCCGTGTTCCTCCCGAGCTGTCCAATGGATGGGAGGCCGCCTGTCGAGAAATGGCAGGGTGCTAGGGCATTCTCTAGTGTCTCCCCAGGGGCTTCAGACATCCCTTCATCTTGTGACATGAAATCCAGCTTGCATTCAAGTCACTGCAGGAAATCAGGCCTGATTTCGAGTCAGGGCATCTCGGGGTCGATTCCAATGGAGGCTGCAAATTCATCCTCCCTCAACCAGACGTACAGCTTCGAGAAGCCTCCTCTTGTGGTGGTTGTGGACAGTTGGCATTCCTCTTGATTTGAAGCCAGGAAATCAGCTCTCAGCTCCAGATGATTCGGAAAACAAGGAGCTGTTTCTGGTTGGAGAAGTGACTTTAGGATCCTTCTAGACTTGAGAGAGTGTTCCTGGGGTTTCTCTGGAGTGCCATCAAGGAAATCAAGGCTCCTTTCGGGTTTGATGGGGAGCATGCAGTTGCTCTTCATGCTGTGCAGGGGAATCGGGCCACATCACGAGGCGAGGGGGGAGTCTCATGTTTTTTCTCAAGTTGCAGCGGGAACCTGGGGTATATTCTCGAGTTACGACGGGGATGGCCATTCCAAACAAGGGTGTGTTCAGCGAGGTCAGGACTCCTGTCTAGTTGCGAGGGACCCTTCGGGAGACTCCTAGCAGCCTTAAAGGGCCATAGGAAAACCTCTCGAGGTGAGGCGTCAGACCCATTGTCCCTTTCCTGTTGCCACTGGGATTCTGGAATTCCTGTCCATTTTCCAGAGGAGTCAGGCATCGTCTCCTTTGGAATCATTGAACTCCGTGTTCCTCTCGAGCTGTCCAATTGATGGGAGGTCGCCAGTCAATAAATGGCAGGGGTCTAGGGCATTCTCTAGTGTCTCCCCAGGGGCTTCAGACATAGCTTCATCTTGAGAGATGAAATCCAGCTTGCACTCAAGTCACTGCAAGAATTCCGCCCTGATTACGGGTCAGGGCATCTCGGGGTCAATTCCACTGGAGGCCGCAAATTCAACCTCCCTCAACCAAATGTACAGCTGCGAGAAGCCTCCTCTTGTGGTGCTTGTGGACAGTTGGCATTCCTCTTGATTTGAAGCCAGGAAATCAGCTCTCAGCTCGAGATGATTCGGAATACACGGAGCTGTTTCTGGTTGGTGAAGTGACTTTAGGATCCCTCTAGACTTGAGACAGTGTTCCTTGAGTTTCTCTGGAGTGCCATCAAGGAAATCAAGACTCCTTTCAGGTTTGACGGGGAGCACGGAATTGCTCTGCACCCAGTGCAGGGGAATCGGCCTTCATCTCGCTGCGAGGGGGGAGTCTCATGGTTTTTCTCGAGTTGCGGCGGTCACCAGGGGTATATTCTCGAGTTACGGCGGGGATGGCCCTTCCAAACACGGATGTGTTCAGCGACGTCAGGACTCCTGTCTAGTTGCGAGGGACCCGTCGGCAGTCTCTTTGCGGCTTGAAAGGGCCATAAGAACACCTCTCGAGGTGAGGCCGCATCCCACGTTCCCTTTCCTGTTGCCACTGGGATCCTGGAATTCCTGTCCATTTTCCAGAGGAGTCAGGCATCGTCTCCTTTGGAATCATTGAATTCCGTGTTCCTCTCGAGCTGTCCAATTGATGGGAGGCCGCCTCTCTAGAAATGGCTTGGAGCTAGGGCTATCTCTAGTGTCTCCCCAGAGGCTTCCGACATCCCTTTATCTTGGGAGATGAAATCCAGGTTGCACTGAAGGCACTGCAAGAATTCCGCCCTGATTTATATTCAGGGCATCTCGGGGTCGATTCAAGTGGCGGCCATAAATTCAGCGTCCCTCTCCCAGACGTACAGCTGTGAGAAGCCTACTCTTGTGGTGCTTGTGGACAGTTGGATTTCCTCCTGATTTGAAGCCAGGAAACTCGCTCTCACCTCGAGATGATTGGGGGTACACGGAGCTCTTTCTTTTTCCCACAGTGACCTCATGATCCCTCTAGAATTGAGAGAGTGTTCCTTGAGTTTCTCTGGAGTACCATCAAGGAAATCAAGGCTCCTTTTGAGTTTGACGGGGAGCACGGAATTGCTCTCCAAGCAGTGCAGGGGAATCGGGCTTCATCTCACGGCGAGGGGGGAGTCTCATGGTTTTTCTCGAGTTGCGGCGGGAACCTGGGTATATTCTCGAGTTACAGAGGGGATGGACCTTCCAAACACGGGTGTGTTCAGTGACTTCAGGACTCCTGTCTAGTTGCGAGGGACCCCTCGGGAGACTCCTCGCGGCTTGAAAGGGCCATAAGAACACTTCTCGAGGTGAGGCGGCAGACCCATTTTCCCTTTCCTGTTGCCATTGGGATCCTGGGATTCCTGTCCATTTTCCAGAGGAGTCAGGCATCGTCTCCTTTGGAATCATTGAACTCCGTGTTCCTCTTGAGCTGTCCAATGGATGGGAGGCCGCCTCTCTAAAAAAGGCAGGGAGCTAGGGATTTCTCTAGTGTCTCCCCAAGGGCTTCAGACATCCCTTTATCTTGTGAGATGAAATCCAGCTTGCACTCAAGTCACTGTAGGAATTCCGGCCTGATTTCGAGTCAGGGCATCTCGGGGTCGATTCCACTGGAGGTCGCAAATTCAACCTCCCACAACCAGTCGTACAGCTGCGAAAAGCCTCCTCTTGTGGTGCTTGTGGACAGTTGGCATTCGTCTTGATTTGAAGACATGAAATTCGCTCTCACCTCGAGATGATTAGGGGTACACGGAGCTCTTTCTTGTTCCTGCAGTGACCTCAGGATCCCTCTAGACTTGAGAGAGTGTTCCTTGACTTTCTCTGGAGTGCCATCAAGGGAATCAAGATTACTTTCGGTTTTGACTCGGAGCACGAAATTGCTCTGCACGCAGTGCAGGGGAATCGGGCTTCATCTCTAGGTGAGGGGGGAGATTCATGGTTTCTCTCGAGTTGCGGCCGGAACCGGGGGTATATTCTCGAGTTATGGCGAGGATGGCCCTTCCAAACACGGGTGCGTTCAGCGACGTGAGGACTCCTTTCTAGTTGCGAGGGACCCGTCGGGAGTCTCCTCGCGGCTTGAAAGGGCCATAGGAACACCTCTCGATGTGAGGCCGCAGACCCAGTTTCCCTTTCCTGTTGCCACTGGCATCCTGTGATTCCTGTCCATTTTCCAGAGGAGTCAGGCATCGTCTCCTTTGGAATCATTGAACTCCGTGTTACTCTCGAGCTGTCCAATGGATGGGCGGCCGCCGGTCGAGAATTGTCAGGGTGCTAGGGCATTCTCTAGTGTATCCATAGGGGCTTCAGACATCCCTTCATCTTGTGAGATGAAATCCAGCTTGCACACAAGTCACTGCAAGAATTCCGGCCTGATTTCGAGTCAGGGCATCTCGGGGTCGATTCCACTGGAGGCCGCAAATTCAACCTCCCTCAACCAGACGTACAGCTGCGAGAAGCCTCCTCTTGTGGGGCTTTTGCACAGTTGGCATTCCTCTTGATTTGAAGCCAGGAAATCAGCTCTCTGCTCGAGATGATTCGGAATATACGGAGCTGTTTCTTGTTGGTGAAGTGACTTTAGGCTCCCTCTAGACTTGAGACAGTGCTCCTGGGGATTCCTGGAGTGCCATCAAGGATATCAAGGTTCCTTTCGGGTTTGATGGGGAATACGCAATTGATCTGCATGGTGTACAGGGGAATTGGGCCTCATCTCGCGGCGAGGGGGGAGTCTCATTGTATTTCTCGAGTTGCGGTGGGAACCTGGGGTATATTCTCGAGTTATGACGGGGATGGCCCTTCCAAACACGGGTGTGTTCAGCGACGTCATGACTCCTGTCTAGTTGTGAGGTACCCCTCGGGAGTCTCCTCGCGGATTGAAAGGGCCATAGGAAAACCTCTCGAGGTGAGGCCGCAGACCCATTGTCCCTTTCCTGTTGCCACTGGGATCCTGGGATTCCTGTCCATTTTCCAGAGGAGTCAGGCATCGTCTCCTTTGGAATCATTGAACTCCTTGTTCCTCTCGAGCTGTCCAATTGATGGAAGGACAACTCTCTAGAAAAGGCATGGAGCTAGGGCTTCATCTAGTTCCTCCCCATGGGCTTCAGACGTCCCTTTATCTTGTGAGATGAAATCCAGCTTGTACTAAAGTCACTGCAAGAATTCCGGCCTGATTAGTGTCAGGGCATCTCCGGGTCAATTCCATTGGAGGCCATAAATTCAACGTCCCTCTCCCAGATGTACAGCTGCGAGAAGCCTCCACTTGTGGTGCCTGTGGACAGTTGGCATTCCTTTTGATTTGAGGCCAGGAAATTCGCTCTCACATCGAGATGATTGGGGGTACACGGAGCTCTTTCTGGTTCCTGCAGTGACCTCAGGATCCCTCTAGACTTGAGAGAGTGTTCCTTGAGTTTCCCTGGAGTGACATCAAGGAAATCAAGCTCCTTTCGGGTTTGACTGGGAGCCCGGAATTGCTCTGCACACAGTGCTGGGGAATCGGGCTTCATCTCACGGCGAGGGGGCAGTCTCATGGTTTTTCTCGAGTTGCGGCTGTCACCTGGGGTATATTCTCGAGTTACGGCGGGGATGACCCTTCCAAACACGGGTGTGTTCAGCGACGTCAGGAATCCTGTCTAGTTGCGAGGGACCCCTCAGGAGTGTCCTCGCGGCTTGAAAGGGCCATAGGAACACCTCTCGAGGTGAGGCCGCAGACCCAGGTTCCCTTTCCTGTTTCCACTGGGATCCTGCGATTCCTGTCCATTTTCCAGAGGAGTCAGGCATCGTCTCCTTTAGAATCATTGAACTCCGTGTTCCTCTCGAGCTCTCCAATGGATGGGAGGTCGCCTGTCGATAAATGGCAGGGGTCTAGGGCATTCTCTAGTGTCTCCCCAGGGGCTTCAGACATCCCTTCATCTTGTGAGATGAAATCCAGCTTACACTCAAGTCACTGCAAGAATTCCGGCCTGATTTCGTGTCAGGGCATCTCGGGGTCGATTCCACTGGAGGCCGCAAATTCAACTTCCCTCAACCAAATGTACAGCTGCGAGAAGCCTCCTCTTGTGGTGCTTGTGGACAGTTGGCATTCCTCTTGATTTGAAGCCAGGAAATCAGCTCTCAGCTCGAGATGATTCGGAATACACGGAGCTGTTTCTGGTTGGTGAAGTGACTTTAGGATCCCTCTAGACTTGAGACACTGTTCCTGGGGTGTCTCTGGAGTGACATCCAGGAAATTAAGCCTCCTTTCGGGTTTGATAGGGAGCACGCAACTGCTCTGCATGCTGTGCAGGGGAATCGGACATCATCACACGGCGAGGGGGGAGTCTCATGCTTTATCTCTAGTTGCGGCGGGAACCTGGGGTATATTCTCGAGTTACGACGGGGATGGCCCTTCCAAACAAGGGTGTGTTCAGCGACGTCAGGACTCCTGTCTAGTTGCGAGGGACCCCTCGGGAGTCTCCTCGCGGCTTGAAAGGGCCATAGGAAAACCTCTCGAGGTGAGGCCGCAGACCCAGGTTCCCTTTCCTGTTGTCACTGGGATCCTGGGATTCCTGTTCATTTTCCAGAGGAGTCAGGCATCGTCTCCTTTGGAATCATTGAACTCCTTGTTCCTCTCGAACTGTCCAATGGATGGGAGGACGCCTGTCGAGAAAGGGCAGGGAGCTAAGGCATTCTCTAGTGTCTCCCCCGGGGCTTGAGACATCCCTTCAACTTTTTAGATGAAATTCAGCTTGCCCTAAAGTCACTGCAGGAATTCCGGACTGATTTCGATTCAGGGCATCTCGGGGTCGATACCACTGGAGGCCGAAAATTCAACCTCCCTCAATCAGACGTACAGCTGCGAGAAGCCTCCTCTTGTGCTGCTTGTAGACAGTTGGCATATCTCTTGATTTGAAGCCAGGAAATTCACTCTCACCTCGAGATGACTGGGGTACACGGAGCTCTTTCTTTTTCCTGCAGGGACCTCAGGATCCCTCTAGACTTGAGAGAGTGTTCCTTGAGTTTCTCTGGAGTGCCATCAAGGAAATCAAGACTCCTTTCAGGTTTGACGGGGAGCACGGAATTGCTCTGCACCCAGTGCAGGGGAATCGGCCTTCATCTCGCGGCGAGGGGGGAGTCTCATGGTTTTTCTCGAGTTGCGGCAGTCACCTGGGGTATATTCTCGAGTTACCGCGGGGATGGTCCTTCCAAACACGGATGTGTTCAGCGACGTCAGGACTCCTGTCTAGTTGCAAGGGACCCGTCGGCAGTCTCCTTGCGGCTTGAAAGGGCCATAAGAACACCTCTCGAGGTGAGGCCGCATCCCACGTTCCCTTTCCTGTTGCCACTGGGATCCTGGAATTCCTGTCCATTTTCCAGAGGAGTCAGGCATCGTCTTCTTTGGAATCATTGAACTCCGTGTTCCTCTCGAGCTGTCCAATGGATGGGAGGCGGCCTCTCTAGAAAAGGCAGGGAGCTAGGGCTTTCTCTAGTGTCTCCCCAGGGGCTTCAGACATCCCTTTATCTTGTGAGATGAAATCCAGCTTGCACTCAAGTCACTGCAAGAATTCCGGCCTGATTTCGGGTCAGGGCATCTCGGGGTCAATTCCAGTGGAGGCCATAAATTCAACGTACCTCTCCCAGACGTACAGCTGCGAGAAGCCTCCTCTTGTGGCACTTGTGGACAGTTGGCATTCCTCTTGATTTGAAGCCAGGAAACTCGCTCTCACCTCGAGATGATTTGGGTACACGGAGCTCTTTCTGGTTCCTGCAGTGACCTCAGGATCCCTCTAGACTTGAGAGAGTGTTCCTTGAGTTTCTGTGAATTGCCATCAAGGAAATCAGGGCTCCTTTCGGGTTTGACGGGGAGCACGGAATTGCTCTGCATGCAGTGCAGGGGAATCGGGCTTCATCTCGCGGAGAGGTGGGAGTATCCTGGTTTTTCTCGAGTTGCAGTGGTAACTTGGGGTATATTCTCGAGTTACGTCGGGGATGGCCATTCCAAACACGGGTGTGTTCAGCGACGTCAGGACTCCTGTCTAGTTGCGAGGGACCCCTCGGCAGTCTCCTCTCGGCTTGACAGGGCCATAGGAAAATCTCTCGAGGTGAGGCTGCACACACATTGTCCCTTTCCTGTTGCCACTGGGATCCTGGGATTCCTGTCCAATTTCCAGAGGAGTCAGGCATCATCTCCTTTGGAATCATTGAACTCCGTGTTCCTCCCGAGCTGTCCAATGGATGGGAGGCCGCCTGTCGAGAAATGGCAGGGTGCTAGGGCATTCTCTAGTGTCTCCCCAGGGGCTTCAGACATCCCTTCATCTTGTGACATGAAATCCAGCTTGCATTCAAGTCACTGCAGGAAATCAGGCCTGATTTCGAGTCAGGGCATCTCGGGGTCGATTCCAATGGAGGCTGCAAATTCATCCTCCCTCAACCAGACGTACAGCTTCGAGAAGCCTCCTCTTGTGGTGGTTGTGGACAGTTGGCATTCCTCTTGATTTGAAGCCAGGAAATCAGCTCTCAGTTCCAGATGATTCGGAAAACAAGGAGCTGTTTCTGGTTGGAGAAGTGACTTTAGGATCCTTCTAGACTTGAGAGAGTGTTCCTGGGGTTTCTCTGGAGTGCCATCAAGGAAATCAAGGCTCCTTTCGGGTTTGATGGGGAGCATGCAGTTGCTCTTCATGCTGTGCAGGGGAATCGGGCCACATCACGAGGCGAGGGGGGAGTCTCATGTTTTTTCTCAAGTTGCAGCGGGAACCTGGGGTATATTCTCGAGTTACGACGGGGATGGCCATTCCAAACAAGGGTGTGTTCAGCGAGGTCAGGACTCCTGTCTAGTTGCGAGGGACCCTTCGGGAGACTCCTAGCAGCCTTAAAGGGCCATAGGAAAACCTCTCGAGGTGAGGCGTCAGACCCATTGTCCCTTTCCTGTTGCCACTGGGATTCTGGAATTCCTGTCCATTTTCCAGAGGAGTCAGGCATCGTCTCCTTTGGAATCATTGAACTCCGTGTTCCTCTCGAGCTGTCCAATTGATGGGAGGTCGCCAGTCAATAAATGGCAGGGGTCTAGGGCATTCTCTAGTGTCTCCCCAGGGGCTTCAGACATTGCTTCATCTTGAGAGATGAAATCCAGCTTGCACTCAAGTCACTGCAAGAATTCCGCCCTGATTACGGGTCAGGGCATCTCGGGGTCAATTCCACTGGAGGCCGCAAATTCAACCTCCCTCAACCAAATGTACAGCTGCGAGAAGCCTCCTCTTGTGGTGCTTGTGGACAGTTGGCATTCCTCTTGATTTGAAGCCAGGAAATCAGCTCTCAGCTCGAGATGATTCGGAATACACGGAGCTGTTTCTGGTTGGTGAAGTGACTTTAGGATCCCTCTAGACTTGAGACAGTGTTCCTTGAGTTTCTCTGGAGTGCCATCAAGGAAATCAAGACTCCTTTCAGGTTTGACGGGGAGCACGGAATTGCTCTGCACCCAGTGCAGGGGAATCGGCCTTCATCTCGCTGCGAGGGGGGAGTCTCATGGTTTTTCTCGAGTTGCGGCGGTCACCAGGGGTATATTCTCGAGTTACGGCGGGGATGGCCCTTCCAAACACGGATGTGTTCAGCGACGTCAGGACTCCTGTCTAGTTGCGAGGGACCCGTCGGCAGTCTCTTTGCGGCTTGAAAGGGCCATAAGAACACCTCTCGAGGTGAGGCCGCATCCCACGTTCCCTTTCCTGTTGCCACTGGGATCCTGGAATTCCTGTCCATTTTCCAGAGGAGTCAGGCATCGTCTCCTTTGGAATCATTGAATTCCGTGTTCCTCTCGAGCTGTCCAATTGATGGGAGGCCGCCTCTCTAGAAATGGCTTGGAGCTAGGGCTATCTCTAGTGTCTCCCCAGAGGCTTCCGACATCCCTTTATCTTGGGAGATGAAATCCAGGTTGCACTGAAGGCACTGCAAGAATTCCGCCCTGATTTATATTCAGGGCATCTCGGGGTCGATTCAAGTGGCGGCCATAAATTCAGCGTCCCTCTCCCAGACGTACAGCTGTGAGAAGCCTACTCTTGTGGTGCTTGTGGACAGTTGGATTTCCTCCTGATTTGAAGCCAGGAAACTCGCTCTCACCTCGAGATGATTGGGGGTACACGGAGCTCTTTCTTTTTCCCACAGTGACCTCATGATCCCTCTAGAATTGAGAGAGTGTTCCTTGAGTTTCTCTGGAGTACCATCAAGGAAATCAAGGCTCCTTTTGAGTTTGACGGGGAGCACGGAATTGCTCTCCAAGCAGTGCAGGGGAATCGGGCTTCATCTCACGGCGAGGGGGGAGTCTCATGGTTTTTCTCGAGTTGCGGCGGGAACCTGGGTATATTCTCGAGTTACAGAGGGGATGGACCTTCCAAACACGGGTGTGTTCAGTGACTTCAGGACTCCTGTCTAGTTGCGAGGGACCCCTCGGGAGACTCCTCGCGGCTTGAAAGGGCCATAAGAACACTTCTCGAGGTGAGGCGGCAGACCCATTTTCCCTTTCCTGTTGCCATTGGGATCCTGGGATTCCTGTCCATTTTCCAGAGGAGTCAGGCATCGTCTCCTTTGGAATCATTGAACTCCGTGTTCCTCTTGAGCTGTCCAATGGATGGGAGGCCGCCTCTCTAAAAAAGGCAGGGAGCTAGGGATTTCTCTAGTGTCTCCCCAAGGGCTTCAGACATCCCTTCATCTTGTGAGATGAAATCCAGCTTGCACTCAAGTCACTGTAGGAATTCCGGCCTGATTTCGAGTCAGGGCATCTCGGGGTCGATTCCACTGGAGGTCTCAAATTCAACCTCCCACAACCAGTCGTACAGCTGCGAAAAGCCTCCTCTTGTGGTGCTTGTGGACAGTTGGCATTCGTCTTGATTTGAAGACATGAAATTCGCTCTCACCTCGAGATGATTAGGGGTACACGGAGCTCTTTCTTGTTCCTGCAGTGACCTCAGGATCCCTCTAGACTTGAGAGAGTGTTCCTTGACTTTCTCTGGAGTGCCATCAAGGGAATCAAGATTACTTTCGGTTTTGACTCGGAGCACGAAATTGCTCTGCACGCAGTGCAGGGGAATCGGGCTTCATCTCTAGGTGAGGGGGGAGATTCATGGTTTCTCTCGAGTTGCGGCCGGAACCGGGGGTATATTCTCGAGTTATGGCGAGGATGGCCCTTCCAAACACGGGTGCGTTCAGCGACGTGAGGACTCCTTTCTAGTTGCGAGGGACCCGTCGGGAGTCTCCTCGCGGCTTGAAAGGGCCATAGGAACACCTCTCGATGTGAGGCCGCAGACCCAGTTTCCCTTTCCTGTTGCCACTGGCATCCTGTGATTCCTGTCCATTTTCCAGAGGAGTCAGGCATCGTCTCCTTTGGAATCATTGAACTCCGTGTTACTCTCGAGCTGTCCAATGGATGGGCGGCCGCCGGTCGAGAATTGTCAGGGTGCTAGGGCATTCTCTAGTGTATCCATAGGGGCTTCAGACATCCCTTCATCTTGTGAGATGAAATCCAGCTTGCACACAAGTCACTGCAAGAATTCCGGCCTGATTTCGAGTCAGGGCATCTCGGGGTCGATTCCACTGGAGGCCGCAAATTCAACCTCCCTCAACCAGACGTACAGCTGCGAGAAGCCTCCTCTTGTGGGGCTTTTGCACAGTTGGCATTCCTCTTGATTTGAAGCCAGGAAATCAGCTCTCTGCTCGAGATGATTCGGAATATACGGAGCTGTTTCTTGTTGGTGAAGTGACTTTAGGCTCCCTCTAGACTTGAGACAGTGCTCCTGGGGATTCCTGGAGTGCCATCAAGGATATCAAGGTTCCTTTCGGGTTTGATGGGGAATACGCAATTGATCTGCATGGTGTACAGGGGAATTGGGCCTCATCTCGCGGCGAGGGGGGAGTCTCATTGTATTTCTCGAGTTGCGGTGGGAACCTGGGCTATATTCTCGAGTTATGACGGGGATGGCCCTTCCAAACACGGGTGTGTTCAGCGACGTCATGACTCCTGTCTAGTTGTGAGGTACCCCTCGGGAGTCTCCTCGCGGATTGAAAGGGCCATAGGAAAACCTCTCGAGGTGAGGCCGCAGACCCTGGTTCCCTTTCCCTTTGCCACTGGGATCCTGGGATTCCTGTCCATTTTCCAGAGGAGTCAGGCATCGTCTCCTTTGGGATCATTGAACTCCTTGTTCCTCTCGAGCTGTCCAATTGATGGAAGGACAACTCTCTAGAAAAGGCATGGAGCTAGGGCTTCATCTAGTTCCTCCCCATGGGCTTCAGACGTCCCTTTATCTTGTGAGATGAAATCCAGCTTGTACTAAAGTCACTGCAAGAATTCCGGCCTGATTAGTGTCAGGGCATCTCCGGGTCAATTCCATTGGAGGCCATAAATTCAACGTCCCTCTCCCAGATGTACAGCTGCGAGAAGCCTCCACTTGTGGTGCCTGTGGACAGTTGGCATTCCTTTTGATTTGAGGCCAGGAAATTCGCTCTCACATCGAGATGATTGGGGGTACACGGAGCTCTTTCTGGTTCCTGCAGTGACCTCAGGATCCCTCTAGACTTGAGAGAGTGTTCCTTGAGTTTCCCTGGAGTGACATCAAGGAAATCAAGCTCCTTTCGGGTTTGACTGGGAGCCCGGAATTGCTCTGCACACAGTACTGGGGAATCGGGCTTCATCTCACGGCGAGGGGGCAGTCTCATGGTTTTTCTCGAGTTGCGGCGGTCACCTGGGGTATATTCTCGAGTTACGGCGGGGATGACCCTTCCAAACACGGGTGTGTTCAGCGACGTCAGGAATCCTGTCTAGTTGCGAGGGACCCCTCAGGAGTGTCCTCGCGGCTTGAAAGGGCCATAGGAACACCTCTCGAGGTGAGGCCGCAGACCCAGGTTCCCTTTCCTGTTTCCACTGGGATCCTGCGATTCCTGTCCATTTTCCAGAGGAGTCAGGCATCGTCTCCTTTAGAATCATTGAACTCCGTGTTCCTCTCGAGCTCTCCAATGGATGGGAGGTCGCCTGTCGATAAATGGCAGGGGTCTAGGGCATTCTCTAGTGTCTCCCCAGGGGCTTCAGACATCCCTTCATCTTGTGAGATGAAATCCAGCTTACACTCAAGTCACTGCAAGAATTCCGGCCTGATTTCGTGTCAGGGCATCTCGGGGTCGATTCCACTGGAGGCCGCAAATTCAACTTCCCTCAACCAAATGTACAGCTGCGAGAAGCCTCCTCTTGTGGTGCTTGTGGACAGTTGGCATTCCTCTTGATTTGAAGCCAGGAAATCAGCTCTCAGCTCGAGATGATTCGGAATACACGGAGCTGTTTCTGGTTGGTGAAGTGACTTTAGGATCCCTCTAGACTTGAGACACTGTTCCTGGGGTGTCTCTGGAGTGACATCCAGGAAATTAAGCCTCCTTTCGGGTTTGATAGGGAGCACGCAACTGCTCTGCATGCTGTGCAGGGGAATCGGACATCATCACACGGCGAGGGGGGAGTCTCATGCTTTATCTCTAGTTGCGGCGGGAACCTGGGGTATATTCTCGAGTTACGACGGGGATGGCCCTTCCAAACAAGGGTGTGTTCAGCGACGTCAGGACTCCTGTCTAGTTGCGAGGGACCCCTCGGGAGTCTCCTCGCGGCTTGAAAGGGCCATAGGAAAACCTCTCGAGGTGAGGCCGCAGACCCAGGTTCCCTTTCCTGTTGTCACTGGGATCCTGGGATTCCTGTTCATTTTCCAGAGGAGTCAGGCATCGTCTCCTTTGGAATCATTGAACTCCTTGTTCCTCTCGAACTGTCCAATGGATGGGAGGACGCCTGTCGAGAAAGGGCAGGGAGCTAAGGCATTCTCTAGTGTCTCCCCCGGGGCTTGAGACATCCCTTCAACTTTTTAGATGAAATTCAGCTTGCCCTAAAGTCACTGCAGGAATTCCGGACTGATTTCGATTCAGGGCATCTCGGGGTCGATACCACTGGAGGCCGAAAATTCAACCTCCCTCAATCAGACGTACAGCTGCGAGAAGCCTCCTCTTGTGCTGCTTGTAGACAGTTGGCATATCTCTTGATTTGAAGCCAGGAAATTCACTCTCACCTCGAGATGACTGGGGTACACGGAGCTCTTTCTTTTTCCTGCAGGGACCTCAGGATCCCTCTAGACTTGAGAGAGTGTTCCTTGAGTTTCTCTGGAGTGCCATCAAGGAAATCAAGACTCCTTTCAGGTTTGACGGGGAGCACGGAATTGCTCTGCACCCAGTGCAGGGGAATCGGCCTTCATCTCGCGGCGAGGGGGGAGTCTCATGGTTTTTCTCGAGTTGCGGCAGTCACCTGGGGTATATTCTCGAGTTACCGCGGGGATGGTCCTTCCAAACACGGATGTGTTCAGCGACGTCAGGACTCCTGTCTAGTTGCAAGGGACCCGTCGGCAGTCTCCTTGCGGCTTGAAAGGGCCATAAGAACACCTCTCGAGGTGAGGCCGCATCCCACGTTCCCTTTCCTGTTGCCACTGGGATCCTGGAATTCCTGTCCATTTTCCAGAGGAGTCAGGCATCGTCTTCTTTGGAATCATTGAACTCCGTGTTCCTCTCGAGCTGTCCAATGGATGGGAGGCGGCCTCTCTAGAAAAGGCAGGGAGCTAGGGCTTTCTCTAGTGTCTCCCCAGGGGCTTCAGACATCCCTTTATCTTGTGAGATGAAATCCAGCTTGCACTCAAGTCACTGCAAGAATTCCGGCCTGATTTCGGGTCAGGGCATCTCGGGGTCAATTCCAGTGGAGGCCATAAATTCAACGTACCTCTCCCAGACGTACAGCTGCGAGAAGCCTCCTCTTGTGGCACTTGTGGACAGTTGGCATTCCTCTTGATTTGAAGCCAGGAAACTCGCTCTCACCTCGAGATGATTTGGGTACACGGAGCTCTTTCTGGTTCCTGCAGTGACCTCAGGATCCCTCTAGACTTGAGAGAGTGTTCCTTGAGTTTCTGTGAATTGCCATCAAGGAAATCAGGGCTCCTTTCGGGTTTGACGGGGAGCACGGAATTGCTCTGCATGCAGTGCAGGGGAATCGGGCTTCATCTCGCGGAGAGGTGGGAGTATCCTGGTTTTTCTCGAGTTGCAGCGGTAACTTGGGGTATATTCTCGAGTTACGTCGGGGATGGCCATTCCAAACACGGGTGTGTTCAGCGACGTCAGGACTCCTGTCTAGTTGCGAGGGACCCCTCGGCAGTCTCCTCTCGGCTTGACAGGGCCATAGGAAAATCTCTCGAGGTGAGGCTGCACACACATTGTCCCTTTCCTGTTGCCACTGGGATCCTGGGATTCCTGTCCAATTTCCAGAGGAGTCAGGCATCATCTCCTTTGGAATCATTGAACTCCGTGTTCCTCCCGAGCTGTCCAATGGATGGGAGGCCGCCTGTCGAGAAATGGCAGGGTGCTAGGGCATTCTCTAGTGTCTCCCCAGGGGCTTCAGACATCCCTTCATCTTGTGACATGAAATCCAGCTTGCATTCAAGTCACTGCAGGAAATCAGGCCTGATTTCGAGTCAGGGCATCTCGGGGTCGATTCCAATGGAGGCTGCAAATTCATCCTCCCTCAACCAGACGTACAGCTTCGAGAAGCCTCCTCTTGTGGTGGTTGTGGACAGTTGGCATTCCTCTTGATTTGAAGCCAGGAAATCAGCTCTCAGTTCCAGATGATTCGGAAAACAAGGAGCTGTTTCTGGTTGGAGAAGTGACTTTAGGATCCTTCTAGACTTGAGAGAGTGTTCCTGGGGTTTCTCTGGAGTGCCATCAAGGAAATCAAGGCTCCTTTCGGGTTTGATGGGGAGCATGCAGTTGCTCTTCATGCTGTGCAGGGGAATCGGGCCACATCACGAGGCGAGGGGGGAGTCTCATGTTTTTTCTCAAGTTGCAGCGGGAACCTGGGGTATATTCTCGAGTTACGACGGGGATGGCCATTCCAAACAAGGGTGTGTTCAGCGAGGTCAGGACTCCTGTCTAGTTGCGAGGGACCCTTCGGGAGACTCCTAGCAGCCTTAAAGGGCCATAGGAAAACCTCTCGAGGTGAGGCGTCAGACCCATTGTCCCTTTCCTGTTGCCACTGGGATTCTGGAATTCCTGTCCATTTTCCAGAGGAGTCAGGCATCGTCTCCTTTGGAATCATTGAACTCCGTGTTCCTCTCGAGCTGTCCAATTGATGGGAGGTCGCCAGTCAATAAATGGCAGGGGTCTAGGGCATTCTCTAGTGTCTCCCCAGGGGCTTCAGACATTGCTTCATCTTGAGAGATGAAATCCAGCTTGCACTCAAGTCACTGCAAGAATTCCGCCCTGATTACGGGTCAGGGCATCTCGGGGTCAATTCCACTGGAGGCCGCAAATTCAACCTCCCTCAACCAAATGTACAGCTGCGAGAAGCCTCCTCTTGTGGTGCTTGTGGACAGTTGGCATTCCTCTTGATTTGAAGCCAGGAAATCAGCTCTCAGCTCGAGATGATTCGGAATACACGGAGCTGTTTCTGGTTGGTGAAGTGACTTTAGGATCCCTCTAGACTTGAGACAGTGTTCCTTGAGTTTCTCTGGAGTGCCATCAAGGAAATCAAGACTCCTTTCAGGTTTGACGGGGAGCACGGAATTGCTCTGCACCCAGTGCAGGGGAATCGGCCTTCATCTCGCTGCGAGGGGGGAGTCTCATGGTTTTTCTCGAGTTGCGGCGGTCACCAGGGGTATATTCTCGAGTTACGGCGGGGATGGCCCTTCCAAACACGGATGTGTTCAGCGACGTCAGGACTCCTGTCTAGTTGCGAGGGACCCGTCGGCAGTCTCTTTGCGGCTTGAAAGGGCCATAAGAACACCTCTCGAGGTGAGGCCGCATCCCACGTTCCCTTTCCTGTTGCCACTGGGATCCTGGAATTCCTGTCCATTTTCCAGAGGAGTCAGGCATCGTCTCCTTTGGAATCATTGAATTCCGTGTTCCTCTCGAGCTGTCCAATTGATGGGAGGCCGCCTCTCTAGAAATGGCTTGGAGCTAGGGCTATCTCTAGTGTCTCCCCAGAGGCTTCCGACATCCCTTTATCTTGGGAGATGAAATCCAGGTTGCACTGAAGGCACTGCAAGAATTCCGCCCTGATTTATATTCAGGGCATCTCGGGGTCGATTCAAGTGGCGGCCATAAATTCAGCGTCCCTCTCCCAGACGTACAGCTGTGAGAAGCCTACTCTTGTGGTGCTTGTGGACAGTTGGATTTCCTCCTGATTTGAAGCCAGGAAACTCGCTCTCACCTCGAGATGATTGGGGGTACACGGAGCTCTTTCTTTTTCCCACAGTGACCTCATGATCCCTCTAGAATTGAGAGAGTGTTCCTTGAGTTTCTCTGGAGTACCATCAAGGAAATCAAGGCTCCTTTTGAGTTTGACGGGGAGCACGGAATTGCTCTCCAAGCAGTGCAGGGGAATCGGGCTTCATCTCACGGCGAGGGGGGAGTCTCATGGTTTTTCTCGAGTTGCGGCGGGAACCTGGGTATATTCTCGAGTTACAGAGGGGATGGACCTTCCAAACACGGGTGTGTTCAGTGACTTCAGGACTCCTGTCTAGTTGCGAGGGACCCCTCGGGAGACTCCTCGCGGCTTGAAAGGGCCATAAGAACACTTCTCGAGGTGAGGCGGCAGACCCATTTTCCCTTTCCTGTTGCCATTGGGATCCTGGGATTCCTGTCCATTTTCCAGAGGAGTCAGGCATCGTCTCCTTTGGAATCATTGAACTCCGTGTTCCTCTTGAGCTGTCCAATGGATGGGAGGCCGCCTCTCTAAAAAAGGCAGGGAGCTAGGGATTTCTCTAGTGTCTCCCCAAGGGCTTCAGACATCCCTTTATCTTGTGAGATGAAATCCAGCTTGCACTCAAGTCACTGTAGGAATTCCGGCCTGATTTCGAGTCAGGGCATCTCGGGGTCGATTCCACTGGAGGTCGCAAATTCAACCTCCCACAACCAGTCGTACAGCTGCGAAAAGCCTCCTCTTGTGGTGCTTGTGGACAGTTGGCATTCGTCTTGATTTGAAGACATGAAATTCGCTCTCACCTCGAGATGATTAGGGGTACACGGAGCTCTTTCTTGTTCCTGCAGTGACCTCAGGATCCCTCTAGACTTGAGAGAGTGTTCCTTGACTTTCTCTGGAGTGCCATCAAGGGAATCAAGATTACTTTCGGTTTTGACTCGGAGCACGAAATTGCTCTGCACGCAGTGCAGGGGAATCGGGCTTCATCTCTAGGTGAGGGGGGAGATTCATGGTTTCTCTCGAGTTGCGGCCGGAACCGGGGGTATATTCTCGAGTTATGGCGAGGATGGCCCTTCCAAACACGGGTGCGTTCAGCGACGTGAGGACTCCTTTCTAGTTGCGAGGGACCCGTCGGGAGTCTCCTCGCGGCTTGAAAGGGCCATAGGAACACCTCTCGATGTGAGGCCGCAGACCCAGTTTCCCTTTCCTGTTGCCACTGGCATCCTGTGATTCCTGTCCATTTTCCAGAGGAGTCAGGCATCGTCTCCTTTGGAATCATTGAACTCCGTGTTACTCTCGAGCTGTCCAATGGATGGGCGGCCGCCGGTCGAGAATTGTCAGGGTGCTAGGGCATTCTCTAGTGTATCCATAGGGGCTTCAGACATCCCTTCATCTTGTGAGATGAAATCCAGCTTGCACACAAGTCACTGCAAGAATTCCGGCCTGATTTCGAGTCAGGGCATCTCGGGGTCGATTCCACTGGAGGCCGCAAATTCAACCTCCCTCAACCAGACGTACAGCTGCGAGAAGCCTCCTCTTGTGGGGCTTTTGCACAGTTGGCATTCCTCTTGATTTGAAGCCAGGAAATCAGCTCTCTGCTCGAGATGATTCGGAATATACGGAGCTGTTTCTTGTTGGTGAAGTGACTTTAGGCTCCCTCTAGACTTGAGACAGTGCTCCTGGGGATTCCTGGAGTGCCATCAAGGATATCAAGGTTCCTTTCGGGTTTGATGGGGAATACGCAATTGATCTGCATGGTGTACAGGGGAATTGGGCCTCATCTCGCGGCGAGGGGGGAGTCTCATTGTATTTCTCGAGTTGCGGTGGGAACCTGGGCTATATTCTCGAGTTATGACGGGGATGGCCCTTCCAAACACGGGTGTGTTCAGCGACGTCATGACTCCTGTCTAGTTGTGAGGTACCCCTCGGGAGTCTCCTCGCGGATTGAAAGGGCCATAGGAAAACCTCTCGAGGTGAGGCCGCAGACCCATTGTCCCTTTCCTGTTGCCACTGGGATCCTGGGATTCCTGTCCATTTTCCAGAGGAGTCAGGCATCGTCTCCTTTGGAATCATTGAACTCCTTGTTCCTCTCGAGCTGTCCAATTGATGGAAGGACAACTCTCTAGAAAAGGCATGGAGCTAGGGCTTCATCTAGTTCCTCCCCATGGGCTTCAGACGTCCCTTTATCTTGTGAGATGAAATCCAGCTTGTACTAAAGTCACTGCAAGAATTCCGGCCTGATTAGTGTCAGGGCATCTCCGGGTCAATTCCATTGGAGGCCATAAATTCAACGTCCCTCTCCCAGATGTACAGCTGCGAGAAGCCTCCACTTGTGGTGCCTGTGGACAGTTGGCATTCCTTTTGATTTGAGGCCAGGAAATTCGCTCTCACATCGAGATGATTGGGGATACACGGAGCTCTTTCTGGTTCCTGCAGTGACCTCAGGATCCCTCTAGACTTGAGAGAGTGTTCCTTGAGTTTCCCTGGAGTGACATCAAGGAAATCAAGCTCCTTTCGGGTTTGACTGGGAGCCCGGAATTGCTCTGCACACAGTGCTGGGGAATCGGGCTTCATCTCACGGCGAGGGGGCAGTCTCATGGTTTTTCTCGAGTTGCGGCGGTCACCTGGGGTATATTCTCGAGTTACGGCGGGGATGACCCTTCCAAACACGGGTGTGTTCAGCGACGTCAGGAATCCTGTCTAGTTGCGAGGGACCCCTCAGGAGTGTCCTCGCGGCTTGAAAGGGCCATAGGAACACCTCTCGAGGTGAGGCCGCAGACCCAGGTTCCCTTTCCTGTTTCCACTGGGATCCTGCGATTCCTGTCCATTTTCCAGAGGAGTCAGGCATCGTCTCCTTTAGAATCATTGAACTCCGTGTTCCTCTCGAGCTCTCCAATGGATGGGAGGTCGCCTGTCGATAAATGGCAGGGGTCTAGGGCATTCTCTAGTGTCTCCCCAGGGGCTTCAGACATCCCTTCATCTTGTGAGATGAAATCCAGCTTACACTCAAGTCACTGCAAGAATTCCGGCCTGATTTCGTGTCAGGGCATCTCGGGGTCGATTCCACTGGAGGCCGCAAATTCAACTTCCCTCAACCAAATGTACAGCTGCGAGAAGCCTCCTCTTGTGGTGCTTGTGGACAGTTGGCATTCCTCTTGATTTGAAGCCAGGAAATCAGCTCTCAGCTCGAGATGATTCGGAATACACGGAGCTGTTTCTGGTTGGTGAAGTGACTTTAGGATCCCTCTAGACTTGAGACACTGTTCCTGGGGTGTCTCTGGAGTGACATCCAGGAAATTAAGCCTCCTTTCGGGTTTGATAGGGAGCACGCAACTGCTCTGCATGCTGTGCAGGGGAATCGGACATCATCACACGGCGAGGGGGGAGTCTCATGCTTTATCTCTAGTTGCGGCGGGAACCTGGGGTATATTCTCGAGTTACGACGGGGATGGCCCTTCCAAACAAGGGTGTGTTCAGCGACGTCAGGACTCCTGTCTAGTTGCGAGGGACCCCTCGGGAGTCTCCTCGCGGCTTGAAAGGGCCATAGGAAAACCTCTCGAGGTGAGGCCGCAGACCCAGGTTCCCTTTCCTGTTGTCACTGGGATCCTGGGATTCCTGTTCATTTTCCAGAGGAGTCAGGCATCGTCTCCTTTGGAATCATTGAACTCCTTGTTCCTCTCGAACTGTCCAATGGATGGGAGGACGCCTGTCGAGAAAGGGCAGGGAGCTAAGGCATTCTCTAGTGTCTCCCCCGGGGCTTGAGACATCCCTTCAACTTTTTAGATGAAATTCAGCTTGCCCTAAAGTCACTGCAGGAATTCCGGACTGATTTCGATTCAGGGCATCTCGGGGTCGATACCACTGGAGGCCGAAAATTCAACCTCCCTCAATCAGACGTACAGCTGCGAGAAGCCTCCTCTTGTGCTGCTTGTAGACAGTTGGCATATCTCTTGATTTGAAGCCAGGAAATTCACTCTCACCTCGAGATGACTGGGGTACACGGAGCTCTTTCTTTTTCCTGCAGGGACCTCAGGATCCCTCTAGACTTGAGAGAGTGTTCCTTGAGTTTCTCTGGAGTGCCATCAAGGAAATCAAGACTCCTTTCAGGTTTGACGGGGAGCACGGAATTGCTCTGCACCCAGTGCAGGGGAATCGGCCTTCATCTCGCGGCGAGGGGGGAGTCTCATGGTTTTTCTCGAGTTGCGGCAGTCACCTGGGGTATATTCTCGAGTTACCGCGGGGATGGTCCTTCCAAACACGGATGTGTTCAGCGACGTCAGGACTCCTGTCTAGTTGCAAGGGACCCGTCGGCAGTCTCCTTGCGGCTTGAAAGGGCCATAAGAACACCTCTCGAGGTGAGGCCGCATCCCACGTTCCCTTTCCTGTTGCCACTGGGATCCTGGAATTCCTGTCCATTTTCCAGAGGAGTCAGGCATCGTCTTCTTTGGAATCATTGAACTCCGTGTTCCTCTCGAGCTGTCCAATGGATGGGAGGCGGCCTCTCTAGAAAAGGCAGGGAGCTAGGGCTTTCTCTAGTGTCTCCCCAGGGGCTTCAGACATCCCTTTATCTTGTGAGATGAAATCCAGCTTGCACTCAAGTCACTGCAAGAATTCCGGCCTGATTTCGGGTCAGGGCATCTCGGGGTCAATTCCAGTGGAGGCCATAAATTCAACGTACCTCTCCCAGACGTACAGCTGCGAGAAGCCTCCTCTTGTGGCACTTGTGGACAGTTGGCATTCCTCTTGATTTGAAGCCAGGAAACTCGCTCTCACCTCGAGATGATTTGGGTACACGGAGCTCTTTCTGGTTCCTGCAGTGACCTCAGGATCCCTCTAGACTTGAGAGAGTGTTCCTTGAGTTTCTGTGAATTGCCATCAAGGAAATCAGGGCTCCTTTCGGGTTTGACGGGGAGCACGGAATTGCTCTGCATGCAGTGCAGGGGAATCGGGCTTCATCTCGCGGAGAGGTGGGAGTATCCTGGTTTTTCTCGAGTTGCAGCGGTAACTTGGGGTATATTCTCGAGTTACGTCGGGGATGGCCATTCCAAACACGGGTGTGTTCAGCGACGTCAGGACTCCTGTCTAGTTGCGAGGGACCCCTCGGCAGTCTCCTCTCGGCTTGACAGGGCCATAGGAAAATCTCTCGAGGTGAGGCTGCACACACATTGTCCCTTTCCTGTTGCCACTGGGATCCTGGGATTCCTGTCCAATTTCCAGAGGAGTCAGGCATCATCTCCTTTGGAATCATTGAACTCCGTGTTCCTCCCGAGCTGTCCAATGGATGGGAGGCCGCCTGTCGAGAAATGGCAGGGTGCTAGGGCATTCTCTAGTGTCTCCCCAGGGGCTTCAGACATCCCTTCATCTTGTGACATGAAATCCAGCTTGCATTCAAGTCACTGCAGGAAATCAGGCCTGATTTCGAGTCAGGGCATCTCGGGGTCGATTCCAATGGAGGCTGCAAATTCATCCTCCCTCAACCAGACGTACAGCTTCGAGAAGCCTCCTCTTGTGGTGGTTGTGGACAGTTGGCATTCCTCTTGATTTGAAGCCAGGAAATCAGCTCTCAGTTCCAGATGATTCGGAAAACAAGGAGCTGTTTCTGGTTGGAGAAGTGACTTTAGGATCCTTCTAGACTTGAGAGAGTGTTCCTGGGGTTTCTCTGGAGTGCCATCAAGGAAATCAAGGCTCCTTTCGGGTTTGATGGGGAGCATGCAGTTGCTCTTCATGCTGTGCAGGGGAATCGGGCCACATCACGAGGCGAGGGGGGAGTCTCATGTTTTTTCTCAAGTTGCAGCGGGAACCTGGGGTATATTCTCGAGTTACGACGGGGATGGCCATTCCAAACAAGGGTGTGTTCAGCGAGGTCAGGACTCCTGTCTAGTTGCGAGGGACCCTTCGGGAGACTCCTAGCAGCCTTAAAGGGCCATAGGAAAACCTCTCGAGGTGAGGCGTCAGACCCATTGTCCCTTTCCTGTTGCCACTGGGATTCTGGAATTCCTGTCCATTTTCCAGAGGAGTCAGGCATCGTCTCCTTTGGAATCATTGAACTCCGTGTTCCTCTCGAGCTGTCCAATTGATGGGAGGTCGCCAGTCAATAAATGGCAGGGGTCTAGGGCATTCTCTAGTGTCTCCCCAGGGGCTTCAGACATTGCTTCATCTTGAGAGATGAAATCCAGCTTGCACTCAAGTCACTGCAAGAATTCCGCCCTGATTACGGGTCAGGGCATCTCGGGGTCAATTCCACTGGAGGCCGCAAATTCAACCTCCCTCAACCAAATGTACAGCTGCGAGAAGCCTCCTCTTGTGGTGCTTGTGGACAGTTGGCATTCCTCTTGATTTGAAGCCAGGAAATCAGCTCTCAGCTCGAGATGATTCGGAATACACGGAGCTGTTTCTGGTTGGTGAAGTGACTTTAGGATCCCTCTAGACTTGAGACAGTGTTCCTTGAGTTTCTCTGGAGTGCCATCAAGGAAATCAAGACTCCTTTCAGGTTTGACGGGGAGCACGGAATTGCTCTGCACCCAGTGCAGGGGAATCGGCCTTCATCTCGCTGCGAGGGGGGAGTCTCATGGTTTTTCTCGAGTTGCGGCGGTCACCAGGGGTATATTCTCGAGTTACGGCGGGGATGGCCCTTCCAAACACGGATGTGTTCAGCGACGTCAGGACTCCTGTCTAGTTGCGAGGGACCCGTCGGCAGTCTCTTTGCGGCTTGAAAGGGCCATAAGAACACCTCTCGAGGTGAGG
The DNA here is from genome assembly GCF_963930625.1 of Muntiacus reevesi. Classification (NCBI taxonomy): domain Eukaryota; kingdom Metazoa; phylum Chordata; class Mammalia; order Artiodactyla; family Cervidae; genus Muntiacus; species Muntiacus reevesi. The sequence continues at coordinate 577,404 of NW_027077987.1, read as the reverse complement.
CCGCATCCCACGTTCCCTTTCCTGTTGCCACTGGGATCCTGGAATTCCTGTCCATTTTCCAGAGGAGTCAGGCATCGTCTCCTTTGGAATCATTGAATTCCGTGTTCCTCTCGAGCTGTCCAATTGATGGGAGGCCGCCTCTCTAGAAATGGCTTGGAGCTAGGGCTATCTCTAGTGTCTCCCCAGAGGCTTCCGACATCCCTTTATCTTGGGAGATGAAATCCAGGTTGCACTGAAGGCACTGCAAGAATTCCGCCCTGATTTATATTCAGGGCATCTCGGGGTCGATTCAAGTGGCGGCCATAAATTCAGCGTCCCTCTCCCAGACGTACAGCTGTGAGAAGCCTACTCTTGTGGTGCTTGTGGACAGTTGGATTTCCTCCTGATTTGAAGCCAGGAAACTCGCTCTCACCTCGAGATGATTGGGGGTACACGGAGCTCTTTCTTTTTCCCACAGTGACCTCATGATCCCTCTAGAATTGAGAGAGTGTTCCTTGAGTTTCTCTGGAGTACCATCAAGGAAATCAAGGCTCCTTTTGAGTTTGACGGGGAGCACGGAATTGCTCTCCAAGCAGTGCAGGGGAATCGGGCTTCATCTCACGGCGAGGGGGGAGTCTCATGGTTTTTCTCGAGTTGCGGCGGGAACCTGGGTATATTCTCGAGTTACAGAGGGGATGGACCTTCCAAACACGGGTGTGTTCAGTGACTTCAGGACTCCTGTCTAGTTGCGAGGGACCCCTCGGGAGACTCCTCGCGGCTTGAAAGGGCCATAAGAACACTTCTCGAGGTGAGGCGGCAGACCCATTTTCCCTTTCCTGTTGCCATTGGGATCCTGGGATTCCTGTCCATTTTCCAGAGGAGTCAGGCATCGTCTCCTTTGGAATCATTGAACTCCGTGTTCCTCTTGAGCTGTCCAATGGATGGGAGGCCGCCTCTCTAAAAAAGGCAGGGAGCTAGGGATTTCTCTAGTGTCTCCCCAAGGGCTTCAGACATCCCTTTATCTTGTGAGATGAAATCCAGCTTGCACTCAAGTCACTGTAGGAATTCCGGCCTGATTTCGAGTCAGGGCATCTCGGGGTCGATTCCACTGGAGGTCGCAAATTCAACCTCCCACAACCAGTCGTACAGCTGCGAAAAGCCTCCTCTTGTGGTGCTTGTGGACAGTTGGCATTCGTCTTGATTTGAAGACATGAAATTCGCTCTCACCTCGAGATGATTAGGGGTACACGGAGCTCTTTCTTGTTCCTGCAGTGACCTCAGGATCCCTCTAGACTTGAGAGAGTGTTCCTTGACTTTCTCTGGAGTGCCATCAAGGGAATCAAGATTACTTTCGGTTTTGACTCGGAGCACGAAATTGCTCTGCACGCAGTGCAGGGGAATCGGGCTTCATCTCTAGGTGAGGGGGGAGATTCATGGTTTCTCTCGAGTTGCGGCCGGAACCGGGGGTATATTCTCGAGTTATGGCGAGGATGGCCCTTCCAAACACGGGTGCGTTCAGCGACGTGAGGACTCCTTTCTAGTTGCGAGGGACCCGTCGGGAGTCTCCTCGCGGCTTGAAAGGGCCATAGGAACACCTCTCGATGTGAGGCCGCAGACCCAGTTTCCCTTTCCTGTTGCCACTGGCATCCTGTGATTCCTGTCCATTTTCCAGAGGAGTCAGGCATCGTCTCCTTTGGAATCATTGAACTCCGTGTTACTCTCGAGCTGTCCAATGGATGGGCGGCCGCCGGTCGAGAATTGTCAGGGTGCTAGGGCATTCTCTAGTGTATCCATAGGGGCTTCAGACATCCCTTCATCTTGTGAGATGAAATCCAGCTTGCACACAAGTCACTGCAAGAATTCCGGCCTGATTTCGAGTCAGGGCATCTCGGGGTCGATTCCACTGGAGGCCGCAAATTCAACCTCCCTCAACCAGACGTACAGCTGCGAGAAGCCTCCTCTTGTGGGGCTTTTGCACAGTTGGCATTCCTCTTGATTTGAAGCCAGGAAATCAGCTCTCTGCTCGAGATGATTCGGAATATACGGAGCTGTTTCTTGTTGGTGAAGTGACTTTAGGCTCCCTCTAGACTTGAGACAGTGCTCCTGGGGATTCCTGGAGTGCCATCAAGGATATCAAGGTTCCTTTCGGGTTTGATGGGGAATACGCAATTGATCTGCATGGTGTACAGGGGAATTGGGCCTCATCTCGCGGCGAGGGGGGAGTCTCATTGTATTTCTCGAGTTGCGGTGGGAACCTGGGCTATATTCTCGAGTTATGACGGGGATGGCCCTTCCAAACACGGGTGTGTTCAGCGACGTCATGACTCCTGTCTAGTTGTGAGGTACCCCTCGGGAGTCTCCTCGCGGATTGAAAGGGCCATAGGAAAACCTCTCGAGGTGAGGCCGCAGACCCATTGTCCCTTTCCTGTTGCCACTGGGATCCTGGGATTCCTGTCCATTTTCCAGAGGAGTCAGGCATCGTCTCCTTTGGAATCATTGAACTCCTTGTTCCTCTCGAGCTGTCCAATTGATGGAAGGACAACTCTCTAGAAAAGGCATGGAGCTAGGGCTTCATCTAGTTCCTCCCCATGGGCTTCAGACGTCCCTTTATCTTGTGAGATGAAATCCAGCTTGTACTAAAGTCACTGCAAGAATTCCGGCCTGATTAGTGTCAGGGCATCTCCGGGTCAATTCCATTGGAGGCCATAAATTCAACGTCCCTCTCCCAGATGTACAGCTGCGAGAAGCCTCCACTTGTGGTGCCTGTGGACAGTTGGCATTCCTTTTGATTTGAGGCCAGGAAATTCGCTCTCACATCGAGATGATTGGGGATACACGGAGCTCTTTCTGGTTCCTGCAGTGACCTCAGGATCCCTCTAGACTTGAGAGAGTGTTCCTTGAGTTTCCCTGGAGTGACATCAAGGAAATCAAGCTCCTTTCGGGTTTGACTGGGAGCCCGGAATTGCTCTGCACACAGTGCTGGGGAATCGGGCTTCATCTCACGGCGAGGGGGCAGTCTCATGGTTTTTCTCGAGTTGCGGCGGTCACCTGGGGTATATTCTCGAGTTACGGCGGGGATGACCCTTCCAAACACGGGTGTGTTCAGCGACGTCAGGAATCCTGTCTAGTTGCGAGGGACCCCTCAGGAGTGTCCTCGCGGCTTGAAAGGGCCATAGGAACACCTCTCGAGGTGAGGCCGCAGACCCAGGTTCCCTTTCCTGTTTCCACTGGGATCCTGCGATTCCTGTCCATTTTCCAGAGGAGTCAGGCATCGTCTCCTTTAGAATCATTGAACTCCGTGTTCCTCTCGAGCTCTCCAATGGATGGGAGGTCGCCTGTCGATAAATGGCAGGGGTCTAGGGCATTCTCTAGTGTCTCCCCAGGGGCTTCAGACATCCCTTCATCTTGTGAGATGAAATCCAGCTTACACTCAAGTCACTGCAAGAATTCCGGCCTGATTTCGTGTCAGGGCATCTCGGGGTCGATTCCACTGGAGGCCGCAAATTCAACTTCCCTCAACCAAATGTACAGCTGCGAGAAGCCTCCTCTTGTGGTGCTTGTGGACAGTTGGCATTCCTCTTGATTTGAAGCCAGGAAATCAGCTCTCAGCTCGAGATGATTCGGAATACACGGAGCTGTTTCTGGTTGGTGAAGTGACTTTAGGATCCCTCTAGACTTGAGACACTGTTCCTGGGGTGTCTCTGGAGTGACATCCAGGAAATTAAGCCTCCTTTCGGGTTTGATAGGGAGCACGCAACTGCTCTGCATGCTGTGCAGGGGAATCGGACATCATCACACGGCGAGGGGGGAGTCTCATGCTTTATCTCTAGTTGCGGCGGGAACCTGGGGTATATTCTCGAGTTACGACGGGGATGGCCCTTCCAAACAAGGGTGTGTTCAGCGACGTCAGGACTCCTGTCTAGTTGCGAGGGATCCCTCGGGAGTCTCCTCGCGGCTTGAAAGGGCCATAGGAAAACCTCTCGAGGTGAGGCCGCAGACCCAGGTTCCCTTTCCTGTTGTCACTGGGATCCTGGGATTCCTGTTCATTTTCCAGAGGAGTCAGGCATCGTCTCCTTTGGAATCATTGAACTCCTTGTTCCTCTCGAACTGTCCAATGGATGGGAGGACGCCTGTCGAGAAAGGGCAGGGAGCTAAGGCATTCTCTAGTGTCTCCCCCGGGGCTTGAGACATCCCTTCAACTTTTTAGATGAAATTCAGCTTGCCCTAAAGTCACTGCAGGAATTCCGGACTGATTTCGATTCAGGGCATCTCGGGGTCGATACCACTGGAGGCCGAAAATTCAACCTCCCTCAATCAGACGTACAGCTGCGAGAAGCCTCCTCTTGTGCTGCTTGTAGACAGTTGGCATATCTCTTGATTTGAAGCCAGGAAATTCACTCTCACCTCGAGATGACTGGGGTACACGGAGCTCTTTCTTTTTCCTGCAGGGACCTCAGGATCCCTCTAGACTTGAGAGAGTGTTCCTTGAGTTTCTCTGGAGTGCCATCAAGGAAATCAAGACTCCTTTCAGGTTTGACGGGGAGCACGGAATTGCTCTGCACCCAGTGCAGGGGAATCGGCCTTCATCTCGCGGCGAGGGGGGAGTCTCATGGTTTTTCTCGAGTTGCGGCAGTCACCTGGGGTATATTCTCGAGTTACCGCGGGGATGGTCCTTCCAAACACGGATGTGTTCAGCGACGTCAGGACTCCTGTCTAGTTGCAAGGGACCCGTCGGCAGTCTCCTTGCGGCTTGAAAGGGCCATAAGAACACCTCTCGAGGTGAGGCCGCATCCCACGTTCCCTTTCCTGTTGCCACTGGGATCCTGGAATTCCTGTCCATTTTCCAGAGGAGTCAGGCATCGTCTCCTTTGGAATCATTGAACTCCGTGTTCCTCTCGAGCTGTCCAATGGATGGGAGGCCGCCTGTCGAGAAATGGCAGGGTGCTAGGGCATTCTCTAGTGTCTCCCCAGGGGCTTCAGACATCCCTTCATCTTGTGACATGAAATCCAGCTTGCATTCAAGTCACTGCAGGAAATCAGGCCTGATTTCGAGTCAGGGCATCTCGGGGTCGATTCCAATGGAGGCTGCAAATTCATCCTCCCTCAACCAGACGTACAGCTTCGAGAAGCCTCCTCTTGTGGTGGTTGTGGACAGTTGGCATTCCTCTTGATTTGAAGCCAGGAAATCAGCTCTCAGTTCCAGATGATTCGGAAAACAAGGAGCTGTTTCTGGTTGGAGAAGTGACTTTAGGATCCTTCTAGACTTGAGAGAGTGTTCCTGGGGTTTCTCTGGAGTGCCATCAAGGAAATCAAGGCTCCTTTCGGGTTTGATGGGGAGCATGCAGTTGCTCTTCATGCTGTGCAGGGGAATCGGGCCACATCACGAGGCGAGGGGGGAGTCTCATGTTTTTTCTCAAGTTGCAGCGGGAACCTGGGGTATATTCTCGAGTTACGACGGGGATGGCCATTCCAAACAAGGGTGTGTTCAGCGAGGTCAGGACTCCTGTCTAGTTGCGAGGGACCCTTCGGGAGACTCCTAGCAGCCTTAAAGGGCCATAGGAAAACCTCTCGAGGTGAGGCGTCAGACCCATTGTCCCTTTCCTGTTGCCACTGGGATTCTGGAATTCCTGTCCATTTTCCAGAGGAGTCAGGCATCGTCTCCTTTGGAATCATTGAACTCCGTGTTCCTCTCGAGCTGTCCAATTGATGGGAGGTCGCCAGTCAATAAATGGCAGGGGTCTAGGGCATTCTCTAGTGTCTCCCCAGGGGCTTCAGACATTGCTTCATCTTGAGAGATGAAATCCAGCTTGCACTCAAGTCACTGCAAGAATTCCGCCCTGATTACGGGTCAGGGCATCTCGGGGTCAATTCCACTGGAGGCCGCAAATTCAACCTCCCTCAACCAAATGTACAGCTGCGAGAAGCCTCCTCTTGTGGTGCTTGTGGACAGTTGGCATTCCTCTTGATTTGAAGCCAGGAAATCAGCTCTCAGCTCGAGATGATTCGGAATACACGGAGCTGTTTCTGGTTGGTGAAGTGACTTTAGGATCCCTCTAGACTTGAGACAGTGTTCCTTGAGTTTCTCTGGAGTGCCATCAAGGAAATCAAGACTCCTTTCAGGTTTGACGGGGAGCACGGAATTGCTCTGCACCCAGTGCAGGGGAATCGGCCTTCATCTCGCTGCGAGGGGGGAGTCTCATGGTTTTTCTCGAGTTGCGGCGGTCACCAGGGGTATATTCTCGAGTTACGGCGGGGATGGCCCTTCCAAACACGGATGTGTTCAGCGACGTCAGGACTCCTGTCTAGTTGCGAGGGACCCGTCGGCAGTCTCTTTGCGGCTTGAAAGGGCCATAAGAACACCTCTCGAGGTGAGGCCGCATCCCACGTTCCCTTTCCTGTTGCCACTGGGATCCTGGAATTCCTGTCCATTTTCCAGAGGAGTCAGGCATCGTCTCCTTTGGAATCATTGAATTCCGTGTTCCTCTCGAGCTGTCCAATTGATGGGAGGCCGCCTCTCTAGAAATGGCTTGGAGCTAGGGCTATCTCTAGTGTCTCCCCAGAGGCTTCCGACATCCCTTTATCTTGGGAGATGAAATCCAGGTTGCACTGAAGGCACTGCAAGAATTCCGCCCTGATTTATATTCAGGGCATCTCGGGGTCGATTCAAGTGGCGGCCATAAATTCAGCGTCCCTCTCCCAGACGTACAGCTGTGAGAAGCCTACTCTTGTGGTGCTTGTGGACAGTTGGATTTCCTCCTGATTTGAAGCCAGGAAACTCGCTCTCACCTCGAGATGATTGGGGGTACACGGAGCTCTTTCTTTTTCCCACAGTGACCTCATGATCCCTCTAGAATTGAGAGAGTGTTCCTTGAGTTTCTCTGGAGTACCATCAAGGAAATCAAGGCTCCTTTTGAGTTTGACGGGGAGCACGGAATTGCTCTCCAAGCAGTGCAGGGGAATCGGGCTTCATCTCACGGCGAGGGGGGAGTCTCATGGTTTTTCTCGAGTTGCGGCGGGAACCTGGGTATATTCTCGAGTTACAGAGGGGATGGACCTTCCAAACACGGGTGTGTTCAGTGACTTCAGGACTCCTGTCTAGTTGCGAGGGACCCCTCAGGAGACTCCTCGCGGCTTGAAAGGGCCATAAGAACACTTCTCGAGGTGAGGCGGCAGACCCATTTTCCCTTTCCTGTTGCCATTGGGATCCTGGGATTCCTGTCCATTTTCCAGAGGAGTCAGGCATCGTCTCCTTTGGAATCATTGAACTCCGTGTTCCTCTTGAGCTGTCCAATGGATGGGAGGCCGCCTCTCTAAAAAAGGCAGGGAGCTAGGGATTTCTCTAGTGTCTCCCCAAGGGCTTCAGACATCCCTTCATCTTGTGAGATGAAATCCAGCTTGCACTCAAGTCACTGTAGGAATTCCGGCCTGATTTCGAGTCAGGGCATCTCGGGGTCGATTCCACTGGAGGTCGCAAATTCAACCTCCCACAACCAGTCGTACAGCTGCGAAAAGCCTCCTCTTGTGGTGCTTGTGGACAGTTGGCATTCGTCTTGATTTGAAGACATGAAATTCGCTCTCACCTCGAGATGATTAGGGGTACACGGAGCTCTTTCTTGTTCCTGCAGTGACCTCAGGATCCCTCTAGACTTGAGAGAGTGTTCCTTGACTTTCTCTGGAGTGCCATCAAGGGAATCAAGATTACTTTCGGTTTTGACTCGGAGCACGAAATTGCTCTGCACGCAGTGCAGGGGAATCGGGCTTCATCTCTAGGTGAGGGGGGAGATTCATGGTTTCTCTCGAGTTGCGGCCGGAACCGGGGGTATATTCTCGAGTTATGGCGAGGATGGCCCTTCCAAACACGGGTGCGTTCAGCGACGTGAGGACTCCTTTCTAGTTGCGAGGGACCCGTCGGGAGTCTCCTCGCGGCTTGAAAGGGCCATAGGAACACCTCTCGATGTGAGGCCGCAGACCCAGTTTCCCTTTCCTGTTGCCACTGGCATCCTGTGATTCCTGTCCATTTTCCAGAGGAGTCAGGCATCGTCTCCTTTGGAATCATTGAACTCCGTGTTACTCTCGAGCTGTCCAATGGATGGACGGCCGCCGGTCGAGAATTGTCAGGGTGCTAGGGCATTCTCTAGTGTATCCATAGGGGCTTCAGACATCCCTTCATCTTGTGAGATGAAATCCAGCTTGCACACAAGTCACTGCAAGAATTCCGGCCTGATTTCGAGTCAGGGCATCTCGGGGTCGATTCCACTGGAGGCCGCAAATTCAACCTCCCTCAACCAGACGTACAGCTGCGAGAAGCCTCCTCTTGTGGGGCTTTTGCACAGTTGGCATTCCTCTTGATTTGAAGCCAGGAAATCAGCTCTCTGCTCGAGATGATTCGGAATATACGGAGCTGTTTCTTGTTGGTGAAGTGACTTTAGGCTCCCTCTAGACTTGAGACAGTGCTCCTGGGGATTCCTGGAGTGCCATCAAGGATATCAAGGTTCCTTTCGGGTTTGATGGGGAATACGCAATTGATCTGCATGGTGTACAGGGGAATTGGGCCTCATCTCGCGGCGAGGGGGGAGTCTCATTGTATTTCTCGAGTTGCGGTGGGAACCTGGGGTATATTCTCGAGTTATGACGGGGATGGCCCTTCCAAACACGGGTGTGTTCAGCGACGTCATGACTCCTGTCTAGTTGTGAGGTACCCCTCGGGAGTCTCCTCGTGGATTGAAAGGGCCATAGGAAAACCTCTCGAGGTGAGGCGGCAGACCCATTGTCCCTTTCCTGTTGCCACTGGCATCCTGGAATTCCTGTCCATTTTCCAGAGGAGTCAGGCATTGTCTCCTTTAGAATCATTGAACTCCGTGTTCCTCTCGAGCTGTCCAATGGATGGGAGGCCGCCTCTCTAGACAAGGCAGGGAGCTAGGGCTTTCTCTAGTGTCTCCCCAGGGGCTTCAGACATCCCTTTATCTTGTGAGATGATATCCAGCTTGCACTCAAGTCACTGCAAGAATTCCGGCCTGATTTCGGGTCAGGGCATCTCGGGGTCAATTCCAGTGGAGGCCATAAATTCAACGTCCCTCTCCCAGACGTACAGCTGCGAGAAGCCTCCTCTTGTGGTGCTTGTGGACAGTTGACGTTCCTCTTGATTTGACGCCAGCAATTCGCTCTCACCTCGAGATTATTGGGGGTACATGGAGCTCTTTCTGGTTCCTGCAGTGGCCTCCGTATCCCTCTAGACTTGAGAGACTGTTTCTTGAGTTTCTCTGAAGTGCCATCAAGGAAATCAAGGCTCCTTTCGGGTTTCATGGCGAGCACGGAATTGCTTTGCACGCAGTGCAGGGGAATCGGGCCTCATTCCACGGCGAGGGGGGAGTCCCATGGTTTTTCTCGAGATGCAGCGGGAACGGGGAGTATATTCTATAGTTTCGTCGTGGATGGCCCTTCCAAACACGGATGTGTTCAGCGAAGTCAGAACTCCTGTCTAATTGTGTGGGACCCCTCGGGAGTCTCCTCTCGGCTTGAAAGGGCCATAGGACATGTCTCGATGTGAGGCGTCATACCCAGGGTCCCTTTCCTGTTGCCACTGGGATCCTGGGATTCCTTTCCATTTTCCAAAGGAGTCAGGCATCGTCTCCTTTGGAATCATTGAATTTCGTGTTCCTCTCGATCTGTCCAATGGATGGGAGGCCGCTTGTCGAGAAGGGGTAGGGATCTATGGCTTTCTCTAGTGTCTCCCCAGGGGCTTCAGACATCCCTTCAGCTTGTGAGATGAAATCCAGCTTGCACTAAAGTCACTGCAGGTATTCCAGACTGATTTCGAGTAAGGGCATCTCGGGGTCGATTCCATTGGAGGCCGCAAGTTCAACGTCCCTCTCACAGACGTACAGCTGAGAGATGCCTCCTCTTGTGGGGCTTGTGGACAGTTGGCATTCCTCTTGATTTGAAGCCAGGAAATCAGCTCTCACCTCGAGATAATTTGGGGTACACGGAGCTCTTTTTGTTGGTGCAGTGACCTCAGGATTCCTCTAGACTTGAGACAGTGTTCCTGAGTTTTGTCACGACTGCCAACAAGGAAATCAAGGCTCCTTTCTGGTTTGATGGGGAGCACGGATATGCTCTGCACGCAGCTCAGGGGAATCGGGCCTCATTTCCTGGCGAGCACGGAGTCTCATCGGTTTGCTCGAGTTGGGGCGGGAACCTGGGGTGTATGCTCAAGTTACGACGGGGATGGCCCTTCCAAACACGGGTGTGTTCAGTGACGTCAGGACTCCTCTCTAGTTGTGAGGGAACCCTCGGGAGTCTCCTCGTGACTTGAAAGGGCCACAGGAACACCTCTCGATGTGAGGCGGCAGACCAAGTGTCCCTTTACTGTTGCCACTGGGATCCTGGGTTTCCAGTCCATTTTCCAGAGGAGTCAGGCATCGTCTCGTTTGGAATCATTGAACTCTGTGTTCCTCTCGAGCTGTCCAATGGATGGGAGGCCGCCTGTCATGAAGGGGTAGGGTGCTAGTGTTTTCTCTATTGTCTCCCCAGGGGATTCAGACATCCCTTCATCTTGTATGATGAAATCCAGCTTGCACTCAAGTCACTGCAGGAATTCCTACCTGATTTTGATTCAGGGCATCTCGGGGTCGATTCCATTGGAGGCCGCAAGACCAAAGTCCCTCTCACAGACGTACAGCTGAAAGACGCCTCCTCCTGTGGTGCTTGTGGACAGTTAGCATTCCTCTTGATTTGAAGCCAGGAAATCAGCTCTCACCTCGAGATGATTTGGGGTACACAAAGCGCTTTCTGTTGGCTGCAGTGACCTCAGGATCCCTATAGACTTGGGACAGTGTTCCTGTGGTTTCTCGGGAGTGCCATAAAGGAAATCAAGGCTCCTTTCTGATTTGATGGGGGCCTGGAATTGCTTTGCACACAGTGCAGGGGAATCGGGCCTCCTCTCGCGGGGAGTGGGGAGTCTCATGTTTTTTCTCGAGTTGCGGCGGGAACGTGGAGTATATTCTCGAATTTCGATGGGGATGGCCCTTCCAAACACGGGTGTTTTCAGCGACGTCAGGACTCCTGTCTAGTTGCGAGGGACCCCTCGGGAGTCTCCAAGCGGCTTGAAAGGGCCATAGGACACGTGTCGAGGTGAGGCGGCAACCCCAGGGTCCCTTTCCTGTTGCCACTGGGAACCTGAGATTCCTGTCCATTTTCCAAAGGAGTCAGGCATCGTCTCCTTTGGAATCATTGAACTTCGTGTTCCTCTCGAGCTGTCCAATGGATGGGAGGACGCCTATCGAGAAGGGGCAGGGAGCTAGGTCTTTCTCTAGTGTCTCCCCAGGGGCTTCAGACATCCCTTCATCTTGTGAGATGAAATCCAGCTTGCACTCACGTCACTGCAGGAATTCCTGCATGATTTCGTGTCAGGGCATCTCGGGGTCGATTCCATTGGAGGCCGCAAGTTCAACGTCCCACTCACAGACATACAGCTGAGAGAAGCCTCCCCTTGTGGGGCTTGTGGACAGTTGGCATTCCTCTTGATTTGAAGCCAGGAAATCAGCTCTCACCTCAAGATGATTTGGGGTACACGGAGCTCTTTTTTGTTCGTGCAGTGACCTCAGGATCCCTCTAGTCTTGAGACAGTGTTCCTGGGATTTCACACGAGTGCCATCAAGGAATTGAAGCCTCCTTTCGGGTTTGATGGGGAGCACGGAATTGCCCTGCATGCAGTGCAGGGGAATCGGGCCTCATCTCGCAGTGAGCGGGGAGTCTCATCGGTTTGCTCGAATTGCGGCGGGAACCAGGGGTATATTCTCAAGTTACGACGGGGATGGCCCTTCCAAACACGGGTGTGTTCAGTGATGTCAGGACTCCTGTCTAGTTTTGAGGGAACCCTCGGGAGTCTCCTCTTGGCTGGAAAGGGCCATAGGAACACCTCTCAAGGTGAGGCGGCAGACCTAATGTCCCTTTCCTGTTGCCACTGGGATCCTGGGATTCCTGTCCATTTTCCAGAGGAGTCAGGCATCATCTCGTTTGGAATCATTGAACTCCGTGTTCCTCTCGAGCTGCCCAATGGATCGGAGGCCCCCTGTCGAGATGGGGCAGGGAGCTAGGGCTTTCTCTAGTGACTCCCAGGGGCTTCAGACATCCCTTCATCTTCTGAGATGAAGTCCAGCTTGCACTCAAGTCACTGCAGGAATTCCTACCTGATGTCGAGTCAGGCCATCTCGAGGTCGATTCCATTGGAGGCCGCAAGACCAAAGTCCCTCTCACAGACGAACAGCTGAGAGAAGCCTCCTCTTGTGGTGCTTGTGGACAGTTGGCATTCCTCTTGATTTGAAGCCAGGAAATCAGCTCTCACCTCGAGATGATTTGTGGTACATGGAGCTCTTTCTGGTTGCTGCAGTGACCTCAGGGTCCCTCTAGACTTCAGACAGGGTTGCTGGGGTTTCTCTTGAGTGCCCTCAAAGAATTCAAGGACCCTTTTGTGTTTAATGGGGAGCACGGAATTGCTCTGCACGAAGTGCAGGGGAATCAGGCCTCATCTCGCAGTGAGGGGGGAGTCTCATGGCTTTTCTCAAGTTGAGGCGGGAACCTGGGGTATATTCTCGAGTTACGACAGGGATGGCCCTTCCAAACACAGGTGTGTTCAGCGACGTCAGGACACCTGTCTAGTTGCGAGGTACCCTTCAGGTGTCTCCTCGCGGCTTGAAAGGGCCATAGGAACACCTCTCGAGGTGAGTGGCATACCCAGTGTGCCTTTCCTGTTGCCACTTGGATCCTGGGATTCCTGTCCATTTTCCAGAGGAGTCAGGCATCGTCTCCTTTGGAATCATTGAACTCTGTCTTCCTCTCGAGCTGTCCAATGGATGGGAGGCCACCTGTCGAGAAGGAGCAGGGAGCTAGGGCTTTATCTAGTGTCTCCCCAGGGGATTCAGACATCCCTTCATCTTGTGAGATGAAATCCAGCTTGCACTCAAGTCACTGCAGGAATTCCGGCCTGATTTCGTGTCAGGGCATCTCGGGGTGGATTCCACTGGAGGCCGCAAATTCAACCTCCCTCAACCAGACGTACAGCTGCGAGAAGCCTCCTCTTGTGGTGCTTGTGGACAGTTGGCATTCCTCTTGATTTAAATCCAGGAAATCAGCTCTCACCTCGAGATGATTTGTGGTAAACTGAGTTCTTTTGTGTTGTTCCAGTGACCTCAGGATTCCTCTAGACTTGAGAGAGCTTTCTTGGGGATTCTCTGGAGTACCAACAAGGAAGTCAAGTCGTCTTTCGGGTTTGATGTGGAGCACGGAATTTCTGTGCGTGCATTGCAGGGGAATCGGGCCTCATTTCGCAGCGAGGGGAAAGTCTCATGGTTTTTCTTGAGTTGCAGCGGGAACTTGGGGTATATTCTCAAGTTAAGATGGACATGGCCCTTCCAAACACATGCTTGTTCAATGAAGTCAGGACTCCTGTCTAGTTGCGAGGGACCCCTTGTCATTCTCCTCGTGGCTTAAAAGGGCAATAGGAACACCTCTCGAGGTGAGGCAGCAGACCCAGGGTCCCTTTCCTGTTGCCACTGGGACACTGGGATTCCTGTCAATTTTCAAGAGGAGTCAGGCATCGTCTCCTTTTGAATCACTGAACTCCGTGTTCCTCTCGAGTTGTCAAATTGATGTGAGGCTGCCTATCGAGAAGGGGCCGGAGCTAGGGCTTTCTCTAGTGTCTCCCCAGGGGCTTCAGACATCCCTTCATCTTGTGAGATGAAATCCAGCTTGCATTCAAGTCACTGCAGAAATTCCGGCCTGATTTTGAGTAAGGGCATCTCGGGGACGATTCCATTTGTGCCCGCAAATTCAATGTCCCTCTCACATACGTATAGCTTAGAGATGCCTCCTCTTGTTGTGCTTGTGGAAAGTTGGCATTCCTCTTGATTGGAAGCCAGGAAATCAGCTCTCATCTCGAGATAGTTTGGGGTACATGGAGTTCTTTCGTGTTGCTGCAGTGACCTCAGGATCCCTCTAGACTTGAGACAGTGTTTTTGGGGATTCTCTGGAGTGCCATCAAGGAAATCCAGGCTCCTTTCGGGTTTGATGTGGAACACGGAATTGCTCTGCAAGCAGTGCATGGGATCGGGCCTCATCTCCTGGCGAGGGGAAGTCTCGTGGTTTTTCTCGAGTTACCGCGGGAACGTGGGTTATATTCTCGAGTTACGACGGGGCTGGCCCTTCCAAACACGTGTTTGTTCAGAGAAGTCACGACTCCTGTCTAGTTGTGAGGAACAACTCAGGAAACTCCTCGAGGCTGGGCATGGCAATTGGGATGCCTCTCCATGTGAGGCAGGAAACCCAGGTTCCCTTTCCACGTGCCACAGGGATGCTGGGATTCCTCCAATTTTCAAGAGGAATCAGGCCTTGTCTCCTTTTGAAGCATTGATCTCCACGTTCCTCTCGAGTTTTCCAAGGATGTGAGGCCTCAGTTCATGATTAGGCGTGGAACTAGTTCTTTCTCTATGGTCTCCACAGGTAATTCAGATATCCTTTCATCTTGGTAGATTCAAGACGAGCCTGCATGCAAGTCACTGCAGGGATATCTGGCCTTATTTTGAGTCAGGGCATCTCCGTGTCCATTCTACTTGAGGCGCAAACTCAGGAACCTCCTCACATACCTATAGCTGAGAGAAGCCTCCTCTTGAGATGATTGTGGAAAGATGGTATTCCTCTTGATTCGAAGCCAGGGACTAAGTTGATTTGGTGTACATGAAACTCTTTTGTGTTGCTACAGTGACCTCAGGATCCCTCTAGACTTGAAACAGTGTTCTTGGGGATTCTCTGGAGTGCCATCAAGGTAATCAAGGCTCCTTTCGTGTTTGATGGGGAGCAATGAATTGCTCTGCACGCAGTGCAGGGGAATCGGGTCTCATCTCACGGCGAGGGGAAAGTCTCATGGTTTTTGTCGAGTTGCGGCAGAAATCTGGGGTACGTTCCCGAGTTACGACGGGGATGGCCCTTGAGAACAGGTGTTTGTTCAGCGAAGTCACGACACCTTCCTAACTGCGAGTGACACCTCGGGCTTCTCCTCGAGGCTTGAAAGGGCAATAGCAACACCTCTCGATGTGAGGCGGCAAACCCTGCGTCCCTTTCCTGTTCCCACTGGGATACTGGGATACCTGTCAATTTCAAGAGGAGTCAGGCATCGTCTCCTTTGGAATCATTGAACTCCGTGTTTCTCTCAAGTTGTCAAAATGATGTGAGGCCTCCTGTCAAGATGGGTCAGTGAGCTAGGGCTTTCCATAATGTCTCCCCAGGGGATTCAGACATCCCTTCAAATTGTTAGAGGAAATCCAGCTTGCATAATGGTCACTGCAGGGATTTCCGTCCTGATTTCGAATCAGGGCATCTCGGGGTCGATTCCATTTGAGGCCGCAAATTCAACTTCCCTCTCCCATACGTATAGCTAAGAGAAGTCTCCTCTTGTGGTGCTTGTGCAAAGTTGAGATTCCTCTTGATTTGAAACTAGGAAATCAGCTCTCATCTCGACATGATTTGGGGTACATGGAGCACTTACGTGTTGCTGCAGTGACCTCAGGTTCCCTCTAGACTTCAGACAGTGTTTTTGGGGATTCACTGGAGTGCCATCAAGGAATTCAAGTCTCCTTTCAGGTTTGATGTGGAACAGGGAATTTCTCTGCACGCAGTGCAGGGGAATCAAGCCTCATCTCGTGGCGAGGGGGAAGTCTCATGTTTTTTCTCAAGTTTGAGCGGGAACCTGGTGTATATTCTCGAGTTACGACCTGGATGGCCCTTCCAAACATGTGTTTGTTCAGCGACGTCAGGACTCCTGTGTAGTTGCGAGGGACACTTTGGTATCCTCCTCGAGGGTTGGCAGGGCAATTGGGATGCCTCTCCAGGTGAGGTGGGAGACCCAGGGTCCCTTTCCACGTGCCACAGGGATACTGGGATTCATCTCAATTTTCAAGAGGAGTCAGGCCTCGTCTCCTTTTGAAACATTGATCTCTGTGAACCTCTCGAGTTTTCAAAAGGTGTGAGGCCTTCGGTCGCGATTATGCATGGAACTTGGTCTTTCTCTACGTTCTCCACAGGGGATTCAGACATCCTTTCCTCTTGGGAGATGCAAGACGAGCCTGCATTCAAATCACTACAGGGATATCTGGCATTATTTCGAGTCAGGTCATCTTAGTGTCCATTCCAATTGAGGCCGCAAATTCAGGGTCCTCCTCACATAACTATAGCTGACAGAAGTCTCCTCCTTGGTGCTTGTGGAAAGTTGGTATTCCTCTTGAGTCGAAGCCAGGGATTAAGCTCTCATCTCAAGGTGATTTGGGGTACATGGAGCTCTTTCATGTTGCTGCAGTGACCTCAGGATCCCTCAAGACCTGAGACAGTATTCTTGGGGATTCTCTGGAGTGCCATCAAGGATATCAATTCTCCTTTAAAGTTTGATGTGGAACAAGAAATTGCTCTGCATGCAGTGCAGGGGAATCGGGCCTCATCTCGCGGCAAGGGGGAAGTCTCATGGTTTTTCTCGAGTTGCGGCGGGAACCTGGTGTATATTCTCGAGTTACGTTGGGGATGACCCTTCAGAACACGTGTTTGTTCCGAGACGTCAAGACTCCTGGCTAGCTGCGAAGGACACCTCAGGATTCTTCTGGAGGCTTGAAAGGGCAATAGGAACACCTCTCGAGGTGAGGCGGCAGACCCAGTCTCCCTTTCCTGTTGCCACTGTGATACTGGGATTCCTGTCATTTTTCAACAGGAGTCTGGCATCGTCTCCTTTGGACTAATTGAACTCCGTGTTCCTCTCGAGTTGTCAAAGTGATGTGAGGCCTCCTGTCAAGATGGGGCAGGAGCTATGGATTTCTCCAGTGTCTCACCAGGGGGTTCAGACATCGCTTCCTCTTGTGAGATGAAATCCAGTTTGAATTCAAGTTACTGCAGGGAATCCGGCCTGATTTCGAGTCAGGGCATCTCAGGTTCAATTCCATTTGAGGCCGCAAATTCAACGTCCCTCTCACATATATACAGATGAGAGAAGCCTCCTCTTGTGGTGCTTGTAGAAAGTTGGCATACCTCTTGATTTGAAGCCAGGAAATCACCTCTCATCTCGAGTTGATTTGGGGTACATGGAGCACTTTTGTGTTGCTACAGTGACCTCACAATCGCTCTAGCCTTGAAACAGTGTTCTTGTGGATTCTTTGGAGTGCCATCAAGGAAATCAATGTTCCTTTCGTGTTTGATGTGGAACACGGAATTGTTCTGCACGCAGTGCAGGGAAATCTGGCCTCATCTCGCGGCGAGGGGGAAGTCTCATGATTATTCTCGAGTTACGGCGGGGATGGCCCTTGAGAACACGTATTTGTTCAGCGACGTCAGGACTCCTGCCTAGCTGCGAGGGACACCTTGGGAATCTCCTGGAGGTTTGGAGGGGCAATTGGAACGCCTCTCCAGGTGAGGCGGGAGACCCAGGGTCACTTTACATGTGCCACAGTTATACTGGGATTCCTCTCAATTTTCAAGAGTCGTCAGGCCTCGTCTCCTTTTGAAGCATTGATCTCCGGGTACCTATCGAGTTT
The DNA here is from genome assembly GCF_963930625.1 of Muntiacus reevesi. NCBI lineage: Eukaryota > Metazoa > Chordata > Mammalia > Artiodactyla > Cervidae > Muntiacus > Muntiacus reevesi. The sequence continues at coordinate 559,861 of NW_027077987.1, read as the reverse complement.
TCAAAGGATGTGAGGCCTCTGATCGCGATTAGGCTTAGAACTAAGTATTTCTCTATGGTGTCCACAGGGGATTCAGACATCCTTTGGTTTTGGGAGATGGAAGACTTGCCTGCATTCATGTCAGTGTAGGGATATCTGGCCTTATTTTGAGTCAGGGCATCTCGGTGTCCATTCCACTTGAGGCAGCAAACTCAGGGTCCTACTCACATACGTATAGCTGAGAGAAGCATCCTCTTGTGGTGCTTGTCAAAATTTGGTAGTCTTCTTGGCTCGAGTCCATGGACTAAGGTCTCATCTCAAGTTGAATTCGGGTACATGGAGGTCTTTTGTGTTGCTACAGTGACCTCAGGATCCCTCTAGGCTTGAGACAGTGTTCTTGGGGTTTCTATGGATTGCCATCAAGGAAATCAAGGCTCCTTTCAGCTTTGATGTGGAACACAAAATTGCTCTGCACGCAGTGCAGGTGAATCGGGCCTCATCTCGCGGCGAGGGGGAAGTCTCATGGTTTTTCTTGAGTTGCGGTGGGATCCTAGGGTATATTCTCGAGTTACGAAGGTGATGACCCTTGAGAACACGTGTTTGTTCCGAGACGTCAGGACTCCTGCCGACCTTCGAGGAACACCTCGGGATTCTCCTCGAGGCTTGAAAGGGCAATAGGAACACCTCTCCAGGTGAGGCGGCAGAGCCAGCGTCCCTTTCCTGTTGCCAATGTGATACTGGGATTCCGGTCAATTTTCAACAGGAGTCAGGCATCGTCTCCTTTGGTATCATTGAACTCCGTGTTCTTCTCGAGGTGTCAAAATGATGTGAGGCCTCCTGTCGAGATGAGGCAGGGAGCTAGGGCTTTCTCTAGTGTCTTCCCAGGGCATTCAGACATCCCTTCTTCTTGTGAGATGAAATCTAGCTGGCATTCAAGTCACTGCAGGGAATTCCGGCCTGTTACCGAGTCAGGGCATCTCGGGGTCGATTCCATTTGAGGCCGCAAATTCAACATCCCTCTCACATAAGTATAGCTGAGAGAAGCCTCCTCTTGTGGTGCTTGTGGAAAGTTGGCATTCCTCATGACTTGAAGCCAGGAAATCAGCTCTCATCTCGAGATAGTTTGGGGTACATGGAGCTCTTTCTGGTTGCTCCAGTGACCTCAGGATCCCTCTAGACTTGAGACAGTGTTCTTGGGGATTCTCTGGAGTGCCATCAAGTATATCAAGACTGCTTTCAATTTTGATGTGGAACACGGAATTGTTCTGCACGCAGTGTAGGGGAATCGGGTCTCATCTCGTGGCGAGGGTGAAGTCTCATGGTTTTTCTCTAGTTTCAGCGGAACCTGGGGTATATTTTCAAGTTATGCCGGGGATGGCCCTTGAGAACACGTATTTGTTCAGCCACGTCAGGACTCCTCTCTAGTTGCGAAGGACACCTCGGGATTCTCCTCGAAGCTTGGTAGGGCTATTGGGACGCCTCTACAGGTGAGGCGTGAGACGCAGTGTTCCTTTCCACATGCCACAGAGAAACTGGGATTCCTCTCAATTTTCAAGAGGAGTCAGGCATCGTCTCCTTTTGAAGCATTGATATCCGCCTACATCTCGAGTTTTCAAAGGATGTGAGCCCTCCGGTCACGATTAGCCGTGGAACTAGGTCTTTCGCTATGGTTTCCACAATGGATTCAGACATCCTTTCATCTTGGGAGATGAAAGACAAGCCTGCATTCAAGTCAGTGCAGGGATATCTGGCCTCATTTTGCGTCAGGGCATTTCAGTGTCCATTTCACTTCAGGCCGCAAACTTCGGGTCTTCCTCAGATACATATAGCTGAGAGAAGCCTCCACTTGAGGTGCTTGTGGAAAGTTGGTAATCGTCTTGAGTCGAAGCCAGGGACTAAGCTCACATCTCGAGTTGATTTGGATTACATGGAGCACATTTGATTTTGCTACAGTGACCTCAGGATCCCTCTAAACTTGAGACAGTGTTCTTGGGGATTCTCTGGAGTGCCATCAAGGAAATCAAAGCTCCTTTTAGGTTTGATGTGGAACACGGAATTGCTCACCACGCAGTGCAGGGGAATCTGGCCTCATCTCGCGGCGAGGGGGAAGTATCAAGGTTTTTCTCGAGTTGCGGCAGGAACATGGGGTATATTCTCGAGTTACAATGGGGATGGCCCTTGAGAACACGTGTTTGTTCAGTAACGTCAGGACTCCTGCCTAACGGCGAGGGACACTTCGGGATTCTCCTAGAGGCGTGGCAGAGCCATTGGGACGCCTCTCCAGGTGAGGTGGGAGACCCAGGGTCCCTTTCCACGTGCCACAGGGATCCTGAGATTCTTCTCAATTTTAAAGAGTAGTCAAGAATAGTCAGAAATCGCCTCCTTTTGAAGCATTGATCTCCACGTACCTCTCGAATCATCAAAGGATATGAGGCCTCCGGTCGTGATTAGGCGTGGAACTAGGTCTTTCTCTATGGTCTCCATAAGGGATTCAGACATCCTTTCGTCTTGGGAGATGCAAGACGAGCGTCTATTAAAGTCACTGCAGGGATATCTGGCCTTGTTACGAGTTAGGTCAACTCGGTGTCCATTCTACTTGAGGCCGCAAACTCAGGGTCCTCCTCACATAGCTATAGCTGAGAGAAGCTGCCTCTTGAGGTCCTTGTGAAAAGTTCGTATTCCTCTTGAGTCGATGCCAGGAACTAAGCTCTCATCTCGAGTTGATTTGGGGTACATGGAGCTCTTTCATGTTGCTCCAGTGACCGCAGGATCCATCTAGACTTGAGACAGAGTTCTTGGGGATTCTCTGGAGTGCCATCAAGGAAATCAAGGCTCCTTTTGAATTTGATGTGGAACACGGAATTGCTCTGCACACAGTGCAGGGTAATCGGGCCTCATCTCGCGGCGAGGGTGAAGTCTCATGGTTCTTCTCGAGTAGTTGTGAGAACCTGGGGTATATTCTCGAGTTACGACGGGGATGGCACTTGAGAAGACGTCTTTGTTCAGCAACGTCAGGATTTCTGCCTAGTTGCGAGCGATACCTCGGGATTCTCCTCGAGGTTTAAAAGGGCAATAGGAACACCTCCCTAGGTGAGGCAGCAGTCACAGTGTCCCTTTTCCTGTTGCCACTGTGATACTGGGATTCCTGTCAATTTTAAAGAGGAGTCAGGCATCGTCTCCTTTTGAATCATTGAATTCCGTGTTCCTCTCGAGTTGTCAAAGTGATGTGAGGCCTCTTGTCGAGACAGGGCAGGGAGCTAGGTCTTCCTCTACTGTCTCCACAGGGGATTAAGATATCCCTTCATCTTGTGAGATGAAGTCCAGCTTGCATTCAAGTCACTCTAGAGAATTCCAGCCTAATTTCGAGTCAGGGCATCTCGGGGTCGATTCCATTTGAGGCCGCAAATTCAACGTCCCTCTCACATACGTATAGCTGAGAGAAGCCTCCTCTTGTGGTGCTTGTGGAAAGTTGGCATTCCTCATGACTTGAAGCCAGGAAATCAGCTCTCATCTCGAGATAGTTTGGGGTACATGGAGCTCTTTCTGGTTGCTCCAGTGACCTAAGGGTCCCTCTAGACTTGAGACAGTGTTCTTGGGGATTCTCTGGAGTGCCATCAAGTATATCAAGACTGCTTTCAATTTTGATGTGGAACACGGAATTGTTCTGCATGCAGTGCAGTGCAATCGGGGCTCATCTCGTGGCGATGGGGAAGTCTGATCATTTTACTCGACGTGTGGCAGAAATCTTGTTTATATTCTCAAGTTATGACGTGGATGGCTCCTGAGAACACGTGCATGTCCAGCGACGTCAGGACTCCTGCCTAGCTGCGAGGGACACCTCTGAATTCTCTTCAAGCCTGAAAGGGCAGTAGGAACACCTCTCGAGGTGAGGCAGCAGACCCAGCGTCCCTGTCCTGTTGCCACTGTGAAACTGGGATTCATGTAAATTTTCAAGAGGAGTCAGGCATCGTATCCTTTTGAATCATTGAACTCCGTGTTCCTCTCGAGTTGCCAAAGTGATGTGAGGCCTCCTGTCGAGATGGGGCAGGGAGCTCGGGCTTTCTCTAGTCTCTCCTCAGGGGATTCAGACATCCCTTCATCTTGTGAGATGAAATCCAGCCTGAATTGAAGTGACTGCAGGGAATTCCGGCATGATTTCGAGTCAGGGCATCTCGGGGTCGATTCCATTTGAGGCCAAAAATTCAACGTCCCTCTCACGTACATATAGCTGAGAGAAGCCTCCTCTTGTGGTGCTTGTGGAAAGTTGGCACTGCTATTGAATTGAAGCCAGGAAATCAGCTCTCATCTCGAGATGATTTGGGGTACATGGAGCTCTTTCGTGTTGCTACAGTGACCTCAGGATCCCTGTAGACTTCAGACAGTGTTCTTGGGGATTCCCTGGAGTGCCATCAAGGAAATCAAGGCTCCTTTTGAATTTGATGTGGAACACGGAATTGCTCTGCACACAGTGCAGGGGAATCAGGCCTCATCTCGCTGCAAGGGGTAAGTTTCATGTTTTTTCTCGAGGTGAGGCGGGAAACTGGGGTATATTGTCGAGTTACGATGGGGATGGCCCTTCCAAACCCGTGTTTTTTCAGCAACGTCAGGACTCCTGTCTAGTTGCGAGGGACACCTAGGGATTCTCTTCGAGGCTTGGCAGGGCAATTGAGACGCCTCTCCAGGTGAGGTGGGAGACCCAGGCACCCTATCTACGTGCCACAGGGATACTGATATTCCACTCAATTTTCACGAGAAATGAAGCAACGTCTCCTTTTGAAGCATTGATCTCCATGTACCTCTCGAGTTTTCAAAGATGTGAGGCCTCTGGTCGCAATTGGGCGTGAAACTAGGTCTTTCTCTATCGTCTCCACAGGTGATTCAGACACACTTTCGAACTGGGAGATGGAAGACGAGCCTGCATTCAAGTCACTGCAGGGATATCTGGCCTGATATCGAGCCAGGGCATCTCGGGGTCGATTCCATTTGAGGCCGCAAATTCAACGTCCCTCACACATACGTATAGCTGAGAGAAACCTCCTCTTGTGGCACTTGTGGAAAGCTGGCATTCCTCTTGATTTGAAGCCAAGAAATCAGCTCTCATCTCGAGATGATTTGGGGTACATGGAGATCTTTCGTGTTGCAGCAGTGACCTCAGGACCCCTCTCGACTAGAGACAGTGTTATTGGGGTTTCTTTGGAGTGCCATCAAGGAAATCAAGGCTCCTTTCAGGTTTGATGTGGAACACGGAATTATTCTGAACGCAGTGTAGTGGAATTGGGCCTTATCTCGTGGCGAGTGGTAAGTCTCATGTTTTTTCTCGAGTTGCGGCGGGAACCTGGGGTATACTCTCGATTTACAATGGGGATGGCCCTTGAAAACATGTCTTTGTTCAGCGACATCAGGACTCCTTCCTAGCTGCGAGGGACACCTCGGGATTCTCCTGGAGGCTTGAAGGAGCAATCGGAACACCTCTCGAGGTGAGGTGGCAGACCCAGTGTCCCTTTCATGTTGCCACTGGAATACTGGAATTCCTGTCAATTTTAAAGAGGAGTCAGGCGTTGTCTCCTTTAAAGCATTGATCTCTGCGTACCTCTCGAGTTTTCAAAGGATGTGAGGCCTCCAGTCGCGATTAGGCGTGGAACTTGGTCATTCTCTGTGGTCTCCACAGGAGATTCAGACAGCATTTCGTCTTGGGAGATGCAAGACGAGCTTGCATTCAAGCCACTGCAGGGAATTCCGGCCTGATTTCGATTCAGGGCATCTCAGTGTCCATGCCAGTTGAGGCTGTAAACTCAGGGTCCTCCTCATAACCATATAGCTGAGAGAATCCTCCTCTTGAGGTGCTTGTGGAAAGTTGGTATTTCTCTTGATTCGCCGACTGGGACTAAGCACTTATCTCGAGTTGATTTGGGGTTCATGGAGCTCTTTCATGTTTCTACAGTGACCTCAGGATCCCTCTATACTTGAGACAGTGTTCTTGGGGATTCTCTGGAGTGCCTTCAAGGAAATCAAGGCTCCCTTCTTGTTTGATGTGGAACACGGAATTTCTTTGCATGCAGTGCATGGGAATAGAGCCTCATCTCGCGGCGAGGGGGAAGTCTCATGGTTTTTCTCGAGTTGCAGCGGGAACCTGGGGTATATTCTCGAGTTACGACGGGGATGGCCCTTGAGAACACGTGTTTGTTCAGCGACGTCAAGACTCCAGCCTAGCTAAGAGGGACACTTCGGGATTCTCCTGGAGGCTTCAAATGGCAATAGGAACACCTCTCGAGGTGAGGCGGCAGACCCGGTGTCCCTTTCCTGTTGCCACAGGGATATTGTGATTTCTGTCAATATTCAAGAAGAGTCAGGCATCGTCTCCTTTTGAATCATAGAACTATGTGTTCGTCTCGAGTTGTCAAGTGATGTGAGTCCTCCTGTCGAGATGTGGCAGGGATCTAGGGCTCTCTCTAGTGTCTCCCCAGGGGCTTCAGACATCCCTTCACCTTGTGAGATGAAATCCAGCTTGCATTCAAGTCACTGCAGGGAACTCCCCCCGATTTCGTGTCAGGGCATCCCGGGGTCGATTCCATCTGAGGCCACAAATTCAACGTCCCTGTCACATACATATAGCTGAGAAAAGCCTCCTCTTGTGGTACACGTGGAAAGTTGGCATTCCTTTTGATCTGAAGCAGGAAATCAGCTCCCATCTCAATATGATCTGGGGTACATGGAGTTCTTCCGTGTTGCTACAGTGACCTCAGGATCCCTCTAGACTTGAAACAGTGTTCTTGGGGTTTCTCTGGAGTGCCATCAAGGAAATCAAGGCTCCTTTCGGGTTTGATATGGAACACGGAATGACTCTGCATGCAGGGCAGAGAAATAAGGCCTTATAACGCGGCGAGGGGGAAGTCTCATGGTTTTGCTGGACTTGTGGCAGAAATTTTTTTTATATTCTCGAGTTACAAAGGGGATGGCTCTTGAGAACACGTGCTTGTTCAGCGACGTCAGGACTCCTGCCTAGCTGTGAGGGACACCTCTGGATTCTCCTCGAGGCTTGAACGGGCAATAGGAACACCTCTGGAGGTGAGGCGGCAGACCCAGTGTCCATTTCCTGTTGCCCCTGGGATACTGGGATTCCTCTAAATTTTCAAGAGGAGTCAGGCATCGTATCCTTTTGAATCATTGAACTCCATGCTCCTCTCGATTTGCCAAAGTGATGTGAGGCCTCCAGTTCAGATGGGACAGGGAGCTAGGGCTTTCTCTAGTGTCTCCCCAGGGGATTCAGACATCCCTTCATCTTGTGAGATGAAATCCAGCCTGAATTCAAGTGACTGCCGGAATTCCGGCCTGATTTCGAGTCACGGCATCTCGGGGTAGATTTCATTTGAGGCCGCAAATTCAACGTCCCTCTCACATACCTATAGCTGAGAGAAGCCTCTTCTTGTGGTGCTTGTGGAAAGTTGGCACTCCTCTTGATTTGAACCCAGGAAATCAGCTCTCATCTCGAGATGATTTGGGGTACATGGAGCTTTTTCGTGTTGCTGCAGTGACCTCAGGATCCCTCTAGAGATCAGACAGTGTTCTTGGGGATTCTCTGGAGTGCCATCAAGGAAATCAAGGCTCCTTTCGAGTTTGATATGTAACACAGAATTGCTCTGCATGCAGTGCAGGGGAATCAGGCCTCATCTCGCGGCAAGGGGTAAATCTCATGGTTTTTCTGGAGGTGAGGTGGGACCTGGGGTATATTCTCGAGTTATGACGTGGATGGCCCTTCCAAACCCATGTTTGTCCAGCAATGTCAGGACTCCTGTCTAGTTGCGAGGGACACCTCGCAATTCTCCTGGAGGCTTGGCAGGACAACTGGGATGCCTCTTCATGTGAGGCGGGAGACCCAGGTTCCCCTTCCACGTGACATATTGATACTGGGATTCCTGTCAATTTTAAGGAGGAGTCAGGCATCGTCTCCTTTGAAGCATTGATCTCCGCGTACCTCTCGAGTTTTCAAAGGATGTGAGGCCTCCAGTCGCGATTAGGCGTGGAAATAGGTCATTCTCTATTGTCTCCACAGGAGATTCAGACATCATTTCGTCTTGGGAGATGCAAGACGAGCTTGCATTCAAGCCACTGCAGGGAATTCCGGCCTGATTTCGATTCAGGGCATCTCAGTGTCCATGTCACTTGAGGCCGTAAACTCAGGGTCCTCCTCATAATCGATTCTCCTGCATTGACTCCAGAGCAATTCTACATTCCTCATCAAACAGGACAAGTGGCTTGACTTGTTTTAAGCAGCTCCAGAGATTCCTGAGAACACCATACCAACTCTAGAGGGGCACCAAGTTCAGCACAGCAACTTGAGAAAAGCTCAGTGCACCCCAAATCATGTTGAGATGAGAGCTGATTAGCTGGCTTCAAAACAAGAGGAATGCCAACTTTCCACAAGCAGCTCAAACGGAGGATTTTCTCAGCTCTAGGTATGTGAGAGGGACCCTGAGATTGCTGCCTCAAGTGGAATGGACACCGAGATCCCCTGACTTGAAATAAGACCGGATTTCCCTGCAGTGACTTGAATGCCGGCTCGTCTTTCATCTCAAAAGATAAAGGGAAGTCTGAATTCCCTGTGAAGACCCTAGAGAAAGCCCTAGTTCCCTGCCTCATCTCGACAGGAGGCCTCATATCCCTTTGACAACAAGAGTGGAACGTGGAGTTCAATGCTTCAAAAGTAGACGATGACTGAACCTCTTGAAAATCGGCGGAAATCCCAGTATCCCTGTGGCAACCTGAAAGGACACTGGGTCTCCTTCCTCACCTCGAGAGGCGTCCCTATTGCCCTGCCAAGCCTTGAAGAGAATCCCGAGTTGTCCCTCGCAACTAGACAGGAATCCTGACGTCGCTGAACAGACACGAGTTTTAAAAGGCCATCCCCGCCATAACTTGGGAACATAACCCAGGTTCCCGCCGCAACTCCAGAGAAACAATGGGACTTTCCCCTCGCTGTGAGATGAGGCCCAATTCCCCAGCAATGCATGCAGAGTAATCCCATGTTCCCCATTAAACAGGAAAGGAGACTTGACTTCCTCAATGCAACTCCAGGAGACCCCAAGAACACTGTCACAAGTCTAGAGGGACCCTGAGGTCCCCGCATCAACATGAAAGGGCTCCGTGTACTCCAAATCAACTCGAGATGAGGCCCGATTCCCTTGCACTGCGTTCAGAGCAAGTCCGTGTTCCCCATCAAACAAGAAAGGAGCCTTGACTTCCTTGATGGAACTCCAGAGTGTCCCCAGGAACACTGTCACAAGCCTAGAGGACCCTGAGGTCCCCGCTGCAACAAGAAAGCACACCGTGTACTTGAAATCAACTCAAGATGAGGCCCGATTCCCCTGCGCTGCGTTCAGAGCAAGTCCGTGTTCCGCATAAAACAAGAAAGGACCCTTGACTTCCTTGATGGAACTCCAGAGAGTACCCAGGAACACTGTCACAAGTCTAGAGGGACCCTGAGATCCCCGCAGCAATATGAAAGGGCTCCATGTACTCCAAATCAACTTGAGATGAGGTCCGATTCCCCTGCATTGTCTCCAGAGCCATCCGGCGTTACACATCATACACTACACGGGGCTTATTTCCTTTAGGCAACTCCAGAGTTTCCCCGAAAATCATGTCTCAAGTCTAAAGGAACACCAATTTCAAAATAGCAACTCGCGAAAAGCTCCGTGTGCCCAAATCATCATGAGATAAGAGCTGATTCCCTGGCTTTGATTCAAGAGGAAGGCCAACTTTCCACAAGCCCCTCAAGAGGAGTCTTCTCTCAGCTATAGGTATGTAAGTGGGACCCTGAGTTTGCTGCATCAAGTGGAATGGTCACCGAGATGCCGTGAATCGAAATAAGGCTGGATTTCCCTGCAGTGACATCAATGCAGGCTTGTCTATCATCTCAAGAAGTGAAGGGATGTCTGAATCCCCTGTGGAGACCCTAGAAAAAGCCCTAGTTCCCCGCCTCATCTCAAAAGGAGGCCTCACGTCCCTTTGACAACTCAAGAGGAACACGGAGTTCAATGCTTCAAAAGTAGATGAAGACTGATTCCTCTTGAAAATTGTCAGGAATCCCAGTATACCTGTAGCAACTTGAAAGGACCCTGGGTCTCCCGCCTCACCTCGAGAGGAGTTCCTATTTCCCAGCCAAGGCTCGAGGAGAATCCCGATGTGACCCTCGCAACTACCCAGGCATCCTGATGTCACTGAACAAACAGGAATTTTGATGGCCATCCCCATCTTCACTCGAGTATATAACCCAGGTTTCCTCCGCAACTCGAGAAAAACCATGAGACTCCTTGCTCGATGAGAGATGAGACCAGATTTCCCTGCATTGAATGCAGAGCAAGTCCATGTTACCCATTAAACACGAAAGGACCCTTGACTTCCTTGATGGAACTCCAGAGAGTCCCCAAGAACACTCTCACAAGTATAGAGGGACCCTGACGTCCCCGCAGCAACATGAAAGCGCTCCATGTACTCCAAACCAACTCGAGATGACGCCTGATTCCCCTGGATTGTCTCCAGAGCCATCCCGCCTTCCCCATCAAACATGACAAGTGGCTTGACTTCCTTTAGACAGTTCTGGAGATTCCTTGAGAATACCGTCACAAGTCTAGAGGAACACCAAGTTCAGCACAGCAACTCGAGAAAAGCTCCGTGTACCCCAAATCATCTCGAGATGAGAGCTGATTCTCTGGCTTTGACTCAAGAGGAATGCCAACTTTCCACAAGAACCTCACGAGGAGGCTTCTCTCAGATATATGTATGTGAGAGGGACCCTCAGTTTGCTGCCTCAATTGGAATGGACCGGAGATGCCCTGACTTGAAATAAGGCCTGAAATCCCTGCAGTGACTTGAATGCAGGCTCGTCTTTAACCTCACAAGATGAAGGGATGTCTGAATCCCCTGTGAAGACCCTAGAGAAAGCCCTAGTTCCCTGCTTCATCTCGACAGGAGGCCTCACATCCCTTTGACAACAAGAGTGAAATGCGGAGTTCAGTGCTTCAAAAGTAGACGATGACTGATTCCTCTTGAAAATTAACAGACACCCCAGTATCCCTGTGGCAAAATGAAAGGACACTGAGTCTCCCACCTCACCTTGAGAGGCGTCCCTATTGCCCTGTCAAGCCTCCATGAGAATCCCGAGTTGTCACTCATAACTAGACAGGAGTCCTGACGCCGCTGAACAAACACGAGTTTTGAGGGGCCATTCCCATCGTCAGTTGAGAATATAACCTAGGTTCCCTCTGCAACTCGAGAAAAACCATGAGACTCCGCGTGCCTGTCATGCTCTCGATGAGACATGAGAAAAGATTCCCCTGCATTGCGTGCAGAGCAATTCCGTGTTCCCCATCAAACGTGAAAGGAGCCTTGACTTCCTTGATGGAACTCCAAAGAGTCCCTAAGAACTCTGATACAAGTCTAGAGGGATGCTGAAGTCACCGCAACAACACAAAAGAGCTCGGTGTAACCCAAATCAACTCAAGATGAGGCCAGATTCCCCTACATTGGTTCCAGAGCCATCCTTTGTTCCCCATCAAACATGACAAGTGGCTTTACTTCCTTTAGGCAACTCCAGAGATTCCCCGAGAACACCATCCTAAGTATAGAGGAACACCATGTTCAGCACAGCAACTCGTGAAAAGCTCCTTGTGCCCCAAATCATCTCGAGATGGGAGATGACTCCCCAGCTTCGAATCAAGAGGAATGTCAACTTTCCACAAGCCCCTCAAGAGGAGGATTCTCTCAGCTATAAGTATGTGAGAGGGACACTGAGTTTGCTGCCTCAAGTGGAATGGACCCAGAGATGGCCTGACATGCAAGAAGGCCGGATTTCCCTGCAATGACTTGAATGCAGTCTCGTCTTTCATCTCACCAGATAAAGGGATGTCTGAACCCCCTGTGGAAACTTTAGAGAATACTCTAGTTCCCCGACTCATCTCGACAGGAGGCCTCACATCCCTTTGACAACATGACAGACATGTGGAGTTCAATGCTTCAAAAGGAGACGAAGGCTGACTCCTCTTGAAAACTGACAGGAGTCACAGTATAGCTCTGACAACTCCAAAGGGAAACTTGGTCTCCTGCCTCACCTCAAGATGCATCCCTATTTTCCAGCCAATCGTTGAGGAGAATCCCAAGGTGTCCCTCGTAACTAGACAGGAGTCCTGACGTTGCTGAACAAACACGAGTTTGGAGGGGCCATCCCCATCGTCCCTCGAGAATATAACCCAGGATCTCTCTGCAACTCAAGAAAAACCATGAGACTCCCCACTCGATTAGAGATGAGAACAGTTTCCCCTTCATTGCATGCAGAGCAATTCCGTGTTCCCAATCAAACATGAAAGGAGCCTTGACTTCCTTGATGGAACTCCAGAGAGTCCCCAAGAACACTGATACAAGTCTACAGGGACCCTGAGGTCATCGCAGCAACACGAAAGAGCTCAGTGTACCCCAAATCAACTCGAGATGAGGCCAATTCCCCTACATTGGCTCCAAGCCATCTGGCATTCCCCATCAAACACGACAAATGGCTTGACTTCCTTTAGGCAACTCCAGAGATTCCCTGAGAACACCGTCCTAAGTATAGAGGAACACCACGTTCAAGCGCAGCAACTAGAAAACAGCTCCGTGTACCTCAAATCATCTCGAGATGAGAGTTGATTCCCTGGCTTTGACTCAAGAGGCATGCAAGCTTTAAACAACACCTAAAGAGGAGGCTTCTGTCAGCTATAGTTATGTGAGGAGGACCCTGAGTTTGCTGCCTCAAGTGGAATGGACACCGAGATGCCCTGACTCGAAATAAGGCCGGATTTCCCTGCAGTGACTTGAATGCAGGCTCGTCTTTCATCTCACAAGACGAAGGGATGTCTGAATCCCCTGTGGAGACCCTAGAGAATGCCCTAGTTCCCCACCTCATTTGACAAGGGGCCTAAGATCCCTTTGAAACACGAGAGACATGCGGTGGTCAATGCTCCAAAAGGAGACAAAACCTGACTCCTCTTGAAAACTGACAGGAGTCACAGTATCGCTCTGACAACTGCAAAGGGAAACTTGGCCTCCCACCTCAATTCGAGAGGCGTCCCTAATGTCCTGCCAAGCCTCGAGGAGAATCCCAAGGTGTCCCTTGCAACTAGACAGGAGTCCTGACGTGGCTGAACAAAGACGAGTTTTAAAGGGCCATCCCCGCCGTAACTGGAGAACATCACCCAGGTTCCCGCCGCAACTCCAGGAAAAAAATGAGACTTCCCGCTCGGTGAGAGATGAGACCAGATTCCCCTGCATTGAGTGCAGAGCAAGTCTGTGTTCCCCATCAAACACGAAAGGAGCCTTGACTTCCTTGAAGGAACTCCAGAGAGTCCCCAAGAACACTCTCACAAGTATACAGGGACCCTGAGGTCCCCGTAGCAGCATGAATGCACGCCCTGTACTCCAAATTAACTCGAGGTGAGGCCCGATTCCTCTGCATTGTCTCCAGAGCCATCCCGCATTCCCCATCAAACACAACAAGTGGCTTGACTTCCTTTAGGCAACTCCAGAGATTCCACGAGGATACCGTCACAAGTCTAGAGGAGCTCAAGTTCAGCACAGCAACTCGAGAAAAGCTCTGTGTACCCCAAATCATCTCGAGATGAGAGCTGATTACTTGGCTTTGCCTCAAGAGGAATGCCAACTTTCCACAAGCACCATACGAGTAGGCTTCTCTCAGCTATATGTATGTGAGAGGGACCCTGAGATTGCTGCCTCAAATGGAATGAACTCCGAGATACCCTGACTCGAAATAAGGCCGGAATTCCCTGCAGTGACTTGAATGCAGGCTCGTCTTTCATCTCCCAAGATGAAGGGAAGTCTGAATGCCCTGTGGAGACCCTAGAGAAAGCCCAGTTCCCTGGGTCATCTCGACAGGAGGCCTCACATCCTTTTGAAACCTCGAGAGGCACATGGAGTTAAATGCTTCAAAAGGAGAGGATGGCTGGCTTCTATTGAAAATTGATAGAATTCCCAAAATTCCTGTGGCAATGGGAAAGGACCTTGGTTTGACCCCCTCACCTCGAGAGGCATCCCTATTTTCCTGCCCAGCTTCAAGGAGAATCTCGATATGTCCCTCGCAACTAGACAGGAGTCCTGACGTCGCTGAACCAACACGAGTTTTGAAGGGCCATCCCCGCAGTAACTCGAGAACATACCCCAGGTTTCCGCCAGAACTGGAGAAAACCATGAGAATTCCCCCTCGCTGCGAGATGAGGCCTGATTATCCTGCACTGCGTGCAGAACAAGTTCATGTTCCCCATCAAACATGAAAGGAGCCTTGACTTCCTAGATGAAACTCCTCATAGTCCCGAAGAACTCTGTCACAAGTTTAGAGGGACCCTGAGGTCAACACAGCAACACGAAAGATCCCCGTGTACCGCAAATCAACTCGAGATGAGGCCCGATTCCCCTGCATTGGCTCCAGAGCAATCTTGCATTCCCCATCAAACAGGACAAGTGGATTGACTTCTTTTAGGCTACTCCAGTGACTTCCTGAGAACACCGTCACAGTTCTAGAGGAACACCAAGTTCAGCACAGCAACTCGAGAAAATCTCCGTGTACCACAAATCATTCTGAGATGAGAGCTGATTCCCTGTCTTCGAATCAGGAAGAATACCAACTTTCCACAAGCAACTCAAGCAGAGGCTTTTCTCAGCTTCAGGTATGTGAGAGGGACCCTGAATTTGTTGCCTCAAGTGGAATGGACACCGAGATGCCCTGATTCAGTGGGGCCGAGATTTCCCTGCAGTGACTTGCATGCAGGCTCGTCTTTCATCTCACAAGAAGAAGGGATGTCTGAATCCCCAGTGAAGACCCTAGAGAAAGCCCTAGTTCCCAGCCTCATCTCAAAAGGAGGCCTCACATCCCTTTGACAACAAGAGTGGAACGCAGAGTTCAATGCTTCAAAAGTAGACGATGACTGACTCCTCTTGAATATTGACCGGAATCCCAGTATCCGTGTGGCAACTTGAAAGGACACTGGGTCTCCTGCCTCACCTCAAGAGGCGTCCCTATTGCCCTGCCAAGCCTCAAAGAGAATCCTGAGTTGTCCCTCGCAACTAGACAGGCGTCCTGACATCACTGAACAAAACACGAGTTTGGAGGGGCCATCCCCGTCTTCACTCGTGAATGTAACCCAGGTTCCCTCCGCAACTCGAGAAAAACCATGAGACTCCCCGCCCGATGAGAGATGAGATCAGATTCCCCTTCATTGCGTGCAGAGCAATTCTGTGTTCCCAATCAAACATGAAAGGAGCCTTGACTTCCTTGATGGAACTCAAGAGAGTCCCCAAGAACACTGATACAAGTCTAGAGGGACCCTGAGGTCACCGCAGCAACACAAAAGAGCTCGGTGTACCCCAAATCAACTCGAGATGAGGCCGATTCCCCTACATTGGCTCCAGAGCCATCCAGCATTCCCCAAAACACGACAAGTGGCTTGACTTTCTTTAGGCAACTCCAGAGATTCCCTGAGAACACCGTCCTAAGTATAGAGGAACACCACTTTCAGGACAGCAACTAGAAAACAGCTCTGTGTGCCTCAAATCATCTCGAGATGAGAGCTGATTCCCTGGGTTTGACTCAAGAGGAATGCAAGCTTTAAGAAACACCTAAAGAGGAGGCTTCTGTCAGCTATAGGTATGTGAGAGGAACCCTGAGTTTGCTGCCTCAAGTGGAATGGACGCCGAGATACCCTGACCCGAAATAAGGCTGGATTTCCCTGCAGTGACTTGAGTGAAGGGTCGTCTTTCATCTCACAAGATGAAGGGATGTCTGCATCTCCTGTGGAGACCCTAGAGAATACCCTAGTTCCCCGCCTCATCTCGACAGGAGACTTCACCTCCCTTTGACAGCATGAGCGGAAAGCATAGTTCAATGCTTTAAAAGTAGAAGATGTAAGTGTAGCAGTAGCTAACACCTCCATATTGGCATATACTTACTACTGCCTTATGTGATAGGAACATTGAAGTTATACTCTCTTAACAACTTCAAGTATTTAATTCAGTGCTGTTAACTATAATTACCATGCTATGCATTAGTTGCCCAGAACTTATACATCTTATACCTTGAAGTTCGTATTCTTTGACCAGTACCTCCCCATTACTCCCATCCTCCTCCTGGGCTCTGGTAGCCATTCTTCTACTCTCTGTCACTATGTATTCAACTTTTTGAAAAGCTGCATGTAAGTCGGGCTTCCTTGGTGGCTCAGCAGTAAAGAATCTGCCTGTAATGCAGGAGATATGGTTTTGACCCCTGGGTGGGTAAGATCCCCTGGAGAAGGGAATGGCAACCCAATTCAGTATTGTTTCCTGGGAAATCCCATGGACAGAGGAGCCTGGCAAAGGGTTGCAAAGAATTGGACATGACTTAGTAACTAAACAACAACAACATGTAAATGAGATCACCCCATATTTCCTTATTGTGTGACTTGTTTCACTGAGTATAACACCGTCTAGATCCATCCATATTGTTGCAAATGGCAAGATTTTTTTACATGACTGAGTAATATTCCATTGTGTATGTCTATGTGTATATGTGTGTGTGTGTGTGTGTATGTTTGTGTATATATATATATGTGTGTGTGTATATATATATCCCCTACCTGTTTATCCACTTGTCTGCTGACAGACACCCAGGCTCTTTCTGTACGTTGACCATTGTGAGCGATGCTGTGGTGAGCATGTGGGGACAGACACCCATGAGTCAGGGCATACAGGTGGTCTCTAGAAGTGAGAGTAATCTTCCGTCTCAAGAAGAACACTGAGAAACTAAATTCTGCCAATGATCTGAGTAGGCCTGGAAGCAGATTCCCCCTCAGAGTGTTCCACAAGAGCCCAGCCAATACCACCTTGATTTTGGCACTGTGAGCCCTTGAGTAGAGAACCCAGCTGAGCTTCCTTGAGCTGTGAGATAAAAAATGGGTGCTATTTTAAGCTGCTAAGGTTGTGATAATTTGTTATGACAGCAATGAAAAACTAATACATGCAGTAGTTATCTATCACTGAATGATTAGGGACCCTGAAAGCTTTGGAACAAGTATGCTTTTCTCCAACCCAAGAATCAGGCCCACTTTGAGAGATCTGGATTCTCTTGACTTCCCAGAGACAACAAACTGATGCTTTCAACTATGGTTAGAATACCATTTTCAATTCCCCTGGTGTTAGAAATTTAAATTAACCAAAATAATAGAGGTTGTTCTATATCTTTTTTCAGGTTGTGGGGGAAACATTTGAGAGAGATTGTCCCCTTTGCATAAACTAGGCTATGTCTAACTAATAGTTTGATTTTCTATTAAGCATCAGGGAAGTGAGAAATGGTGGTTTTCATAGAATTAGTAAATGCCACCAAAACTAAAGGTCAAACTAACTTGACATTAAAAACAGTATTTCCAGTGGGGCAGTGTGGGGTACTTGAAAGAACAGTTCCAACAAGTCCCTACAATGCCTATTCTCTGAACTTGTTATAATTGTTAATGGAATCCAGTAAAACTCTGTCCATCCCCAGCCTTTCCATTTGTGACATATATTAGCCACAAGTCTGTTTTCACAGACAACGTGCCCTTGGCGACCAACGTGGAGAAGAACCATGTGGCTGATTCCACATTGCAGATGTTGCATTCATCCATGCAGGCTTCTCAGGGCCCCTGGCACTGCCAGCATTCAGGATCACTGTGAACTCAACACTGATTTATCCCCTCATGTGGCTTTGGAGGACAGAGGAATAAAGGAGCATGGACACAGGGCAGATTACAGCTGAGCTGAGTTTGCACAGGAAACTCAAGCTTGAATTAAGGACCTGGTATCCAGGCTCTGGTCTATAATGTCGCAAAGAGTAGGACACAACTGAAGTGACTTGGCACGAATTCATCCTTAGATATGGTTTTAACCACTTTGATGCTCAATTTCCCCATCTGTGAAATAATGAGGAGATACCCCACACCCAAGGGCAAAGGTGAAGCCCAGCAAGATGGTAGGAAGGGTGAAATTGCATTTAGAATCAAACCCCATACCCACCAGAGATGCTTAGAGGGCTCAAGGGCCCAGAGACCCTACAGAGACTGAGACAGAGCTGAGTTTCACCGCCTCCTGAGGAGGCACAGGTCAGCAGTGGGCTGCTGCAGGGGCAGGGGCTCTGGGTGCAGCAGACCTGGGTGTGGCATAAATCCTCTTGGAGGAGATTGCCATTAGCCCCACCACAGAACTGCCAGAACTTATACAGGGCTGGGAAAACAGACTCTGGGAGGGCACAAACAGAATCTTGTATGCACCAGGACCCAGGAGAAAGGAGCAGTGACCCCACAAGAGACTGACCCAGACTTGTCCATGAGGGTCCAGGAGTCTTTGGCAGAGGCATGCATCAGTGTGGCCTGGTGCAGGGTTGGGGACACTGAGTGTAGCAGTGCATGCATGGGACCTTTTGAAGGAGGTCACCATTATCTTCATTAGCTCCACCATAGTTTGGCCACAGGTCAAATAACATGGAGGGAACACAACCCCACATATCAACAAAAATTGGATTAAAGATTTATTGAGCATGGCCCTGCCCAACAGAATAAGACCCAGTTTCCCCCTCAGTCAGTCTCTCCCATCAGGAAGCTTCCATAAGTCTCTTATCCTTCTCCATCAGAAGCCAGACAGACTGAAAATCACAATCACAGAAAACTAACCTATCTGATCACATGGACCACAGCCATGTCTAACTCAACGAAACTATGAACCATGCTGTGGAGGGCCACCCAAGATGGATGGGTCATGGTGGAGAGTTCTGACAAAATGTGGTCCAATGGAGAAGGGAAGAGCAAACCACTTCAATATACTTGCCTTGAAAAGAAGAGAAGCGAAAGGCAAAGGAGAAAAGGAAAGATACACCCATCTGAATGCAGAGTTCCAAAGAATAGCAAGGAGAGATAAGACAGCCTTCCTCAGTGATAAATGCGAAGAAATAGAGGAAAATAATAGAAGGGGAAAGACTAGAGATCTCTTCAAGAAAATTAGAGATATCAAGGGAATATTTCATGCAAAGATGGACACAATAAAGGACAGAAATGGTGTGGACCTAACAGAAACAGATATGCAGATGACACCACCCTTATGGCAGAAAGTGAAGAGGAACTAAAAAGCCTCTTCATGAAAGTGAAAGGGGAGAGTGAAAAAGTTGGCTTAACGCTCAGCATTCAGAAAACTAAGATCATGGCATCTGGTCCCATCACTTCATGGAAAATAGATGGGGAAACAGTAGAAACAGTGTCAGACTTTATTTTTGGGAGCTCGAAAATCACTGCAGATGGTGATTGGAGCCATGAAATTAAAAGACGCTTACTCCTTGGAAGGAAAACTATGACCAACGTAGATAGATATTAAAAAGCAGAGACATTACTTTGTCAACAAAGGTCCATCTGGTCAAGGCTATGGTTTTTCCAGTGGTCATGTATGGATGTGAGAGTTGGACTGTGAAGAAAGCTGAGTGCCGAAAAATTGATGCTTTTGAACTGTGGTGTTGGAGAAGACTCTTGAGAGTACCTTGGACTGCAAGGAGACCCAACCAGTCCATCGTGAACGAGATCAGTCCTTGGTGTTCATTGGAAGGACTGATGCTGAAGCTGAAACCCCAATACTTTGGCCACCTGATTCGAAGAGTTGACTCATTGGAAAAGATCCTGATGCTGGGAGGGATTGGGGGCAGGAGGAGAAGGGGACGACAGAGGATGAGATGGCTGGATGGCATCACCAACTCAATGGACATGAGTTTGAGTAAACTCTGGGAGTTGGTGATGGACAGGGAGGCCTGGCATGCTGTGATTCATGGGGTTGCAAAGAGTCAGACATGGCTAAGTGACTGAACTGAACTGAACTGAACTGAAGCAGAAGATATTAAGAAGAGGTGGCAAGAATACATGGAAGAACTATACCAGAAAGATCTTCACGACCCAGAAAATCACAATGATGTGATCACTCACCTAGAGCCAGACGTCCTGGAATGTGAAGTCAAGTGGGCCTTAGGAAGCATCACTATGAAAGAAGCTGGTGGATGTGATGGAATTCCAGCGGAGCTATTTCAAGTCCTCAAAGATGATGCTGTGAAGAGTTCTGCACTCAATATGCCAGCAAATCTGGAAAACTCAGCAGTGGCCACAGGACTGGAAAAGATCAGTTTTCATTCCAATCCCAAAGAAAGGCAGTGACAAAGAATGCTCAAACTACCACACAATTGCACTCATCTCACATGCTAGCAAAGTAATGCCCAAAATTTTTCACGTCAGGCTTCAACAGTACGTGAACCATGAACTTCCAGATGTTCAAGCTGCTTTTAGAAAAGGCCGAGGACCCAGAGACCAAATTGCCAACATCCATTGGATCATCAAAAAAGCGAGAGAGTTCCCGAAAAACATCTACTTCTCTTTCATTGACTACTTTGACTTTGACTGTGTGGATCACAACAACCTGTGAAAAATTCTTAAAGAGATGGGAATACCAGACCACCTGACCTGCCTCCTGAGATATCTGTATGCAGGTCAAGAAGCAACAGTTAGAACCGAACATGGAACAACTGACTGGTTCCAAATTGGTAAAGGAGTGTGTCAAGTTTGTATATTGTCATCCTGTTTATTTAACTTATCTGTAGAGTCCATCATGAGAAATGCTGGACTGGATGAAGCCCAAGCTGGAATCAAGATTTCTGGGAGAAATATCAATAACCTCAGATATGCAGATGACACCAACCTTATGGCAGAAAGCAAAAGAACTAAAGAGCCTCTTGATGAAAGTGAAAGAGGAGAGTGGAAAAAGTTGGCTTAAAACTCAACATTCAGAAAACTAAGATCATGGCATCTGGTCCCATCACTTCATGGCAAATAGATGGGGAAACAGTGGAAATAGTCAGAGACTTTATTTTCAGGGGCTCAAAAATCACTGCAGATGGTGACTGAAGCCATGAAATTAAAAGATGCTTACTCCTTGAAAGAAAAGCTATGACCCACCTAGACAACATATTAAAAAGCAGAGACATTACTTTGCAAACAAAGGTCCATCTAGTCAAAGCTATGGTTTTTCCAGTAGTCATGTTTGGATGTGAGAGTGGACTATAAAGAAAGCTGAACACTGAAGAATTGATGCTTTTGAACTGCGGTGTTGGAGAAGACTCTTAAGAGTTCCTTGGACTGCAAGGAGATCCAACCAGTCCATCTTAAAGGAAATCAGTCCTGAATATTCATTGGAAGGACTGATGATGAAGCTGAAAGTCCAATACTTTGGCCATCTGATGTGAAGAAATGATTCATTTGAAAAGACTGGGAAAGATTGAAGGCAGGAGGAGAAGGGGACAACAGATGATGAGATGGTTGGATGGCATCACCAACTCAATGGACAAGAGTTTGAGTAAACTCGGGGAGTTGGTGATGGACAAGGAAGCCTGGCTTGCTGCAATACATGGGGTCACAAAGAATCTAACACGACTGAGTGACTGAACTGAACTGAACTGAAAATGAGATAGTATTAGATTAAAAGTAAGATAATTGAAGAAAAGAACACTCCCCTACTTCATTGTTTTCTATTATTCTTACTTTTTATTTGTACATTTTACTTGTTACTCTTTCCCCCCCCCCCATTTATTTTTATTAGTTGGAGGCTAATTACTTTACAATATTGTAGTGGGTTTTGCCATACGTTGATATGAATCAGTCATGGATTTACATGTATTCCCCATCCCGATCCCCCCTCCCACCTCCCTCTCCACCCGCTCCCTCTGGGTCTTCCCAGTGCACCAGCCCCGAGCACTTGTCTCATGCATCCACCCTGGGCTGGTGATCTGTTTCACCCTTGATAATATACATGTTTCGATGCTTATTATTTAGTATCTATCTCCCTATCAACCAGAATGTAAGTTCCATTATGTCAGGAACTTTGCTTGTTTTCTTTGGTTGGCCTAGAGGCAACAAGGCAATAATCTTCCCTGGTGACTCAGTTGATAAAGTGTTCGCCCAGAATGTGGGAGACCTAGGTTCGATCCCTGGGTCAGGAAGATCCGGTGGAGAAGGAAATGGCAACCCACTCCCATATTTTTGCCTGGAGAATTCCATGGGTGGGCCTGGTGGGCTACAGTCCACTGGGTCACAAAGTGTCGGACATGGCTAAGTGACTAACTTAGAGGCAACAAGAGGCAGGAGAGCTTAGTGGTTAAGAGCAACGGCTCCAGAACCAGGTTTCTGAGGTTTCAATATGGACTGCTGTGTGAACCTGGGACAATTACTCAATTTCTCAATTCCTCAGTTTTCCTATATTTAAAATAACAGTAATAAAACTTTCCAAGGGAATTCTACTGCCTTGTTGGTGGGAATTTAAATTGATACAGCTACTATGGATAACAGTGTGGAGATTCCTTAAAAAACTAGGAATAAACTACCTTGCTTGCATGTATGCCAAGTTGCTTCAGTCATGTCCCACTTTTTGTGATCCTTGGACTGCATCCCACCAGGTTCCTCTGTCCATGGGATTCTCCAGGCAAGAATACTGGAGTAGGTTGCCGTGCCCTCCTCCAGGGGATCTCCCTGACCCAGGGACTGGACCTATGTTTCTTAAGTCTCCTGCATTGACAGGCAGGTTCTTTACCACTAGTGCCAGCTGGGAAGCCCCTAAAACTACCATATGAACCAGCAATCCCACTACTTTGCATACTCTGAGAAAACCACAAATCTAAAAGACATATATACAGTAATGTTCATTGCAGCACTATTTACAATAGCAAGGATGTGGAAGCAAGCTAGATATTCATTGACAAGTGAATGGATAAAGAATATATAGCACATTTATACAATAGAATACTACTCAGCCATAAAAAGGAATGAATTTTAGTCAGTTGTAGTGAGATGGATGAACCTAGAACCTGTTATACAGAGTGAAGTATAACTTCACTTATTTTTCTGACTGATGAGAAAAGAGAAAAATAAATATCATATATTAACTCATGTATATGAAATCGAGAAAAATATACTGATGAACCTATTTACATGGAAGGTATGGAGATGCAAATATAAAGAATGAACTTGTGCACACAGTGGGGGAAGGAGAGGGTAGGACAAACTGATAAAGCAGCATTAACCTATATACACAGTCATGTGTATAATAGAAAACTAGTAGGAAGCTGCTGTGTAACACAGGGAACCCAGCTTGGTGCTCTGTGACAACCTAAAGGGGTGGGACGGGAGAGGGGAGGGAGACTCAAGAGGAAAGGGGTGTGTGTGTGTGTGTGTGTGTGTGTGTGTGTGTGTGTGTATAAAATTATGACTGATTCATGTTGTTGTGAAGCAGAAATCAGCACAGCATCATAGGGAAATTTTCCTCCAATTAAAAAAAAATGATAATAGAGAGGACTTCCAGTTCAAGATGGCAAAGTAGAAGGACATACGCTCATCTCCTCCTGTGAGAACACAAAAATTGCAACTATTGAACAACCATTAACAGGAGGATGCTGGAACCCAACAAAAAAAAAAAAAGAGAGAGAGAGAGACAGAGAGAGACCCCACGTCCAAAAAGAAAGAAACTGCTGTGAGACAGTAAGAGGGGCACAACCACAGTAAAATCAAATCCCATACCTGCTGGGTGGGTGACCCACAAACTTGACAACAATAATACCAAAGAAATTCTCATACTGTTGTGAAGGTTCTGAACCCACATCAGGCTTCCCAGGCTGGGGATCCAACAAAGGGTGGGAATCCCCAGGGAATCTGACTTTGAAAGCCGGCTGAATTTGATTATAGGATTTCCACAGGACTAGGGGAAACAGAGACTCCAGTCTTGGAGGCACAAACAAAACCTTTGTGCACCAAGACCCAGAGGAAAGGAGTAGTGACCTCACAGGATACTGAACCATTACCACCTGCTAGTGTTGGGGGGCCTCCTGTGGAGGCATTGGTTGGCAGGGGCTCACCACAGGGACAGGGCACTGGCAACAGCAGGCCAGGAAGGTCCCCCTTGGCATAAATCCTCTTGGGATTCACCATTAACCCTACCAGAGAGCCTGTAAACCCCAGGGATGGGTCTCCTCATACCATACAATGAACCCAAACCAGGAGGAAATTCAACCCCACACACCAGCAGAAAATTGGATTAAAGTTTTACTGAGCAAGGTCCTGCCCACCAGTCCCGCCTACCCGGAAACTTACACAAGCCTCTTAGCCTTCTCCATCAGAGGGCAGACAGAGAAAGCAAGAAGAAGAACAATGGCAAAGTGCTAAAACAAAAACCAAATGACAGAAAGTTAATCAGGTTGAAAAAGCCGAAAGTTGTGTCCCAGATGAAGAGACAAGATAAAACCCGAGAAAAACAATGAAATGAAGTGGAGATAGCAAACTTCCAGAAAAAGAATTCAGAATAATGAGAGTGAAAATAATCCAGGATCTTGGAAAAACAATGAAGAAAATGCAAGAAATGTTTAGCAACGACCTAGAAGAACTAAGGAACAAACAAACATAGGTGAACAATACACTAGAAGGAATCAACAGCAGAATAATTGAGGCAGAAGAATAGATAAATGACCTGGAGAACAGAATGGTGGAAATCACTGCCACAGAACAGTATATAGAAAAAAGAATGAAAAGAAATGAAGTCACCCTGAGAGATCTCTGGGACAGTATTAAAAGCACTAACATTTGCATTTTAGGGGTCCCAGAAGGAAAAGAGAGAGGAAAAAGCACCTTAGAAAATATTTGAAGAGATAACTGAAAACTTCCCTAACATGGGAAAGGAAATAGCCAACCAAGTCCAGGAAGCACAGAAAGTCCCAGGCAAGATAAATTCAAGGATGAACACACCAAGACACATAGTAATCAAACTGACAAAAATTAAAGACAAAGATAAACTATTAAAAACAACAAGAGAAAAATAAATAACTTACCAGGAAACTCCCATCAGGCTATCAGAATCATTTCTCAACAGAAACTCTACAAGCCAGAAGGGAATGGCACCATGTATTTAAAGTGATGAAAGGGAAAAACATACAACCAAGAATACTCTGCCCAGCAAGACTCTCATTCAGATTTTATGGAGAAATCAAAAGCTCTCTAGACAAGGAAAAGTTAAGAGAATTCAGCACCACCAAACCAGCTTTACAACAAATGCTAAAGGAACTTCTCTAAGCAGGAAACACAAGAGAATGAAAAGAACTACAGAAAATAAACCAAAAACAATTAAGAAAATGGTAATAGAACCACACATACCAATAATTACCTTAAATGTAAATGGATTAAATTCACCAAAGGAAAGACATAGACTGGCTGGGTGGATGAAAACATGTGCATGTATGCTCTGCCATTTAACACTGCTTGACCCCTCAAACTGCATGTAATTATTTTATATTGCCACATTAATAATATTCCAATTATGGCTTGTATTGTAATTATCTTTTGTTTTTTGTCTGGCTATTTTCTGTAAAAATCAATAAGCATCTTTTACTATTGTGATTATGTAACTATTATTCCCTTAATACCATTGTATCACGATTGGTCAACAGAAGAATAATAGAACTCTATATCACCAAAACTATATGATTTAATAGAAAAGGCTACAATCACTTTTTAAAATCCAGATGCACATCAGAATTATCTTGAAATATATTGAAAAATGTAAATGCCCAGGTACTGCTTTCTTTTTCTCCAGAGCTCCAGATAAATTTCTAATGAGCAGTAGTGTTTAAAAACAAGTGAGCTATATGATGATCCTTTACTTTTAACTAGTTTGTTTCACTTTTTTTATTTCATATTCAGTGCTCCCATTACATTTATTTTATGTTTTCCAATTTCTCCATCTTTTTTTTTATGTTATTTCTCAAGCCTTTCTCAAGTATAGTAGAAAAGCTTTTGTATACATATGTATAAATAATATGCATAATGTGTGCATTTTAGAAAACTTATGAAACTTTGACCAACTAAAAAATTTATGAAATTTATTTTGATTCCACTTGTTTGACTTAGATTTCTATTTTAAAAAAATAAATATGCAACAAGCAGCAAAGGTTTATTGTATAGCCAGGGAACTACAGTCAATATCTTGTAACAACCTTTCAGTTCAGTTCGGTTCAGTTGCTCGAATCGTCTCATTCTGATGGCGGAGTCTTGGTTCCAGGGTGATGCACAGAACAGCATCACCCTTACTACTTACAGTCCCCGAGGACACGAGTCAGCACGACACAACTCCAAAGGCATTGCATGTGCCTGGGCTTGAGTGGAACCACAGTTCTCTTGAGGGGGAGAAAAGCAATCAAATAGAAAACATTAATTCACAAGATAATATTTCACAAGATAATAAAAACGTGCTTTAATGTTGCTCCCACTCATATTGTGGTTAGGAATCCTTCATGAAATGCATTATCCCATTAGTCCTCAATCTCTGTAGATCAGAAGTACTGTCATCTCTATGATGGTGAGAAATCTTATAGGAAACAGACAAGGTCCTGCATTGCTGAGAGACCTCATAGCTTTTAGATTAATCTTTCTCAGGGCTGATAATACAATTAATGTATTCAGGAAGTGACTCTTTATTTTAATAAGAAAAATATTGGCTCCTTGAATTAATAATACTTATTGGCTTTTTGCATGACTTTGAGGCCCATTCTTGGAACTACTATCCTGAAAAATGATAATTATAAAAAAGGTAACTGAATTTACTCTCTAAAGCATTCATTTATCCATTCATTTAGTCAATAAACTTTCAAGGACACGATGCCAAGTTCTACAGTGGTGCAGAGTATGTAAAGATGAAAAGTTATAGTCCCTTAATTCAGTGGCTAGTCATGCAAGTCAATCATTACAACAGTAGCAACAAATAATGCCAGATGTTTCTGAGCACTTACCATAGTCCAGGCACTGTGCCAAGTGCCTTCTCTGTAGTTTGTAATCTTTCCCACAGCCAATGAGGTAGATATTATTAATAATACCATTTTACAGATGAGTAAACTGAGCCCTGAGAAGGGAAAAAGTAGAAGCAGTGACAGACTTTATTTTCTTGGGCTCCAAAATCACTGTGGATGGTGACTGCAGCCATGCAATTAAAAGATGCTTGCCACTTGGAAGAAAAGCTATGACAAATTTAGACAGGTATTAAAAAGAGACATCACTTTGCTGGCAAAGGTCCATCTAGTCAAAGCTATAGTTTTTCCAGTAGTCAGATATGGATGTGAGAGTTGGTCCATTAAAAACACTAAGCATCAAAGAACTGATGCTTTTGAACTCTGGTGTTGGAGAAGACTCTTGAGAGTCCCTTGGACTGCAAGGGGATCCAACCAATCAATCCTAAAGGAAATCAACCCTGAATATTCATTGGAAGGACTGATGCTAAAGGTATAACTCCAATTCTTTGGCCAGCTTTTGCAAAGAGCCACCTCACTGGAAAAGACTTCAATGCTGGGGAAAATTGAAGGCAAAAGGAGAAGGAGGCAGCAGAGGATGAGATGGTAAGGTATCACGATATGACTTTGAGCAAACTCCAGTACATAGTGTAGGACAGAAGAGCCTCATATGCTCCAGTCCATGGGGTCACAAAGAGTCAGATAGGACTTAGCAACTTAACAAAAACAACAAACTGAGGCTCCCATTATTTTAGTGACTTTTCCAGTTAGATATGGAGCTGAGAACCAAGCTCAGGCAGTCTGACCCCATAACACATTCTTTTAGCTCTGTAACTCATACTTCATATGCACTATTCATAGCATATGGAGAAAGTTTGGTGGTTGCCCAAGGGAAGAGGCTGTACGATATCCATGAAGGAATTAGATAAGCATCACAGGGGAGAGAGGATCTAGGCTGAGACCTAATGGACTTGTAATACTTGTTCAGGCTAAATAGCTTGCAAAGAGCATCCCAAGTGCATGCATCAGGGAATGCATGTAGCAAGCACAAAGCAGGGAGAGAAGCTTGGTACATTCTATGATGGAGAGCTAGATCCCAGGAGCTTGGGCACTGAGCAAAGACTGGAATGGAAGACAAGGTCAGTGAGGAAGGCAGGATCTGAATACCATGCCTTATTATATAAGGTATCTATGAGCAGCAAGTGGCGATGGTGCTGGAGTGGCGAGCGGCCGAGAGGAGACACCCCATGTCCAAGGTAAGAGAAACCCCAGGAAGATGGTAGGTGCTAAGAGAGGGAATCAGAGGGCAGACAGACTGAAACCACAATCACAGAAGACTAACCAATCTAATCACATGGACCACAAAGTTGTCTAATTCAATGAAACTAAGCCATGCCACCCAAGACAGACGGGTCATGGTGGAGAGTTCTGACAAAATGTGGTTCACTGGAGAAGGGAATGACAAACCACTTCAGTATTCTTGCCTTGAGAATCCCATGAACAGTATGAAAAGGCAAAAAGATAGGACACTGAAAGATGAGCTGCCCAGGTCGCTAGGTGTCCAGTATGCTACTGCAGATCAGTGGAGAAATAACTCCAGAAAGGATGAAGGGATGGAGCCAAAGCAAAAATAACACCCAGTTGTGGATGTGACTGGTGATAGAAGCAAGATCCAATTCTGTAAAGAGCAGTATTGCATAGGAACCTGGAATGTTAGGTCCATGAATTGGAAGAGGTCAAACAGGAGATGGCAAGAGTGAACATTGACATTTTAGGAATCAGTGAACTAAAATGGACTGGAATGGGTGAATTTAACTCAAATGACCATTATATCTGCTATTGTGGGCAAGAATCCCTTAGAAGAAATGGAGTAGCCATCATAGTCAGCAAAAGAGCAGTACTTGGATGCAATCTCAAAAAAGACAGAATGATCTCTGTTCATTTCCAAGGCAAACCATTCAATATCACGGTAATCCAAGTCTACGTCCTGACTAGTTATGCTGAAGAAGCTGAAGGTGAATGGTTCTATGAAGACCTACAAGATCGTTTAGAACTAACACCCAAAAAAGATGTCCTTTTCATTATAGGGGACTTGAATGCAAAAGTAGGAAGAAAATAAAACACCCAGAGTAACAGGAAAATTAGGCCTTGGAGTACATAATGAAGCAGGGCAAAGGCTAATAGAGTTCTGCCAAGAGAACGCACTGGTCATAGCAAACACCCTCTTCCAAGAAAACAAGAGAAGACTCTACACATGGACATCACCAGATGACCAACACTGAAATCAGATTGATTATATTCTTTGCAGCCAAAGATGGAGAAGTTTTGTACAGTCAGCAAAAACAAGATTGGGAGCTGACTGTGGCTCAGATCATGAACTCCTTATTGCCAAATTCAGACTTAAATTGAAGAGAGTGGTGAAAAACACTAGACCATTCAGCTATGACCTAAATCAAATCCCTTATGACTATACAGTGGAAGTGAGAAATAGATTTAAGGGACTAGATCTGATAGACAGAGTGCCTGATGAACTATGGATGGAGGTTCATGACATTATACAGGAGACAGGGATTAAGATCATCCCCCAGAAAAAGAAATGCAAAAAGGCAAAATGGTTGCCTGAGGAGGCCTTACAAATAGCTGTGAAAAGAAGAGAAGTGAAAAGCAAAGGAGAAAAGGAAAGATATACCCATTTGAATGCAGATTTCCAAATAATAGCAAGGACAGATAAGAAAGCCTTCCTCAAAGCCAGATCTGAAAGGGACACGGGTACCCCAATGTTCATCACAGCACTGTTTATAATAGTCAGGACATGGAAGCAACCTAGATGCCCATCAGCAGACAAATGGATAAGGAAGCTGTGGTACATATACACCATGGAATATTACTCAGCCATTAAAAAGAATTCATTTGAATCAGTTCTAATGAGATAGATGAAACAGGAGCCCATTATACAAAGTGAAGTAAGCCAGAAAGATAAAGACCAATACAGCATACTAACGCATATATATGGAATTTAGAAAGATGGTAATGATAACCCTATATGCAAAACAGAAAAGGAGACAGAGATGTACAGAACAGACTTTTGGACTCTGTGGGAGAAGGCGGGGGTGGGATGTTTTGAGAGAACAGCATCGAAATATGTATATTATCAAGGGTGAAACAGATCATCAGCCCAGGCTGGATGCATGAGACAAGTGCTCAGGGCTGGTGCACTGGGAAGACCCGGAGGGATGGGATGGGGAGGGAGGTTGGAGGGGGGATCGGGATGGGGAATACATGTAAATCCATGGCTGATTCACGTCAATATATGGCAAAACCCACTACAATATTGTAAAGTAATTAGCCTCCAACTAATAAAAATAAATGGAAAAAAAAGAAAGAAATCCTTCCTCAGTGATCAGTGCAAAGAAATAGAGGAAAACAATAGAATGGGAAAGACTAGAGATCTCTTCAAGAAAATTAGACATACAAAGGGAACATTTCATGCATAGATGAGCTCAATAAAGGACAGAAATGGTATGGATCTAACAGAAGCAGAAGACATTAAGAAGAGGTGGCAAGAATACACAGAAGAACTGTACAAAAAAGATCTTCATGGCCCAAATAATCACAATGGTGTGATCGTTCACCTAGAGCCAGACATCCTGGAATGTGAAGTCAAGTGGGCCTTAGGAAGCATCACTACAAACAAAGCTAGCAGAGGTGATGGAACTCCAGTTGAGCTATTTCAAATCCTAAAAGATGATGCTGTGAAAGTGCTGTACTCAATATGCTAGCAAATCTGGAAAACTCAGCAGTGGCCACAGGACTGGAAAAGGTCAAATTTCATTCTAATTCCAAAGAAAGGCAATGCCAAAGAATGCTCAAACTACTGCACAATTGCACTCATCTCACACACTAATAACGTAATGCTCAAAATTCTCCAAGCCAGGCTACAGCAATATGTGAACTGTGAACTTCCAGATGTTCAAGCTGGTTTTAGAAAAGGCAGAGGAATCAAAGATCAGATTGCCAACATCTGCTGGATCATTGAAAAAGCAAGAGAGTTCCAGAAAAGCATCTATTTCTGCTTTATTGACTATGTCAAAGCCTTTGACTGTGTGGATCACAATAAACTGTGGGAAATTCTGAAAGAGATGAGAATACTAGACCACCTGAACTGCCTCTTGAGAAATCTGTAGGCAGGTCAGGAAGCAACAGTTCAAAGTGGACATGGAACAACAGACTGGTTCCAAATAGGAAAAGGAGTACGTCGAGACTGTATATTGTCACCCTGCTTATTTAACTTATATGCAGAGTACATCATGAGAAACGCTGGGCTACAAGAACCACAAGCTGGAATCAAGACTGCTGGGGAGAAATATCAATAACCTCAGATACACAGGTGAGACACCACCCTTATGGTAGAAAGCAAAGAGAAACTAAAGAACCTCCTGATGAAAGTGAAAGAGGAGAGTGAAAAATTTGGCTTAAAATTCAACATTCAGAAAACTAAGATCATGGTATCCGGTCCCATCACTTCATGGGAAATAGATGGGTAAACAGTGGAAACAGTGGCTGACTTTTTTGGTGGGGGCACCAAAATCACTGCAGATGGTGACTGCAGCCATGAAGTTAAAAGACAGTTACTTCTTGGAAGCAAAGTTTTGACCAACCTAGAGAGCATATTAAAAAGCAGAGACAACACTTTACCAACAAAGGTCCATCTAGTCAAGGCTATTGTCTTTCCACTAGTCATGTATGGATGTCAGAGTTGGACTATAAAGAAAGTTGAATGCAAAGAATTGATGCTTTTGAACTGCGGTGTTGGAGAAGACTCTTGAGAGTCCCTTGGACTGCAAGGAGATCTAACCAGACCATCATAAAGGAGAACATTTGAAGTGTTCATTGAAGTGTTCATTGAAGTGTTTATTGAGTATTCATTGGAAGGACTGATGCTGAAGCTGAAACTCCAATACTTTGGCCATCTGATGCAAAGAGTTGACTCATTTGAAAAGACCCTGATGCTGGGAAAGATTGAGGGCAGGAGGTGAGGGGGATGACAGAGGATGAGATGGTTGGATGGCATCACCGACTCAATGGACATGGGTTTGGGTAGACTCCAAGAGTTGGTGATGGACAGGGAGGCCTGGCATGCTGTGGTCCATGGGGTTGCAAAGAGTCGGACACGACTGAGTGAACTGAACCGAACTGATGTAACTATCCAGTTATGAAACAAATCTGTCATTTAATTTTGTCTGACAAGTCATAGCTCTTACTGCCTGATTAACATCAGAATGAACTTACCCTTAGATTGTTGGGGTCTAGTCAAATTGGTAAATAGGCTAATTTTACTGCTATTGTTTAATGCCAAAGGTCTCTTTGCAGAAAGATTTTAATATCATGTTTATTTTGGTTTCATTTGAAATCATAAGGGAGATTTTAAATGTTACAAATTATCTATGGAATCTAAGTTAATCAGTTTAGATTCACAAATTTGAATACATCAAGTTGTATCCTTACTCCACATAATCACAAATGTGTGTAAATGTAATTGATCTCAAAAGACTAGGGGAAAATGGGCCAATATTTTAATAGTTACCTATAAATCCTGGAGAAGTTTTATATAGTTTCTAAATTTTCCATAGTGAAAGCATATCACTTTCAGGAGTACAGAAAGAAATTTTTGCAGAGTGGAAACCAGATATTTTAAAATTCAGTGTAATGCACACACATAGTTCAAAAGTCAAATTTGTCTGAAAGGACTAATAATGAAAATAATACTCTGTTCTTCACTCCCACCCTGTCTTAATTCCCCAAAATCAGTCCACTAACTCTATAACTTGTTTATTCTTTAGCTACATCAAAATTCTGTATTTCTTCTATGATTCTACAGTAAATGTGAGTTTATATACAATGTCTGAATTTGTCCATTTTAGATATTCAAGTGCTGCTATAAGATTCAGCTCACTTATATCACCTCACATCTATCTCCCCCAATTTCCCTGTGTAATTATAACACATATTTGTTTCTCTATTTTTTGGCTATCTTTGAAATTTTAGGCAGTAAACATACACCAAATATAGTCAGTCTCTTAACATCCCCTTGGGTTTAAAGAGAACACTGGTGCTCTTATACTCATCTTTAGCTCTGCTGTCTTCCTTTTCTGGCATTCCAATCGTAGAGCATTCCAGGTGATAACATTTACATTTGGTTCTATAATTAAAATTACATCTTCCATGCTTTCTCTACCAGTATTTTTTTAAAATTTGTAAACTAATAAGAACGTTTTACATCATTGTGACTTTGTAAGCATTATTCACGGAGGAGTCAAGTGGTATTCTGTGAAGTTAACTTTCTCCTTATACTTGTTTTTGTTTCTTCTAATTCTCACAGTATTTTTTTTATTTTTTTTAAATTTTATTTTATTAGTTGGAGGCCAATTACTTCACAACATTTCAGTGGGATTTGTCATACATTAACACGAATCAGCCATAGAGTTACACGTATTCCCCATCCCGATCCCCCCTCCCACCTCCCTCTCCACCCGACTCCTCTGGGTCCTCCCAGTGCACCAGGCCTGAGCACTCGTCTCATGCATCTCACCTATTTTTAAATTTTCCATGACAACAGATATTCTACAACGTCTCCTTTTGTCCCAGGAGACCTCTCCCCCAGAGCCACCTGTCTCCTGTTTTACCTGGACTGTACGTTCTGCGGGTACAGTGGACAGTTTGACTGATTCCCCAAATCCATTCCATCACAGACAATGACTGAGGAGACAGTCATGTCCCCTCATTAGACTGAGGAGACATCCTCAGTGAGGATGTTCCAAACACCATTCCTAAAGTTCCAGCAGTCTACAACACTTCCAGTTTCCTCCTCTACTTTATTGATTACACCAACACATATCACTTTATAGCATAGTTGCTTTTCATTTCTTCACCTGAATGTAAGCTCCATGAAGGCAGGAAAGTTTCTCTTTATTTTCTGTTTTTCCCCATATATTTCATATATTATCATATTCTTCATATATTTCATATTTTCATATATTTTCATACACTTTCACATTTTCATATATTTCATATTTTTCATATACTTTCATATTTTTCATATACTTTCATATTTTTCATATTTTTCATATTTTTCATATATTTCATATTTTTCAAACATTTCATATTTTTCATATATTTCCTATTTTTCATATACTTTCATATTATTCATATATTTCATATTTTTCATATACTTTCATATTTTTCATATATTTCATATACTTTCATATTTTGCATATACTTTCATATTATTCATATATTTCATATTTTTCATACATTTCATATTTTTCATATATTTCATATTTTTCATATACTTTCATAATTTTCATACACTTTCATATTATTCATATATTTCATATTTTTCATATACTTTCATATTTTCATATATTTCATATTTTTCATATACTTTCATAGTATTCATATTTTTCATATACTTTCATATTATTCATATATTTCATATTTTTCATACACTTTCATATTTTTCATAATTTTCATATGCTTTCATATTATTCATATATCTCATATTTTTCATACACTTTCTTATTTTTCATATTTTTCATATACTTTCATATATTTCATATTTTTCATATATTTCATGTTTTCCATACACTTTCATTTTATTCATATATTTCATATTTTTCATATACTTTCATATTTTTCATATACTTCCATATATTTCTTATATGTCATATATATTAATATATTTCATATATTTTCATATTTTATGTACTCTGTCTTCTTTGGTTTACTTGCCAGCTTTATTGGGATGCATACTGGATACCTTTCTGAGAGGTCACTTTTTCTAGACCCTCGAATGTCTTAAAAAGTTTTCATGTATCCCTTCATTGATATCTTGGGTAGGTTGGGACTATAGGTTGAAAATTTTAATGTCTCCGAATTTTGAAAACAACAGTCAAATTACCTATTACCGTCCACTACTAATTGACGGGATGTTTGAGTGATCTGGTTTTACTCTGAAAAATAGCACTGACACATCTAGCAAGTAAAAATATAGGATATACAACTAAGTTTGCATTTCAGATAAACAAGGAAATTCTAGAAACATACTTATTCTAAAAAATTACTTATTGTCTATTTGAATTCCAATGTTAACTAGCTGTCCTATATTTTATGTTAACACTATTGGGACATTTTTAGGATATTCTTTTTATCCTTAACATTCTGAAATTTCACAGTATTTCTGGTTGTGAGTCTTTAAAAGAAAAAAAGTCTTTATATTAGTGCTTGAGCCCCAAGAAAGAGGGTATGATTATTATTGACATAATAATGTTTAAATAATGAGTCTTTATTGCTTCCAGGCTCTGGCTGTCTATCAGCTTGAGTCTGGGGAACAGGAACAAGAAAAAAAATGTAAAAAGTTTCATCAGTCTTAGGATTTGAAAATCTTTAGAGTAATTATCACAGTGGAAGCATGAGATGACTATAACCTATTTCATACAGAGCCTGGTTATCTAGTAGAGTTGTCTGGTTTCAAACCTTGCCACCCAACTGGTATTTCATACAAGTATCAGTGAGCAACCAACATTCAGGCTGAAGAGCCTTGTTTTGTAAGAGTGAATATTCTGGACACATCCCAGATTTACCATGTAATTGCTCCACAGTGAACACAACATAGATGTCTCCAAAGGAGAAAATTATTTGCTTGTGAGATGCATATTTCCTGTGGTTATCTCTGAGTGAACTAGCCAAAAAGTAAGTGAAGAGGTGAGAGACAAGAAGTAGCCACTTTGCAAAGGAGTGATAAAATCAACCAAGGTAAAACTGGTTTAAAGAAATTCGGAGAACTATAGAGTTGAGAGAGAAATTTTTTAAACTGACTTTAGAGTCAGTTATCTAGGTCAGCCCACCTTTTATAGGTGACACTACCCAGGCTAACAGAGCGGAAGAGACTTGCCCAGAGTCACCGAACCAGACTAGACCAGTTCCCGGTTCCCAGTCCAGTGTTTACTCCCCTTCATTGCTGCTGTGGGTTGGGACCTATTGCACAACAGCCCTATTTAATCATCCTGACAGCAATCCTGAGAATGATAAACTTTCTCTGCAACAATCTGACTCAACTCAGGGTAGCAGCTTCACCAAATGCCCCATTAAAATGCAGTCAACTCCAAGGGGAGGTGAAAAAAAAGAAAGGGGGTGGTGGTCCAGAGGGCTTGGAAAAGTTTTTCGTAACCAAAAATATTGCCAACACCCACATACCTGTGTGCCTGAAATTAACCACTGAAAATGTCTGCTGTAAGGCAAATAATCATCTTTAACATTTTGCTTGGATCTTTGTAGAGGCTCCTTAACAAAGAAGAAGGTCTTAATGATATGACACCAGACAAATACATTGTGATTGAACATGGCAGAATGACTAGACAGTGGTCTGAAATGTATTAGGACCCATCAGGTACAAATAGCAGCAGGTGCCTACTTTACCATCATCATTTCACATCAGAACAAAGCAACAGATTGCTCTAATCATTTCCCTGTCATCAGATTTCACTTTTGGTGTCTGATGTCACTGTAAGGTACTTTAGTAGACCTAGTTTCCCTGATTACTTGAATAATTCACATTTTGATTCTGAATATGGGATGTTTTCAGCAGAACAAAGGCCCTTTAAATGGCAATTGCGATTTCAGCATTGAGACTCAGTTTGTCTGGACTCAAACTTCAAAATGTAGTTCCCACACCTTTAAGGTCATTTGCTTTCTTCTTTTTGTGGTCAAAAAGTTAAGCAAGATGAAGATCGAAAGATAACCATTTGTTTTTGTTAATGAAGAGGTAGTTTGTTTTTTTTTTTTTTAAATATTATTTTATTAGTTGGAGGCCAATCACTTCACAACATTTCAGTGGGTTTTGTCATACATTGACATGAATCAGCCATATAGTTACACGTATTCCCCATCCCGATCCCCCCTCCCACCTCCCTCTCCACCCGACTCCTCAGGGTCCTCCCAGTGCACCAGGCCCGAGCACTTGACTCATGCATCCCACCTGGGCTGGTGGTCTGTTTCACCATAGATAATATACATGCTGTTCTTTCAAAACATCCCACCCTCACGTTCTCCCCCAGAGTTCAAAAGTCTGTTCTGTACTTCTGTGTCTCTTTTTCTGTTTTGCATATAGGGTTATCGCTACCATCTATCTAAATTCCGTATATATGTGTTAGTATACTGTAATGTTCTTTATCTTTCTGGTTTACTTCACTCTGTATAATGGGCTCCAGTTTCATCCATCTCATTAGAACTGATTCAAATGAATTCTTTTTAACGGCTGAGTAATATTCCATGGTGTATATGTACCACAGCTAACCAGAGCTGGTGTAATGATGGTTAGGAGGCCAAGGGCAGATTGCCATGCCTTGCTAAAAAACAAATGCAGGTGGAAAGGTGGAGAAAAATTAATGCAGATAATCTTTTAAGAAGGTTGACTAGGACCAAAAAGAGAAAGTCTTTTATTGAAATATTTGGATGGATATTGATTGATTGGTTGATTTTAAAGGGCATAGGGGAGACATGAGCATTTCTATTACCTGGGGAGGGGGGGTGGTGTGTGGGGAGTCAGGTCCTTAGCTTCTCCATGCAAATATTGCAGAAATGTTAATATAACTGTAAACAAAGAGTCTGTCCAAGGTCATCCAGCCAACTGACCAAAGCATCAGAATTAAAATCCTGGCCCTTCAACAGCTTGTTTTCTTGGGCACATGAGGTCTCTCCATTTTGCAACTGTTTTTTATTTCAGTGGGTCATGGGAGGATGAAGGTGGTCATTTCTGTATCACTGTATTTGTAAAGAGCTATAAGGTCCACTTGGGCAGGGAAGGGATAAGGAGAATAAATACTTGATTAAGTTAACATTTTCCATTTGCCAGACACCAGGCTAAGTGCTTTACCTAAATAAGTTATGCAACCTTCACAGCAACATATGAAGCAGATTAAGTTAATATCTTTTCACAGACAAAGAAATTGTGGCTCGAAGAGATTTAGTAATTCACCTGAAATCACACCAGCAAAAGCCAAATAAAAAAAGTGGGGGTTTTAACCAGTAGATTATCCCATCTCTCATATGCTATTTCAAATCCTGAAAGATGATGCTGTGAAAGTGCTGCACTCAATATGCCAGCAAATTTGGAAAATTCAACAGTAGCCACAGGACTGGAAAAGGTCAGTTTTCATTCCAATCCCAAAGAAAGGCAATGCCAAAGAATGCTCATACTACTACACAATTAGTGATATTTTTAAATATCACAATTCATTTTTTCTAGGTACAGTCACATTTTTGTCCTGTTTTATTTCCAGAAAATGCTGTGAGACAACTGAGAACGTCAACTCCATTTGAGAATAGGGACAATGAAACATATTCTCTCTCTCCCCCCTGCTCCCACTTCTCTCTCATA
Source organism: Muntiacus reevesi (assembly GCF_963930625.1). Lineage (NCBI taxonomy): Eukaryota > Metazoa > Chordata > Mammalia > Artiodactyla > Cervidae > Muntiacus > Muntiacus reevesi. Next base: position 521,567 of record NW_027077987.1, on the reverse strand, counting down.
CACACACATACACACACCATTAGGGAGGAAAGCCCATTAGAATGGAAATAATAGAGCCTAGATAGCTCAGTGGCCGAATTTGCCACAGAGCTGCCAGGACCCTTAAGAGAAGAGATTCAGTCCTCTGCTGTTTTTAGCCAGCAGCACCTGGTGTCCAGGGTAAAGGATATAAACCCATTCCATCAAAATGCCAGAATGTATGCCCGCAAGCAGCTTTATCAGAAGACCAGGCGAGAGGACTCATAAATAATAACTAGGAAAACTATTTCCAAGTGGAACAACTTAAAATAATAAACGCAGCAGATCTTGACCACTACTAGGATCCTTTCCTCTCCCCAGTGAACTACAATGAGTCTCTTGGCATCATAGGGCTCTGTGCTGAGATGAGAATTTGCAATTAGCATTAAGAATAAAAGAGTAAGTACAAATTGGCCCATATAGCCTTGATTCATAACATACCACTTAAAAGACAGTATCCATCAGTTACAAAAAAGAGTCTCTGTGCAAAGGTCAGCCTAGGTATGGTTTGTTTGTAATTTTGTGCAAGAGCTATGTCTTACTCATCGTTGCATCCCCAGCACCCAGCATAATGTCTGGTACATTGTTAGTACCCAATAAGTTTTTTTTAGTGATTAGTGAATATTAGCCAGGATATAATGATGCCATGTCTGCCACTTTGCTCCAGTTCTCTAAAACCAAGGAATATATTTAGGATTATGTTAATCAAATATACTTAGTTGGATGAAGGTAACACTGGATTGACATCAAACAGCTCTAGCCTGAATTTCCTAGGGAATTGCCTCAGTTTTTAACTTACATGGTTTGTAGCATTCTGATTTAATGGAAGCAATTCCATTATTAATGGGTGAGTTTCTAGATCAGCTTGTAAAATTCAGTCAGTTAGTTCAGTCAATCAGTCATGTCCAGCTCTTTGCAGCACCATGGACTGCAGCATGCCAAGCCTCCCAGTCCATCACCAACTCCCAGAGCTTGCTCAAACTCAAGCCCATAGAGTCGGTGATGCCATCCAACCATCTCATTCTCTGTCATCCCCTTCTCCTGTTGCCTTCAATTTTTCCCAGCAGCAGGGTCTTTTCAAATAAGTCAGTTCTTTGCATCAGGTGACCAAAGAATTGGAGTTTCAGCTTCAACATCACTCCTTCCAATGAATATTCAGGACTGATTTCCTTCAGGATGGACTGGTTGGATCTCCTTACAGTCCAAGGGACTCTCAAGGGTCTTCTCCAACACCACAGTTCAAAAGCATCAGTTCTTTGGTACTCAGCTTTCATTATGATCCAACTCTCACATCCATACATGACTACTGGAAAAGCCATAGCTTTGACTAAATGGACCTTTGTTGGCAAAGTAAGTCTCTGCTTTTTAATATACTGTCTAGGTTGGTCATAACTTCCCTCCCATGGAGTAAGCATCTTTTAATTTCATGGCTGCAGTCACCATCTGCAGTGATTTTGGAGCCCTCAAAAATAAAGTCTCTCACTGTTTCCATTGTTTCCCCATCTACTTACTATGAAGTAATGGGACTGGATGCCATGATCTTAGTTTTCTTAATGTTGAGTTTTAAGCCTGCTTTTTTACTCTTCTCTTTCACTTTCATCAGGAGGCTCTTTAGTTTCTCTTCACTTTCTGCCATAAGGGTGGTGCCATCTGCATATTTTAGGTTATTGATATTTCTTCCAGCAATCCTGATTCCAGTTTGTGCTTCATCCAGCCCAGCATTTCGCATGATGTACTCTGCATATAAGCTAAATAAGCAGGTGACAATATACAGCTTTGATGTACTCCTTGTAAAATTATATTATCAGAATGTAGAAAACTAATGGCATTCAATTATATTACAGATCTGTTTTCCCATTGTAATCATTCTTACTTGGCAATATTTATTTGAAGTTCCAGTCTAAGATGGCAGAAAGAGTCTACCTGCTGTTCAGATTCGGGAATTATTCCTTCTTAACTCTCCACTCTTTCTTACCTTCCATTACCTGTATTCACCTACCCACCTTCATCCAAATAAAGCCTACTTCTCCTCCTGTTTTCTGAATCTCAGTGAGTAGCACTTGTCGTCTACCATTGACTAAAGTCTGACACTTTGGGGTCATTCTCCCTTAGTGTGCCCCCTCACTCGCATTACATAGATCTACATCCACACAGACATGTCTAGTGGGCTATCAGGTACTGATGATTCTATCCCACCCACTGCTTTAGTTCAGGACATTATCTTTCTCGACTACTTCATATGGTTCCTGGGTTCCAGAGAGAAGAAATCTGTAAATATGGCAAGTTTTCTTGCCATTTCCATGCATAGAAAATTTACCTGAATTCATAAGTTAGTACATATACTCAGGTGAAGACAACACTGAGGTAATATATAAGGTTTTAGTAGTGGATAAACTCTCCAAAGAAGGACACAATCTTTCATCAGTACCTTGGAGAGAACCAGCAAAGGTAGCTGATAAATAGAACTAGGCAAGTTCTGTCAAAATCAGGATTATAAATGGGCAAATACTGGAAAGAAGTCAGCTTAGACTTTCCAGCCACAGGTTGACTTTCTGATCCTTAAATGCTTCAAGTCCAGTCCTGTGACAGGCTTTTGCACCAGATGTTTCCCTTGATTGCAACCCTCTTCCCCCATATCTTTGCATTGCTGTCACCTTCTCACCATTCAGGTCTCAATCCAAATGACTGTGCAGTACAGCTTTTCCTCAATCACTCCTATCCCATTTACCCATTTTACTTTCTTCATAACAATTATCACTGCTTGAAACTGTGTTATTTATTCATTTGTTTACATGACTATTGTCTCCCTAGGCTTCACAGAGAGTAAGCTTTGTGGGTGAATAGACCATGTCTATGTGATTAACTGTCATATATCTTTAGTGTTTAAAACATATCTGGCACCTAGGAGGCAGTCTATAAATATTTGACAAATGAGAAAATGAAATAAGACAGGCAATTAGATTTGAAGTTTAGGAGACTACTGAGGACCTTGAACTGAGAAGTTGGAGCTAATATCAGACACTAATTATTGAGTGTGGAGAAATAGGATTCAAGTTGCCATGTACAGATTTGTGTTCGCATGATCCATGTAGGGCCAAACATCAAACACACCCATTGGGTAGCATGCATACCAATACTACATCTTAATTTCTAGAATAATTACTATAGTTTGAATGAAAGCAAGATAGCCCTTATTTTGATCTCTGCAAAAGGAGCAACACTTTTCCCTGCATTTTCTCTAGAAAGGGATTTTTATTCTCTCAGTGGCATTAAGTGGGAACTGACCAAGCAAATCGGTGGGTGGGTTGTTTGACCACTCCAGAGGTCACTGAGTTAGGACTATTTCCCTTGAGCCCTCACTTCCAGAATCCTTAGAAACGAGAGAATCCTGTGGCTTGGAAGCTTGGATCTTGCAATTTGTCTCTGCAAATGGAGAAGGCACACAAAGGGTGCTAGGGCAAACTATATGTCCAGGATTTTAATTAGGTACACATGTTCCATTTGGCCAATGCAGAGGTTTTAAATGTTTTTGATTAGTCATCAACATTATAAAAATCAGGAGATTTCATATAAAGAAAGATTTCCAGCCTCTCTTAGAAATACAGAAGTTCTAGAAGTACTAGCCCTTGATATCCCACATGACAAAAATCACCTGATATGGAGTGGCAGCTGCCCCTTCAAACACGACTTGTAGTCTCAACACCACCTCTGTCTCCAAGTCTCCACCTACTTCACTCATTTACCATAACTACATGGCCTTTGAAGGTGTTTGAGTCTGAGGTCCTCCACTATGAAATACAAGAATTAGATGATTCTAAGAATTGAAGACATGGGAATAATTATGAAGGTAAACTATCTATAAGGAATCACAGTATGCATTTCCCTAAAAAAGCAACTAATTTTTGGTATATTGCTATGGGTATGAAACTTGTATGTATTATAAGATATTTATGAGGATACTGACACCATTCACACAGTGGCTCCCTAAAAGAAGATCTAAGGAAATTATGTTTATTTGTGTATGTGTTCACACATACACACAGATATGCAAAGAGTAGATACTCAGTAAATATTTCTTGAATAAAGTAATGAGAGGCTCAACAGCATTCATCAAAACCCTAAGCAATAATAAATATTATGAACTGCTGCTGTACACCTCACAGCTTATGAACTCACTCTACTTCTCTTTTTTCTCTTATTTTCCCCCAGTTGTAGTCCAAGACTGAGAATCTAATTGAGATATAATGAAAATTTATTAATTAATTGTAAATAGAACGGGTTGATCAAGCATCAGTTAGCCTACCTGCATTAGTTTGATGTGGTCTGAGAGTGAATTCATTACTATGGTGAAACCAGAACTTCTTAGTTTGGAGATATGTATTCTGGCCCTGATTGTGCCACTAACTGTAGTTCTTTGAATAAGTCACTTGGCTCTCTGGCCAAAGTTTGATTATCCATAAAATTATATGGTCTTCAGGGCTTCTCTCTGCTTTATGATCTCTCTTTATGTGAAAAACAAAGACACATCAGAGGTAAGAACTAGAAACCCAGAGCCAGCAATATCTAGCAAGGAAAGACCAAGAAGAGATTTTTTCCCCCATTAATTAAGGCAAGGAAGTCTCCAAACGCATGGGCAACAATCCATGGAGGGACAAGAGTGGAATGTGAACTCATTAGCAGAATGTTGAGTAAAACTTAGGGAGGAAAAGAGAGTAATAGAGAGGGAGTCCAACTGTAGACTAAGAGAATTCTAAAGGAAAAAAAATGGAAAAACTGCTGCTAATTAGGTCATTTAGAAACTGAACAACCTAATATAATTCTTGCTGAAGCAATAAGGAAACAACCATGGGATGCACGATACTAACAAGAATACATGCTAATAGACAAAACTAGGATCCCCCAAATAACTTAACAAGTCCCATGCAAGCTAGTAGATATCAGGTGGAAAACAGCACTTGAATTTCACACAGATTTTTAAAATATACTGAGGAAACATGTAGCAAAGGATCAGATAATATTTGCTGAACCAAATTCTGTTATTAAAAACTCTGGTATGCTTCACTATTTAAAAACTTTAATGTGAAAAATTAAAAATTTGAAAAATCTCAGAGTGATTATTTCTTTTTATAAAAGAATTCACTGCTGGTATATTTTAAACAGAAATCTTTCACCCTTAAAATTTAAAAAAAAAATTGAAACATTTCCTTTTACAAAAATCTTTCATTAACAAAAATGAGGTAGAGCTCAGAATCAATGCTTTATTTTGTCTTACATTCACGTCACCTAATGCAGCTTCAGGCACAGATGGGCAGTTCAGTAACTTTCAGTGAATGGATTATGTGTGGTTTTCTACTGCTGCATAACAAACCACCCCAATTTAATGGCTTAAAATGACTTTACCTTTCGCAGTTCCAAAGGTTGACTAGGCTCAATGGGAAGTTCTTCTGGTAGTTTCACTTGGATTCTCTCATGTGCTTGCAGTCAGGTAAAAGTTTAGCATGGGTTCATCTGGAGGTTCAACCAGGATACTGGGTTGACATGGTCTCTCTCCCTCTGCCTAGTCTCAAGTTACTTCCTCTCTATGTAGACTCTACATGTGGTCTTTGCAGCAGGGAAACGAGACCTCTTACATGGTGGTGGCTCAGGCATCCCCAAAGTACAAAATCAGAAAACTGCCATTGTCCATTGGTTAAAACAGATCAGTGGGCCAGCCCAGATTCAACGAGTAGGGGAACCACAGAAGAATATGAACAGGAGGTGTGATTCATTGGGGCATGTTCATAGACTAGCCACCCCAGTTTGCCTTCACTTTGGGCCCTTAACTTCCAAAGAGATAGGAAACAGGTTTAGAGTTATACAGCGACAAACATAGGCCATTTTAATGAAAATGGAAGAATGACTCAGAGCCAGAACCCAGAGGATAAAACCAAGAGCAGAGGGAAACCATTCCTAAAAAGCAAAACTTACCTTAATCAAGGACTATCCTCTGCCTTGAGTTAGAGAAATTGGGATATGCACCAGGTTGAATTTTAGAATTGCTATAAATCAGGAAATGCTCATGTCTCCCTTTTCTCCTCTTTTTGAACATGGGAGTCTGCTGAAGTTTTTCTGTCTCTTTCACCACTACATGAAAGAGATTGGTTGGGGGTGGGTGGATAATCTTCTCTTCTTCACTGGTCTCTGCACCTGAGAAAGTGCATATGAGAAGATGATTTTGAGCAGTCACATCCATACCAGCACCTGATTTTGTTGACAATATCCTGGAATTTAAACTGATATCATATTTAGGGTGAGATTTGCAGAGGTAAGCACATTTTTCATGTAAAAGTCTATGAATCAGTAAGAGCCAGAGGATGGTACCCTGGTCTCCAAAGATGGCTCCCAATGAACCACATCTCTTTGAATTTACACCATGTGTAGACCCCTCCGTCATTGAAGCTGGGCTTTCCTGGGACTTGATTTAAATAACAGAATATGGCAGAACTGACACTATCCCAGCTAGAGCCTAAGCTTTATAGACCTGGCAGCTTCCACTTTTTAGTTTTGGAAACATTGAGTCTTCACATAAGAAGTCTGGCTTTCCTTCTGGAAAGATCACATTGACAGAAAACGTAGAGAGGCCACACGGGGACAGAGGAGGCCACTTAAAGTGGGAAACAGGAGCAGCTATCCTGGCATCTCAGCCAAGCCTCCATCTAACTACAACTGCATGACAGAACTCAAGAGTGATCAGCAGAAGAACTGCCCTGATGACCCCAGGCATCCCACAGAAATATGAAAGTTAATAAAATCATTGTTTTAAGCCACCAAGGTTTTAAATAGCTTATTAATGCAGCTATAGATAAATAAAACAGTATCCATAAATGAATATGGACAAAGTACCATATTTAGGGGAGTTACAGTTTCACATACTAACCATAAAGTTCTTTTCTCTATTCAAGAAATATTTACTAAGCCCCTACATCAGTTAACACATCCTTCTTATGTATAAAAGAAAGATGTCGGCTTATGGAAAAACATCTTTAATTGAAAACTGGAATGTTTAGTTGAAAAAAGCTTTCCTATATCATTTGCTCCAGCATCCTCAGGCCTCAGGGGAGATAATTTCGATACATTAGCAAACTATTTCGATACATTAGGAAACTATTGCAAATTCTTGGGGGAACAGTGACATGATGGAAATGGTATTTGGAAAGGTTCATATGGCCGTAGGAAAGAGGGTTAGTGGCAGGGTTAGTGAAGCACAATCTTAGATGAAATTTGATCTGGATTGAAACCAGGGTAAATGGAAAGAACTTGATTACAGATCTTGAAATTTTGTTGAAAGAGCAAAAGAGAAAATGTCCAAGATTACAGAAGCTGGGAGAATAATGGTGACAACAACAACTAAAGGAAGAATGTGGGACACTTGGAAAAAGAGTCATGAATGGGAAGAACAGATCTGTACAGATTTGGATTTAATCATTTAGATAAGAGTAAAATTGAACAGACCTATCTGATAGGCAGCTGGTATTTCGTTAAATTAAAAACAAAACAAACAAGCAAAAAGACTAGGGCAGCAAACTACAGGTGAGAGAAAGGATAAGGATTCAGGAGATGATGATCTGCTTCTATGCTTACACCCTTGGATTCAACATGGCTTTGCCACACCAGCCAGTGAACCGTGTGGTCTAGGCCACAATGTCTAGATCTGAGACCTGGAATTCTGCAGACCTATCCAGTCATCATGCTTCTAATGAAGATCCTAATGCATGTGGGAGGATCCAGGAAACAGTGGAGGGCTGAGTGCTAGCAAGGAGCAGATATCAAAGACCGAGTCTCTGTGGAGCAGCCAGTGGTTAAGTTAGCAAAGTTTGAACACAGAGCATATCATTTTCTGACTTCTCCCTCAAATTATCTTCAAAGTGGTACAATTTCATTACTGATTGTCTTGGACTGAATGTTTGTGTCCCACCTCAAATTTATTTCTTGAAGCCCTACCCCTAAGGTATAGCATCAGGAGGTAGGGCTTTGGGGGTGTGATTAAATTTAGATGATTTCATAAAGGTAGAGCCCCCATGGTGGGACTAGTGCCCTTTTAAGAAGAGGAGTAGACATCAGAGTTTCCTTTCTCTAACATGTGAGGACACAGCAACAAGACAGCCATTTGCAACCCAAGAAGAGAGCCCTTACCAAGAACCAAACTGGCCAGCATCTTCACCCTGGACTTACCAGCCTCCAGAACTGTGAAAAACAAATGTCTGTTGTTTAAGCCAGCCAGCATGTGGTATGTTTTAGAGCAGCCCATGCTGACTAAAACACTTTATCCTTTAAGTAGATACTATATTCTCTATGGAAGTGAATTTGGCGAGCTTCCAATAAGTTCATAATGGTTTAGCATAAATGGGAAAGAATTGACAGTTCCTTGAACTGGAAGGAGACCAACCCAGTCAATCCGAAAAGAAATCAACCCTGAATACTCATTGGAAGGACTGATGTTGAAGCTGAAGCTCCAAAATTTCAGGCACCTGATGTGCAGAGCCAACTCACTGGAAAAGACCCTGATGTTGGGAAAGACTGAGGGCAGGAGGAGAAGAGGGTGACAGAGGATGAGATGGTTGGATGGCATCATCGACTCAATGGGCATGAGTTTGAGCAAACTCCTGGAGATAGTGAAAGACAGGAAGCCTGACATGCTGCTGTCCATGGGGCCACAAAGAGTCGGACATGACTTAGCAACTGAAAAACAACAAAAGCTCCCTTTGGGATCACTTTGTGTCTCCAACACCTGTGGTACTAGATATTCTTTCATTTAAACTTTAAAGCAAACGTAAGCAATGCTTGTGAAGATGATGGAACAGAAGCTGAGTTCCTTTAGTTCTAACATTCTATGTGACCACATGCTTTCTATTTGTGTTCAAAAGTTTAGAACATGAAACATGCCACCCTGCCTTCTCCCACTGATGATTTGAAAGAATAGCAGTGAAACACGTACATTACCATATCTAAAATAGATGACCAGTGCAAATTCAGTGCATGAAGCAGGGAATCAAAAGCCTGCTCTGGGACAACCAGAGAGAGAGGGTGGGGAGGAAGGTGGGAAGGGCATTCAGGATGGGGGAGGGGGAAACATGAATATCTGTGGCTGATTCATGTTGATGCATGGCAAAAACCATCACAATATTGTAAAGTAGCTATTCCCCAATTAAAGTGAGTTACTCAATTTAAATAAATAAATAAATAAAACACTGAAACAGAGTGACCAGGGTGGTTATTTGAAAACACGCTCAAATGAAACTGAAATCCAAATACCTCTGTAATGTGCTCCTCAAGTGTGCAGTTGGGCCCTTGTGTGTTAAGGGCCCATTCTAGCTACATAATACAATTAAATCTCAATAGTATTGCAGTAACTGTTTAGGTCTTCAGTTCAGTTCAGTCGCTCAGTCATGTCCAACTCTTTGCGACCCCATGGACTTCAGCACACCAGGCTGTCCATCACCAACTCCCAGAGTTTCCTCAAACTCATCTCCATTGAGTTGGTGATGCCATCCAACCAGTTTATCCTCTGTCATCCCCCTCTCCTCCTGCCTTCAATCTTTCCCAGCATCAAGGTCTTTTCAAATGAATCAGTTCTTCACATTAGGTGGCCAAAGTATTGGAGTTTCAGCTTCAGCATCAGTCCTTCCAATGAATATTCAGGACTGATCTCCTTTAGGATGGACTGGTTGGATCTCCTTGCAGTCCAAGGGACTCTTAAGAGTCTTCTCCTACACCACAGTTCAAAAGCATCAATTCTTCCATGCTCAGCTTTCTTTATAGTCCAAACTCTCACATCCATTCATGACTACTGGGAAAACCATAGCTTTGACTAGACGGACTTTTGTTGGTAAAGTGTCGTCTCTATTTTTTAGTATGCTGTCTAGGTCGGTCATAACTTTCCTCCCAAGGAGTAAGCGTCTTTTAATTTCATGGCTACAGTAACCATCTGCAGTGATTTTGGAACCCAAAAAAATTAAGTCTGCCACTGTTTCCACTATTTCCCCATCTATATGCCATGAAGTAATGGGACCAGATGCCATGATCTTAGCTTTCTGAATGTTGAGCTTTAAGCCAACTTTTTCACTCTCCTCTTTCACTTTCATCAAGAGGCTCTTTAGTTCCTCTTCACTTTCTGCCATAAGGGTGGTGTCATCTGCATATCTGAGGTTATTGATATTTCTCCCAGCAATCTTGATTCCAGCTTGTGCTTCCTCCAGCCCAGCGTTTCTCATGATGTACTCTGTATATAAGTTAAGTAAGCAGGGTGACAGTATACAGCCTTGATGTACTCCTTTTCCTATTTGGAACCATTCTGTTGTTCCATGTCCAGTTCTAACTGTTGCTTCCTGATCTGCATACAGATTTCTCAAGAGGCAGGTCAGGTGGTCAGGTATTCCCAACTCTTTCAGAATTTTCCACAGTTAGATAACAGTTTTTCTTTTAGGAAGGAATATTTTATTATTATTTACTGGCATATGACAATAATAAAAAAAAGACCAACTCACAGATGGTTTTATAATTTAAAAAATTTCATTGCAAAAAATGTACCCACTCATTTCCTGCACCCAGGGAAAACCATTCATATCCTTCTTCCTTGGTATGCCAGATAGGGCCTGATTCTCAAAAAGAGCATAGCAATATGGCATTAAACAGCCTCAATTCCTAGTATGAATGGACACAGACCAGAATGAAAAGACAGATTGGCATGAGGTCACTTCTACATGATTGTACAATCCACACAGGACTATTTAACTATCAAAGAAATCAAGTAACTTGCCTAATTACCTAGTTAATGAATTGCTAAATGAGACAGATTTCTGTATCTCACCAATATGTACCTTCTCTTTCCTTGGCGCTCTACTGGATCATGTTCCCAGTCCCTTTACATCTAGGTGGAACCATGTGACTAGTTCTAGCAATGGAATGAGTTAACTTCTGACATTTACAGCCCTGGCCTTTAAACCCACCAGATTCTCCATGTTCTTTTTCTTTTCTTGCCTCCTGGCTGGTTGCAGAAGATCCAGTGGAGGACCCAGAGAACACACTAGGTGGAAGGAGCCTTGGTCCCTGAATCTCTACATGAATATATATAAGTGTGATCATGCACAAGTTAGCCAGCTGGAGGAAAAGATACCATCCCGACTGAACCTTCTTAGACCTGGCAGCCAGCCAGCTCTACAGATCATCACAGATGTGAGTGAAGAGTGTTAGTTGTTCAAATGTGTCCAACTCTTTGCAATCCCATGGACTGTAGCCCACCAGGCTCCTCTGTCCATGGAGTTCTCTAGGCATGAATATTGGAGTGGGTTGCCACTTCCTTCTCCAGGGGATCTTCCTGATCCAGTGATCAAACCTGATCTCCTGCACTGCAGGCAGATTCTTTGCCATCTGAGCCACCAGGGAAATACCATTGCATATGTATAGGGCACCAAATATATAAATATATAGATAAGCAGTGACATAGGAGAGAAATACACCTTTCTGGGGTGAAGCCACTGAGATTTTAATGTTTTTATACCATTGAGATTTTATAGCTGTTACTTCCACACTGACATAATGCCATGATTCGAATCAATGCCAATTTGACTCCAAAGCCTGTGCTCCCGAACAGCACAGAGCATGACTGGTAACAGCCCACCTGCTAGCTCAGTTCACCCACATTACACTTGGCGCAGTAGAAAATGTCCCTAAAATCCCAGCCATGTGATCCCATCAGTGACACTGGGCTCTAGGAGAACACTTAGGGAAATATCTGTGTCAGTTAACTTTTGCTACATAACAAAACAGTTCAAAACCAGGTGGTCTACAACAACAACAAAAAGAAAAAAGGGAAAAAAAGACATTACTTTGGCTTACAATTTGAGACGTTGCAGTGTAGGCCTCTTGTGCCTGAGTGGTTCTTGCAGCTTGGGACCAGACTCTGCTAATATCAGCTGGGCACTCATACATCTGTGATCAGCTGTAGAGTTGACTGGCAACTGGCTAGTCTATGATGGCTCGAGTAGGATGGCTTATCTCTGATCATGTTGTATCTCCTCCAGGAAGCAAACTTGTGCTTGATCATTAGGTGGCAGCAGCAGTGGTTGCAAGACCAGCAAGAGGACCAGCCCCAATATACAGGCACTTTTCAGGCTGCTCCCTTGGCCAAATCAAGACACGTGACTGTGCCAAAAGTCAGTGCAGGGGGGCATTATGAAAGGCCTGGATACAGGTGGTGGGAAAAAATTCAGACATTACTACAATCAACCAACGCCAATATCCAAGGTTCACTGGGTGGAGACCAGAGCACAGAACAAGTGTGTCCTAGAAGTTCAGTTCAGTTCAGTTCAGTCGCTCAGTCATGTCCAACTCTTTGCAACCCCATGAATCACAGCCTGCCAGGCCTCCCTGTCCATCACCAGTTCCCGGAGTTTACTCAAACTCATGTCCATTGAGTTGGTGATGGCATCCAGCCATCTCATCCTCTGTTGTCCCCTTTTCCTCCTGCCCCCAATCCCTCCCAGCATCAGGGTCTTTTCCAATGAGTCAACTCTTCACATCAGGTGGCCAAAGTATTGGAGTTTCAACTTCAGCATCAGTCCTTCCAAAGAACACCCAGGCCTGATCTCCTTTAGGATGGACTGGTTGGATCTCCTTGCAGTCCAAGGGACTCTCAAGAGTCTTCTCCAACACCACAGTTCAAAAGCATCAATTTTTCGGCACTCAGCTTTCTTCACAGTCCAACTCTCACATTCATACATGACCACTGGAAAAACCATAGATATTAAAGCTCCTCAAATAATTTCTTCCAGCTTCTGACATCCATACCTGCAGCACTCCCATGGTAATACTGATATCATCTAGGAGACACCAGCGTCAGTTTGTTGCTTTTTGTGTTTTTCTGTTTTTGTTTTGTTTTGTTAGTTTATTGAAAGCCATGCTTGGGAGGAAATGACCGACTGACTGCTCTTGTGGACAGTTTGGCAGAACCCTGGAGGCAGAAAGCCTTCTCTATCTGACAGAAGGGTGTTTCCACTGGGTGTGAGGAATCTTCTTCCTGCAAAAAAAATATGAGTCACAATAAAAATAGAGTGCCAGACCTCCTTTGTATTCTGCATGTGGAAAGGAGAATGTGACCAAATCCCTGGTGAATACAGCCCTTTTCCTAAGAGGGACGAGATAAAAGGCTGTCAGGGAGAATAGAACTGATATTGAAGCTACTGCCTTGTCTATTCTCTCCTAGAAGTTTCCTTTCTGTCTTCATTTCTATGTTCAAGATTTTCTCTTTGTGGCTTGCTGTTATTTCTATAAAAATGCCTTCCACTTGGCAACATCTTAGCCAAAAAAGCAAAATATCTACCATGAAAAAACACGGCATGTTGAACTTGGTGTTCCTTTAGACTTGAGATGGTATTCTCAGGGAAACTCTGGAGTTGCCTAAAGGAAGTAAGTCCCTGGTCGTGTATTATGGGTAACGTGGGATGGCTCTGGAGACATTGCGGGGAAATCGGGCCTCATCTGGAGTTGATTTGGAGTACATGGAGTGCTTTCGTGTTGCATCTCGTGTTGCATCTCTAGACTTGTGACAGTCTTCTTCAGGACTATGTGGAATTTCGTCTAGGAAGTCAAGGCTCCTTTCGTGTTTGATGGGGAACACGTATGTGGTCTGCATGCAATGCATTGGAATAGGGTCTCATCTTGAGTTGATTTAGGGTACACGGAGCTCTTTTGTGTTGCTGCGGGGAACTCAGGGTCCCGCTAGACTTGTGACAGTGTTCTTGGGAACTTTCTGGAGGTCCATCAAGGAAGTCAAGGCTCCTTTCGTGTTTGATGAGGAACATGGACTTGCTCTGCATGCAGCATTGCAATCGGGCTTCATCTCGCGGCGATGGGGAAGTCTCATGGTTTTTCTTGAGTTGCAGTGGGAATCTGGGGTATGTTCTCATGTTACGGCGGGGATGGCCCTCAAAACTCATGTTGGTTCAGCGACTTCAGGACTCCTGTCTAGTTGCCAGCAATACCTCGGGTTTCTCCATGACGCTTGGGAGGGCAATAGGGACGCCTCTCAAGGTGAGACGGGAGACCCAGGCTGCCTTCCCAGTTGCCACAGGGATATTGGGATTCCTATCAATTTTCAAGTGGAGTCAGGCGTCGTCTCCTTTTGACACCTTGAACACCGCGCTCCTCTCTAATTGTCAAAGGGATGTGAGGACTCCTGTCGAGATGAGGCGGGGAACTAGGGCTTTCTCTAGGGTCTCCAAAGGGGATTCAGGCATCCCTTCATCTTGGGAGATGAAAGACGAGCCTGCATTCAGTCATTGCAGGGAAATCTGGCCTTCTTTCGCATCAGGACATCTCAGTGTCCATCCCACTTGAGGCAGCAAACTCAGGGTTCCTCTCACATACCTACAGCTGAGAGAAGACTCCTCTTGAGATGCTTGTGGAACATTGGCATTCCCCTTGCGTCGATGCCAGGGAATCCACTCTGATCTCGAGATGATTTGGGCTATATGGAGCTTTTCTCGAGTTGCTGTGCTAAACTTGGTGTTCCTCAAGACTTGGGATGGTTTTCTCGGGGAATCTCCGGAGTTGCCTATAGGAAGTGAAGCCACTTGTGCTTGATGGGGAACACGGGATTGCTCAGGGACAAATGCAAGGGAATCGGGCCTCATCTCGAGTTAATTTGGGGTACACGGAGCCCTTTTGTGTTGCTGCGGTGACCTCAGGGTCTCTCTAGACTTTTGACTGTGTTCTTGGGGACTCTATGGTGTTCCATCGAGGAAGTCAAGTCTCCTTTCGTGTTTTATGTGGAACCCGGAATTGCTCTGCACAAAATGCAGTGGAATCAGGCATCATCTGGTGGAGAGGGGGAAGTCTCATGGTGTTTCTAGAGTTGCGGCGGGAACCTAGGGTATATTCTCGAGTTACGACGGGGATGGCCCTTCAAAACTTGTGTTTGTTCAGCGACGTCAAGACTCCTGTCTAGTTGCGAGGGACACCTCGGGATTCTCTTTGAGGCTTGGCAGGGCAATAGGGACCCCTCTCAAAAAGAGGCGGGAGACCCAGGGTCCCTTTCCTGGTGCCACAGGGATATTGGGATTGATATCAATTTTCAAGAGGAGTCAGGCATCATCTCCTTTTAAAGAATTGAACTCCGCATGCCTCTCGAGGTTTCAAAAGGATGTGAGACCTCCTGTCGTGATGAAGCGAGGAACTAGGGCATTCTCTATGGTCTCCACAGGGTTTTCAGACATTCCTTCATTTTGGGAGATGAAAGACGAGCCTACATTTAAGTCACTGCAGGGAAATCCGGCCTTATTTTGAGTCATGGCATCTCAGTGTCCATTCCACTAGAGGCAGCAAACTCAGGGTCCCTCTCACATACCTAAAGCTGAGAGAAGCCTCCTCTTGAGGTGCTTGTAGAAAGTTGGAATTCCTCTTGAGTTGAAGACAGGGAATCCATTCTGATCTCGAGATGATTTGGGGTATATGGAGTTTTTCTCATGTTGCTATGGTGTCCTTGGTGTTCCTCTGGACTTGGGATGGTCTTCTTGGGGATTCCCTGGAGTTGCCTAAAGGAAGTCAAGCCATTTGTGTTTGATGTGGAACGCGAGATGGCTCTGGAGCCAATGTAGGGGAATCGGGCCTAATCGCAAGTTGATTTAGGGTACACGCAGCTCTTTCGTGTTGCTGCGGTGATCTCAGGGTCCCTCTAGACTTGTGACAGTGTTCTTCGGGACTCTCTGGAGTTCCATCAAGGAAGTCAAGGCTCCTTTAATGTTTGATGGGGAACACGGAATTGCTCTGCAGGCAAAGCAGGGGAATCGGGTCTCATCCCACGGCGAGGAGGAAGTCTCATGTTTTTTCTCAAGTTGCGGTGGGAACCTATGGTATATTCTCGAGTTACGACGGGGAGAGCCCTTCAAAACTTGTGTTTCTTCAGCGATGTCAAGACTCCTGTCTAGTTGCGAGGGACACCTCGGGATTTCCTTGAGGTTTGGCAGGGCAAAAGGGACGCCTCTCGATATGAAGCTGGAGGCCGAGTGTCCCGTTTCAGTTGCCACAAGGATATTGGGATTAATATTAATTTTCAAGATGAGACAGGCATCATCTCCTTTAGAAGCACTGAATTCCATCTTTCTCTCGAGTTGTCAAAGGGATGTGAGGCTTCCTGTCGAGGTGATGCGAGGATCTAGGGCTCTCCTTAGGGTCTCCACAGGGGATTCAAACATCCCTTCATAGTGTGAGATGAAAGACGAGCCTACATTCAAGTCACTGCAGGGAAATCTGGCCTTATTTCGAGTCAGGGCATCTAGGTGTCCGTTCCACTTGAGGCAGCAAACTCAGGGTCCCTCTCACATACTTATAGCTGAGAGAAGCCTCCTCTTGAGGTGCTTGTGGAAAGTTGGCATTCCTCTTGAGTCGAAACCAGGGAATCAGCTCACATCTCGAGTTGATTTGGGGTACACGGAGCTTTTTCATGTTGCTGCGATGACCTCAGGGTCCCTCTAGACTTGTGAGAGTGTTTTTGGGGACTCTATGGAGTTCCATCAAGGAAGCCAATGCTCCTTTCGTGTTTGATGGGGAACACGGAATTGCTCTGCATGCAATGTAGGGGAATCTGGCCTCATCTCGTGGCGAGTGGGATGTCTCATGTTTTTTCTCAATTTTCAGTGGAAACCTGAGGTATATTCACGAGTTACGACGGGGATGGCCCTTCAAAACTCGTGTTTGTTCAGCGACGTCAAGACTCCTGTCTAGTAGCAAGAGACAACTCAGGATTCTCCTTGAGGCGTGGTAGAGCAATAGGGATGCCTCTCAAGGGGAGGCGGGAGACCCAGGGTCCCTTTCCAGTTGCCACAGGGATTTGGGGATTCCTATCAATTTTCAAGAGGAGTCAGTCATCGTCTCCTTTAAAGGGGTGTGAGGCCTCCTGATGAGATGAGGCGTGGAACTAGGGCTTTCTCTAGGATCTCCACAGGGGATTCAGACATTCCTTCATCTTGTGAGGTGAAAGACGAGCCTGCATTCAAGTCACTGCAGCGAAATCTGGCCTCATTTTGAGTCAGGGCATCTCGGTGTCCATTCCACTTGGGGCAGCAAACTCAGGGCCCTCCTCACATACCTATAGGTGAGAGAAGCCTCCTCTTGAGGGGCTTGTGGAAAGTTGGCATTCCTCTTGTGTCAAAGCCAGCGAAGCAGCTCTCATCTTGAGTTGATCTGAGGTACACGGAGCTCTTTCTTGTTGTGGAGTGACCTCAGGGTCCCTCTAGACTTGTGACAGTGTTTTGGGGCACTCTCTGGAGTTCAATCAAGTAAGTCAAGGCTCCTTTCGTGTTTGATGTGGAACACGGAATTGCTCTGCATGCAATGCAGTGGATTCGGGCCTCATCTCACACCGAGAGGTTATACAGATATGGAGGTTATAAAGATTTTAATCCATGAAATTATCCCCATGTTGGGTTGCCACAGAGCTTTCAGAGTGACAATGGTTCTGCCTTTGAAAGTGTTGTAGCTCAGGGGGTGTCTAAAGCTCTAGGAATAAAATATCACTTACAGTGTTCCTGTAAACCCCAATCCTCAGGGAAGTTTGAAAAAGCTAATGACATTATCAAAAGACATCTGCATAAATTAACTCGAGACACAGGACAATTGATTTAAAGTCCTACTCATAGCTTTAATGAGGAGGGACTGTTTCCTTTTGAATGTATTTTTGGAAATCCTTTCTTATGCATAGACATTGTTATAGACCCTGAAGTCTTGGACTTTACTAATTATGTAACTCAGGTCTCAGCTTTTCAACAGGCATTAACAGAACTCTGGGAGTTGACTCCTGACCCAACTTGAGTCAAGCAAGCCTCTATTTGAGCCAGGAACCGAGGTCCTCATAAAAACATTGGGGTCTGGGGGCCCATCCCTTGAGCCCCTCTGGGAAGGCCCTTACCAGGTTATTCTTTCTTCTCCCACAGCTGTCAAAGTGCCAGGAATTGATTTGTGGGTACAGCACACTCGAGTTAAGAAGTGGCACCCTTACCAGAACTAAGTGACTTCATTTTTTGTCTTTACTTTCTATGCTCTGGCTTTGTACTTTTCAGATGGGCATGATAATCTATGTAAGTCTACTTATGCTGACTCCAAAAATCCTGAGTCTGCCATTTGAACCTCAAGACAATGCTTGGGCTCACTCCTACGCAGCATTTCACAATCATTCTAACTTCTGTGTCTGTGGAGAACTCCCCTCTTCATCAGTGGAAGGCTTCCCATGGTGGATATCTCCACTTCAAGGAAAGGACTTTCTCCAAGTCTGCAAATACCTTCAACAACAATAACATGTGATGCCTCTTCTTAAACTAATGACATCTAAAGAACACTAAGATGGACTGATGTAACTATGGACATAATGTGACTTTTCATTTTGATTTTAACTTGGTTTAATGACTATTTTGCAGTACATCTGTAACTGTATGATGGGGTTTTCTAATCGTCTAAAAGCTTTTAAGTTACAAATGGTTGTCCAAGCTCCTATGAGTGCCACAGCCTTCTCCAACTATTACTTGGGGCCCCTGGACCAGAGACCCTCATTATTAGGGTTAGGAGAATATGTTGCCTTAACAACTTAGGGACCATGCCCCTAGACAGCAGGAAGTATTTATGAAATGAAAAAAATGTCCCTTTCCCTTAGCAACATCATCCTCCTTGAACAAAAGGGGGAAATGAGAAAGTCAATTTCTCGGTAGATTGATAAGAAATCCAGGGGTCCCCAAGGAGAGAGGGGTCTGGAATTCTCAAGGAGGAAGAAATGACAAACCTTTTTTGTCCCTCTACATTCCTGAGGATTATAGAGCAATAATGTATCCTGCTTGAGGACAGTCTCTGGAAAAAACCTTTGGGCGAATCCTGTTATCTTAGGTGTGAGTTATGGGAGTAGGTCTAGCAAGGTCTTTACAGCCTCCAGACATTCTTTTGATTCACTGTAATAACTAATTACCTTGGACGTGTTGCAAGAGAGCATCAAAGGGCAGACACACTGAAACCATAATCACAGGAAACTAGCCAATCTGATCACATGAACCACAGTCTTGTCTAACTCAAGGAAAATAAGCCATGCTGTGTGGGGCCACCCAAGACGGAAGGGTCATGGTGGAGAGGTCTGACAGAATGTGGTCCACTGGAGAAGGGAATGGCAAACCACTTCAATATTCTTGCCTCGAGAATCCCATGAACAGTATGAAAAGGCAAAATGATAGGATACTGAAAGAGGAACTCCCCAGGTCAGTAGGTGCGAATATGCTACTGGAGTTCAGTGGAGAAATAACTCCAGAAATAATGAAAGGATAGAGCCAAAGCAAAAACAATACTCAGTTGTGGATGTGACTGGTGATAGAAGCAATGTCCGATGCTGTAAAGAGCAATATTGCATAGGAATCTGGAATGTTAGGTCCATGAATCAAGGCAAATTGGAAGTGGTCAAACAGGAGGTGGCAAGAGTGAATGCTGACATTCTAGGAACCAGTGAACTAAAATGGACTAGAATGGGTGAATTTAACTCAGATGACCATTATATCTACTAATGTGGGCCAGAATCGCTTAGAAGAAATGGATAGACATCATGGCCAAGAAAAGAGTCTGAAATGCAGTACTTAGATGCAATCTCAAAAATGACAGAATGATCTCTGTTCGTTTCCAAGGCAAACCAATCAATATCACGGTAATCCAAGCCTATACCCCAACCAGTAATGCTGCAGAAGCTGAAGTTGAACAGTTCTATGCAGACCTACAAGACCTTTTAGAACTAACATCCAAAAAAGACGTCCTTTTCATTATAGGGGACTGGGATGCAAAAGTAAGAAGTCAAGAAACACCTGGAGTAAGTCAAAGGCAAATTTGGCCTTGGAGTACAGAATGAAGCAGGACAAAGGCTAATAGAGTTTTGCCAAGAGAACACACTGGTCATAGCAAATGCCCTCTTCCAACAACACAAGAGAAGAGTCTACACATGGATACCACCAGATGGTCAACACTAAAATCAAATTGATTATATTCTTTGCAACCAAAAGGGAAAAGCTCTATAGAGTCAGCAAAAACAAGACTGGGAATGGACTGTGGATCAGATCATGAACTCCTTATTGCCAAATACTAACTTAAATTGAAGAAAGGGGGGAAAACACTAGATCATTCAAGTATTACCTAAATCAAATCCCTTATGAATATACAGTGGAAGTGAGAAATAGATTTAAGGGACTCGATCCGATAGACAGAGTGCCTGATGAACTATGGATGGAGGTCTGTGACATTGTACAGGGGACAGGGATCAAGACTATCCCTATGGAATAGAAATGCAAAAAGTCAAAATGGTTGTCTGAGGAGGCCTTACAAATAACTGTGAAAAGAAGAGAAGCAAAAAGCAAAGGAGAAAAGGAAACATATTCCCATTTGAATGCAGAGTTCCAAAGAATAGCAAGGAGAGATAAGAAAGCCATCCTGAGAGATCAATGCAAAGAAATAGAGGAAAAGAACAGAATGGGAAAGACTAGAGATCTCTTCAAGAAAATTAGAGATATCAAGCGAACATTTCATGCAAAAATGGGTTTGATAAAGGATAGAAAGGCTATGGACCTAGCAGAAGCAGAAGCTATTAAGAAGAGGTGGCAAGAATACACAGAAGAACTGTACAAAAAGATCTTCATGACCCAGATAATCACAATGGTGTGATCACTCACCTAGAGCCAGACATCCTGGAGTGTGAAGTCAAGTGGGAATTAGAAAGCATCGCTACAAACAAAGCTAGTGGAGGTGATGGAATTCCAGTTGAAGTATTTCAAATACTGAAAGATGATGCTGTGAAAGTGCTGCACTCATAATGCCAGCAAATTTGGAAAACTCAGCAGTGGCTACAGGACTGGAAAAGGTCAGTTTTCATTCCAATTAGAAAGAAAGGTAATCCCAAAGAATGCTCAAAATACAACACAATTATGCTCATCTCACACGCTAGTAAAGAAATGCTCAAAATTCTCCAAGCCAGGCTTCAGCAATACGTGAACTGTGAACTTCCAGATGTTCAAGCTGGCTTTAGAAAAGGCAGAGGAACCAGAGATCAAATTGCCAATATCTGCGGGATCATCAAAAAAGCAAGAGAGTTCCAGAAAAAAACATCTATTTCTGCTTTATTGACTAAGCCAAAGTCTTTGACTGTGTGGATCACAATTAACTGTGGAAAATTCTGAAGGAGATGGGACTACCAGACCACCTGACCTGCCTCTTGAGAAACCTGTATGCAGTTCAGGAAGCAACAGTTAGAACTGGACATGGAACAACAGACTGGTTCCAAATAGGAAAAGGAGTACGTCAAGACTGTACGTTGTCACCCTGCTCATTTAACTTATATGCCAAGTACATCATGATAAATGCAGGGCTGGAAGAAGCACCAGCTGGAATTAAGATTGCCAGGAGAAATATCAATAATCTCAGACATGCAGATGACACCACCCTTATGGCAGAAATTGAAGAAGAACTAAAAAGCCTCTTGATGAAAGTGAAAGAGGAGAGTGAAAAAGTTGGCTTACAGCTCAACATTCAGAAAACTAAGATCATAGCATCAGGTCCCATCACTCCATGGGAAATTGATGGGGAAACAGTGGAAGCAGTGTCAGACTTTATCTTTTTGGGCTCCAAAATCACTGCAGATGGTGATTGCAGCCATGAAATGAAAAGAAAATTACTCCTTGGAAGGAAAGTTATGACCAAACTAGATAGCATATTAAAAAGCAGAGACACTACTTTGCCAACAAAGGTCCATCTGGTCAAGGTTATGGTTTTTCCAGTGGTCATGTATGGATGTGAGAATTGGACTGTAAAGAAAGTTGAGCACAGAAGAGTTTATGCTTTTGAACTGTGGTTTTGAAGAAGACTCTTGAGAGTCCCTTGGACTGCAAGGACATCCAACCAGTACATCCTAAAGGAGATCAATCCTGGATGTTCATTGGAAGGACTGATGTTGAAGCTGAAACTCCAATAATTTGGCCACCTGGTGCGAAGAGCTGGCTCATTGGAAAAGACCCTGATGCTCTGAGGGATTGGGGGCAGGAGGAGAAGGGGATGACAGAGGATGAGATGGCTGAATGGCATCACCGACTCGATGTACATGAGTTCGAGTAAACTCCGGGAGTTGGTGACTGACAGGGAGGCTTGGCGTGCTGCGATTCATGGCTTCCCAAAGAGTCAGACACGACTGAGAGACTGAACGGGACTGGACTGATCTGAATAACTAATTAAAAGTAAAGTAAAGTTGCTCAGTCGTGTCCAACTCTTTGTGGCCCCATGGACTGTAGCCTACCAGGCTCCTCTGTCCATGGGATTTTCCAGGCAAATGTACTGGAGTGGGTTGCCACTTACTTCTCCAGATCTTCCTGACCCGTGGATCTAACCTGGGTCTCCAGCATTGCAGACAGATGCTTTACCATCTGAGCCATATAATTCGATTCCTAACACTTCCAAGGGGCTACTCTTTCTGCCCCCTTCTGATGCCTATGTCAGAAGCTTTCTCTATCTCCTTTATACTTTAATACAACTTTATTACACAAAAGCTCTAAGCAATCAAGCCTCGTCTCTGGCCCTGAATTGAATTCTTCTCCTCTGGAGGCCAAGAATTCCAGTGTCTTTGCGTGGTTCAGCAATAACTTTCAAGATCATCCTGGAGATTCTGGCCTTGTACCCCAGGATCATGGTCAGATAGGGGGTCACCCTTGAGACTGTGGGCTTTTGACCCAGGTGCAGGGTGTTGGAGTGGCGGGAATCCTGGATAATTTGCACATGTGACCCCAGGCAAAGGGTCTGGGAGGTAAGGTCACCTTGGAGACTGTGAATATGTTACCCAAGGTGCAGGGTGTGGGAGATAATGTCACCCTGGAGAATGTAGACTTCGAGCACAAGGGATAAGTTCTTGACATTGGGGTCTCATGGATGATTCCGCTCAGACAGTGTATGGGGATGGGATTCACCCTGGAGACTGTAGATATGTGATCTCAGGTACAGGATTTCCGAGGGGGTCACCCTGGAACCTGTGAATATGTGATTCCAGGTGCAGGGTCTGCGAGGGAGTCACCATGGAACCTGTGTTTGTGTGACTCCAGGTGAGGTCTACAAAGTTTTGACAAACAGGAGGCTGTGGACATGTGACCCCTATTACAGGGTCTTGGAGGGGGTAACCCTTGTGGCCAGGGTCATGGGATGCAAGGTTATATGTCTGGGAGGTGGGGATACCCTGAGAGTATGGAAGTGTGACCCCAGGTACAGGTTCTGGTAGTTGGTGCCATCCTGAAAATGGTGGACATTTCACCCGAGGTATGGTTTCTGGGAGATGGGGCCACCCTGAAAACTCTGGACATGTGACCCCAAATGCAGGGTCTGGGAAGTAGACTCACCATGGAAAATGTGGACTTGTGACCCCAGATACAGAATCTTGAGGGTGGGGTCACCTGAAGGCTGTATACTTGTGACACAAGGTACAGGTTATACAGGGGGCCACCCTCGAGACTGTGGACATGTGGTCACAGGTGTATGGTATGGGAAGTGCAGTAACCCAGGAGATTGTGGATATATGACAGTAGGTATAGGGTCTCAGGTATGTCACCATGGAAAGTGTGGACATGTGACCCCAGGTGCAGGTTTGGGTGGGATCACCCTGGAGACTGTGGTTGTGTGACCCAAAGTTCAGGGTAGGAAGAGGGTTTCACCCTGCAGACTGTGGATCTATGACCACAGGTACAGGATCTGGTGGTAGTCACTGTGGCGATGGTGGACGTATGAAACCTAGTACAAGTTTACGGAGGGGGTCACCCTCCAAGACTGTGTACATGTGACCCTCGTTTCAGGGTCTGGGTTGAGGTCACTCTGGAAACTATTTGCCGTGTGACTTAGGTTCAGGGTTAGGGGATACGTTCACTTTGGACATTGTGGTCATGTGACCCCAGATGCACCATTTGGGAGGCAAATCATCTTGGAGACTGGATACGTCACCCTAGATCCAGGGTCTGAATGGGATCTCCCAAGGTGAGATTGTGAATATGTGACTCCAGGTGCAAGGCCTGCGAGGAAGTCACCTTGGAACCTGTGTTTGTGTGACTCCAGGTGGAGGGTCTGGGAAGTGATGACACTCTGGAGACTGTGAACATGTGACTCCATTACAGGGTCTTGGAGGGGGTAACCCTGGCATCCAAGATCATGGGACACCATCTTAAATGTCTGGGCGTGTGGTAACCCTGAGACTATGGAAGTGGGACCCCAGGTACAGGTTCTGGGAGTTCGGGCCAACCTGAGTGACTGTGGATGTTTCACCCTAGGTACAGTTTCTGGGAGGTGGGGTCACCCTGGAGACTCTCGACAAGTGACCCCAAGTGCAGAGTCTGGGAGGGGGGCTCACCATAGAAACAGTGGACTTGTGACCCTAGGTACAGGATATTAACGGTAGGGTCATCCTGGAGTCTGTCGACTTGTGACACCTGGTACAGGTTTAGGAGGGTTGTCACCCTGGATCCTGTGGATGTGTGATCCCAGGTGCATGGTATGGGAAGTGGGGAAGCCCAGGAGACTGTTATATGACACTAGGTACAGGGTCTGGGGGATGACACCATGGAGAATATGGACTTGTGATCCCAGGTGCAGGTTCACAAGGTTCAGGGTACAAAATGGGTCTCATCAGGCAAACTGTTGAACTGTGACCACAGGTTCAGGATCTGTTGGTGGTTACTGTGGCAATGGTGATCGTGTGAAATCTGGAACAAGTTCAGGGAAGAGGTCACCAGTGAGACAATGGACATGTGACCTTAGGTGTAGGTATTGGTATGTGGTCACTCTGGAGACTGTGGATGTGTGAGTAAGGTGCAGGGTTAGGGGATGGGGTCACTGAAGATTGTGGACATATGACCCCAGATGCACTGATTGGGGAGTCAAGTCATCCTGGATACAGGACATTTGACCCTAGATGCAAGGTCTGAACTGGGTCCCCCAAGACCCTAGGATATCTGAACACAGGTACACTGTCTGGGGTGGGGGTGACCCAGGAAACTCTGTATATGTGACCTCAGGTACAGTGTCTGGGAGGTACGGGGTCACTCTGGGGACTGCAGGCATTTAATGTCAAGGAAATGGTCTGGAAAGGGTGTCACCCTGCACGATGTGGATATATGAGCCCAGGTGCAGTGGGTGAAGTGGGGTTCACGCTGGAAACTGTTGACATGTGACTCCAGGTGCAGGGTATGGGAGGGCGAACATCCTGGAGATTGTGGATGTGTGTAAATAAGCACAGGGTCTGTCAGGGGAGGGTTACCATGGAATCTGTGGCGAAGTCACCAAAGGTATAGGGTATGAGAGGTGGGGTCACACCGGATACTGAGAACATGTGACCCAAGTTACAGAGACCAGGAAGGGGGTCACCACGGAGCCTGCGAATCTGTTAGCACATGTGCAGAGTCTGGGAAATGACATCACACAAAAGTCTGGGGACATGGGATGCCAGGTGAACAGTCTGGGAGGGAGTCACCCTGGAGTCAGTTGATGTGTGACCCCGGGTACAGGCACTTGTGGGTGGGGAAAGCCTCGAGACTGTAGACATGTGATCCCAGTTACTAGCCTTGAATGTGGGTAAACCCAGGAGACTCTGGACATGTGACCGCAGGTACAGGATGGGGGAGGTGGGGTCACCCTGGCGACTGTGCCAATGTGATCCCGTGTACAGAGTCTGGGGAGGCGTGTCTTCCTGGCCACCATGTACATGTAACCCCAGGTACAGGGTTAGAGATACGGGGTTACCCTGGAGACTGGGGCAATGTGACCAGAATTACAATATTCTGTGAGGTGTAGTCACCCTGGAGACTGCGGAGGTGTGAGACCTGGTGCATGATCTGGGAGGCATTGCCACCCAGGGGACCATGGATGTGTGACCCTAGGTTCACGGGCTTGGAATTGGTGTCACCCTAGAACCAGTGGGTATTGGAACTCAGTACAATTGTTTGACATGTGGTGTTACCCTGGGCACTGTGGACATATGAACCCAGGGGCAAGTTCTGGCGAGTGGGGTCACCCTGAGACTATCTACGTGTGACCCTAGGTACAGGGTTTGGGAGTTGGTGAATGTGACCATGTGACACCATGTACAGTGTCTAGGAGGGTGTTCACCCTAGAGGCTGTGGGTATTTGTCCCAAGGTACAGTGTCTGGAATGTGAGGCCATGCTAGAATCTGTGGACATGTGACGCTGGGTGCTGGGGTCAATAGTCCAGCATCTGGAAGACTGT
The DNA here is from genome assembly GCF_963930625.1 of Muntiacus reevesi. Taxonomy (NCBI): domain Eukaryota; kingdom Metazoa; phylum Chordata; class Mammalia; order Artiodactyla; family Cervidae; genus Muntiacus; species Muntiacus reevesi. The sequence goes on along the minus strand of NW_027077987.1, from coordinate 495,262 downwards.
GGTTATGTGAGCCCTGGTACAGTGATTTGGATGAGTCACCTGTGAGACTGTGGATATGTGGCTCCAAGTGCAGGGTCTATGAGGGAGTCATCCTGGAACCTCTGTTTGTGTGCCTGCAGGTGAAGGTTCTGGGAAGTGATGACATACAGGAGACTGTGGACATGTAAACCACATTACAGGGTCTTGGAGGGTGTAACCCTGTGGACCAGGGGCATGGAACAGCCTCAATGTCTATGGAAGAGTGACTCCAGGTACCGTTTCAGGGAGTTGGGACCATCCTGAAAACAGTAGACGTTTATCTCCAGGTAAAGTTTCTGGGAGGTGAGATCACACTGGAGACAGGAGTGTGACCCCAGGTATGGGATCTTGAGGGTGGGGCCATCCTGGTGGCTGTGGACTTGTGACACAAGGTACAGGAATGGGATCGGGGTCACCTTGCAGACTGAGCATGTGATCCCAAGTGCATGATATGGGAAATGGGGTAACCCGGGAAACTGTGGATATATGACACTACATACAGGGTCTGGGTGCATATGTGACACTAGGTGCCCACTCCAGTACTCGTGCCTGGAAAATCCCATGGATGGAGGAGCCTGGTAGGCTGCAGTCTATAGGGTCGCTAAGAGTCAGATACGACTGAGTGACTTCACTTTCACTTTTCACTCTCATGCTTTGGAGAAGGAAATGGCAACCCACCCAGTGTTCTTGCCTGGAGAATCCTAGGGATGGGGGAGCCTGGTGTGCTGCCATCTATTTGGTCGCAGTGTTGGACATGACTGGCATGACTTAGCAGCAGTAGCAGCAGCAGCACAGGGCCAGGGGGATGTCACCATGCAGAGTATGGACATGTGACTCCAGCTGCATGTTTGGCAGGGATGACCCTGAAGACTGGCTAGGTGAACCAAGGTTTAGGATACGAAAGGGTCTCACCCTGTAGACGGTGGACCCTGACCACAGGTACATGATCTGGTGGTGGTCACTGTGGGGATGGTGCATGTGTGAAGCCTGATAGAAGTTCGAGGAGGGGGTCAATATGGAGAAGGTGGAGGTGTGACCCTATGTGCAGGGTCTGGAGTGAGGTCATTCTGGAGACTGTGGCTGTGTGACTAATGTGCAGGGTTAGGGAATGGGGTCACTTTGCAGAATGTGGACATGTGACTCCACATGCACTGTTTGGGTCATCCTGGAAACTGTGGACAAGTCACCAAAGTACAGGGTATGAGATGTGGTGTCACACTGGAGACTGAGGACATGGGATCCAAATTACAGGGTCTGGGAAGGGGATCACCATGGAGACTGTGGATCTGTGACCACAGGTATAGGGTCTGGGAAGTGATATCACACAGGAGACTGTGGACATAGGATGCCAGGTGAAGGGTCTGGGAGGGAGTCATCCCGGAGACTGTGGATGTGTGACCCCATGTAAAGGCTCTTGAGGGTGGGGAAAGCCTGGTGACTGTGACCTGTGACCCCAGGTACAGGGTTGGGAATTTAGCATCGCCCTGGAAACTGTGCCAATGCGACCTCAGGTACAGGGTCTGGGGAGAGGTGTCATCCTGGCCACCATTGACATATAACCCCAAGTACAGTGTCTGAGATATGGGGTCACTCTGGAGACTGAGGCCATGTGACCGGAGGTACAATCGTCAGTGAGGTGGGTTCACCCTGGAGACTGTGGACGTGTAACTCCAGCTGCAGTGTCTGGGAGGGGTGTCAACCTGGAGACTGAGGACGTGTGAGACCAGGTGCATGATCTGGGAGGGTTTGCGACCCAGAAGACTATGGATCTGTGTCCCCAATATCAGACTTTGGTGTGGATGTTGCCATCGAGACTGTGGATGTTTGACACCAGGTGAAGGGACAGGGAAGGGCATCACCCTCAAGACCCTGGAGGTAGGATCCCACATTCAGAGTCTGGGAAGGGAGTTCTTCAGGAGTCTGTGGAAATGTTATGTCAGAAAAAGGGCCTGCAGTGGTTACCCTGGTGACTATGTACATTTGACACATAATACAAATACTGAGATTGGGGGTCATCCTGGAGATTGGAGAAATGTAACCACAGGTGCAGATTCTGAGGACGAGGTCACCTTGGAGACTGTTGACATGTGACATCAGGTGCTTCATCTTGGAAGTGGATCATTCTGGAGATTCTGGACATGTAACCCCAGGAACAGGGTCTGAGAGGGGGTGACCTTTGAGATTGTGAGCTTTTGACCCAGGTAGAGCATGTTGGAAGGGTGGTAACCCTGGAGAATGTGCACATTTGACACCATGTACAGGCTCCGGGAGGTGAGTTCACCCTGTTGACTATGGCTATGTGACCCAAGGTGTGACTCTGGAGACTATGGATATGTGACCCAAGGTGTGACTCTGGAGACTATGGATATTTCTCACCCAAACCAGGTCTGGGGATGGGGATCACACTGGAGGCTATAGACATGTGACCCCAGGTGCAGGGTCTGCAAGAGGTACACCCTGGAGCCTGTGGATATGTGACCCTGGGTGCAGGATCTGGGTGCTTGGGTCACCCTGGAGACTGTGGTCATGTGAGCCCCAGTGTGGGGTTTTGGATGAGTCACCCTGGAGACTGTGGATAAGTGACTCCAGGTGCAGGGTCTGCAAGGGGGTAACCTGGAAACTGTGATTGTGACTCCAGGTGAAGATTCTGGGAAGTGACGACACACAGCAGACTGTGGACATGTGATCCCCATTACAGGGTCATGGAGAGGGTAACCCTGGCTAACAGGGACATGGGAAACCGGGTTCAATGTGTGGGAGGTTGGGTAACCCTTACGCTATGGAAGTGTGACCCCAGGGAGAGGTTCTGGGAATTGTGTCCATCCTTAAAACTGTGGATGCTTCACACTGGTAGCTTCTGGGAGGTGTGGTCACCCTGAAGACTCTGGACATGTGACCACAAGTTCAAGTTCTTGGAGGTGGACTCGACATGGAAATAGTAGACTTATGACCCCAGGTACAGGATCTTGAGGGTAGGGTCATCCTGGAGGCTGCGGATTTGTGACACCAGGCATAGATTTTGGAGGGTTGACACTGGAGACTCTGGATGTATGTTTCCTCTGCAGGAGAGCTCCAGTGAACCTAGGTCTGTCTGAAAAATTCTTGGATCATGTGGGGAAACAGCCTGTGTGTTAATCTGGACACCCAGGTTCAAATTGGATATTTTTCTCGGGTGGCCCTAAAGCGGTGTGACCTATCCACATCTTGAAAATCCGTCCAATTGCCATTTTCTTACTTTTGACAGAGCTAACTTTGTTCCACCCCTGGGGTTTCTGAAGCACATGGGAGGCTCGCAACTCCTATCTTTGGGTCTATTTACAGTGGAATGTCACCTCACAGAGGTGACCGCAGTAACGGACCCAGCACTCTGAGACATATTCCTGCAGTCTGCTTCCTCATGGGCAGTACCAGTATCACCTAGATATGTGTTTGAAAGGTGGGAAAATGCACCGAGACACACGGCACAGACTCTCAAATTTAGGTCCTCTGAGCAGAACTGGAGGGTTTATGTCTTAGGAGCTAAAGAGTTCCTGCAAGAGAGAGGTATGAAAACACACTCTCTGTGGATGCCTTTCCTTCCTTGAAGAAATATAGGTTTCCAAGTATCCTGGGAACTGAGAGTCACACAGTGCTTGAAAAGTGCTTGCTTAGACATGAGATTTCAATGGTAATTTCCACTTGGGGCTGTAGCCAAACAGAGGGGTCCCACACTCACTGGGAAAGGCAAAGCAATATCTAAATGTCTATTCCATCCCGTTTTCTCTGTAGGAGAGCTCTAGTGAGCGTAAGTCTGTCTGGAAAATTCTTGGATCCTTTGGGGACACACCCTTTTTGTGAACCAGGATACCAGAATGAGGGGGCAAAATTCGTGTTTCTCTCTGTGGGTCTTAAAGCAGTGTGGCCTAGCAACAGCTTGAAAATCCATCCAATTGCTCTTTTCTTGATTCTGAGAGAGCTAGATTTGCTCCATCCTTTTTGATTTCTGAAGCAAGTGGGTGAATTGCAACTCCCAGCTGTGGGCCTTTTTACAGTGGAATGCCACCTCGCAGAAGTGAGTATAGTGAGGGACCTAGCCCTCTTGGACGCACTCTCGCAGCCTGCTTCCTCATGTTCAGTACCGGTATAACCTAGGAATGGCTGTGCAAGGCTTGGAAAGTGCAGGGAGAAACATGGCCTTGACTCTGGAATTTAGTTCCTCTGAGCAGTACTGGAGGCCTCCAATTTGGGAAGCTAAACAGTTCCTGCAAGATAGAGGGTTGAGAATACACTCTCTTTTGATGCCTTTCTTTCCTTGAAGGAAGATATCTTTCCCTGCTTTCTGTGAACTGAGAGTCACACACTGCTTGAAAAGTGCTTGCTTGGAGGTCATCTTTCAGGTGCACTTTCTGCTTGAGTCTGGGGCAAACCAACTTCCAATGTCCGTTCCATCCCATTTCCCCAGCAAGAGAGGTCTAGTGAGCCTAGTTCTGTGGAAAATTCTTGGATCCTGCCGGGACACACCCTGTGTTTGAACCTGGATACCTGACCTACAGGGCACAATTCGCATTTTTCTCTCAGGGGGCCCTAAAGTGGTTCAGCCTAGCAACAGCTTGAAAATCCGTCCAATTGCTATTTTCTTACCTCTGACAGAGCTAGCTTTGCTCTACCTTTTGGAATTTCTGAAGCAAGCGGGTGGCTCACACCTTGTATCTCTGAGCCTGTCACTCGAATATCACCTCACACAGTTGACCACAGTAAGGCACTCAGCCCTTTCAGACACACTCCTGCTGCCAGCTTTCTCATGGTCAGTACCGTTATGACCTAGGAATGTGTTTGCCAGACTCGGAAATTACAGGGAGACACACGGCCCTGACTCATGAATTTAGGTCCTCTCAGCAGACCTGCTCGTCTCATGTTTTAGAAGCTCAAAATTTCCTGCAAGATAGAGGTTTGAAAACACACTCTCTGTGGATGTCTTTCCTTCCTCAAAGGAAGATAGCTTTCTTCACATTCTGTGACCTGAGAGTCACACTCTGCTTGAAAAGTGCTTGCTTGGAAGTCTATTTTCTGTGGCAATATCTCCTTGAGGCTGTGACCATAGGTAGGGGTCCCACACTCACAGGGAAAGGCAAAGAAACCTCCAAATGGCTGTTCCAACCAGTTTTCTCTGTAGAAGAACTCTAGTGGACATAGGTCTGTCTGGAAATTTCTTGAATCACGAAGGGACACATCCCATGTGTGAACCTGAATACCAGACCTAGGGTGCATAATTTGTATTTTTCTCTCTGGGTGCCATAAAGAGGTGTGGCTAGCAATTGCTTGAAAATCCATCCAATCACTTTTTTCTTACTTCTGACAGTGCAACCTTTGGTCCACCATTCAGGATTTCTGAAGCAAGCTGGTGGCTCACAACTCCTAGCCACATGCTGATTTGCATAGAAAGTTACCTCATCTAGGTAAGCACAGTATGGTACTCAGCACTCTCAGAAACATACCGGAAGCCTGCTTTCTCATCAGCAGTCCTGGCATTACTCAGAAATGTATTTACAAAGCTCAGAAAATGCTCAAAAACACACTGCCCCTGCTCTGAAATTTAGGTCCTTTGTACCAACCTAGAGGTCTCACATTGTAGTATCTAGACAGTTCCTGATATAGAGAGCCTGTTTCCTCATGGGCAATCCTGGTATGACCAAGAAATGTGTTTACAAAGCTCAAAAAGTGCAGGAAAACACATTGCCCTGACTCTGGAAGTGAGATCCTCTGGGCAAATATGGAGAATTCACATCTTTGAAGCTAGACAGTTCCTAATAGATAGGGTCTTGAAAACACACTGTCTATAAATACATTTCCTTCCTCAATGGAACATAGGTTTCCAGCATTCCATGTCTATAGAATCACATACTGCTTGAAAACACTTGCTGGAAGTCATTTTTCACTAGCAAATGCTCCTGATATTGTGACCATAGGGAAGGTCACCAAACTCACAGGAAAAGGAAAAGCAACATCCAAACGTCAGTTCCATCATGTTTTCTCTGTAGTGGAGATTCAGTGTGCCTAGGTCTTTCTGGAAAATTCTTGGATCCTGAGTGGACACATCCTGGGTGTGAACATGGACAGTGGACCTTGGTGACAAAATTCACATTTCTCTCTCAGTTGGCCAAAAACAGTACAGCATAACAACTACCTGGAAACGCATTTAGCTGCTGGTTTCTTACTTCTGGTAGTGATCACTTGGTACACCCTTTGGGATTTCTGAAGCAAGTAAGCAGCTAGCAACTCGTAGCCACTAGCCCACTCACAGTGGAATGCTACATCATCTTGGTAAGTGCAGCATGGCATCCAGCAATCTCAGAAAGCCTCCTCCAGCCAGTTTTTTCTTAAGGCATTTCTGGTATGACCTAGAAATGGGTTTACAATGCTCAGAAAGTGTTCAGTTCCGTTCAGACGCTCAGTTGTATCCGACTCTTTGGGACCCCATGAATCGAAGCACACCAGGCCTCCCTGTCCATCACCAGCTCCCCGAGTTTACTAAAACTCATGACCATCGAGTTGGTGATGCCATCCAGCCATCTCATCCTCTGTCATGCCCTTCTCCTCCTGCCCCCAAGCCCTCCCAGCATCAGGGTCTTTTCCAGTGAGTCAACTCTTCACATCAGGTGGCCAAAGTACTGGAGTTTCAGTTTCAGCATCAATCTTTCCAATGAACACCCAGGACTGATCTCATTTACGATGGACTGGTTGAATGTCCTTGCAGTCCAAGGGACTCTCAAGAGTCTTGTTCAACACCACAGTTCAAAAGCATCAATTCTTCAGTGCTCAGCTTTCTTCACAGTCCAACTCTTATATCCATGCATGACCACATGGAAAAACCAGATTGACCTTTGTTGGCAAAGAAATGTCTCTGCTTTTTAATATGCTATCTAGGTTGGTTATAACTTTCCTTCCAAGAAGTAAGCATCTTCTAATTTCATGGTTGCCATCACCATCTGCAGTGATTTTGGAGCTCCCAAAAATAAAGTATGACACTGTTTCTACTGTTTCCCCATCTATTTTTCATGAAGTGATGGGACCAGATGTCATGATCTTAGTTTTCTGAATGTTGAGCTGTAAGTCAACTTTTTCACTCTCCTCTTTCACTTTCATCAAGAGGCTTTTTAGTTCCTCTTCACTTTCTTCCATAAGGGTGGTGTCATCTGCATATCTGAGGTTATTGATGTTTCTCCTGGCAATCTTGATTCCAGCTTGTGCTTCTTCCAACCCAGTGTTTCTCATGATGTACTCGGCATATAAGTTAAATTAGCAGGGTGACAATATACAGCCTTGACATACTCCTTTTCCTATTTGGAACCAATCTGTTGTTCCATGTCCAGTTCTAACTGTTGCTTCCTGACCTGCACATAGGTTTCTCAAGAGGCAGGTCAGGTTGTCTGGTAGTCCCATCTCTTTCAGAATTTTCCACAGATTATTGTGATGCACACAGTCAAAGGCTTTGGCATAGTCAATAAAGTAGAAATAGATGTTTTACTGGGACTCCCTTGCTTTTTCAATGATCCAGCAGATGTTGGCAGTTTGATCTCTGGTTCCCCTGCCTTTTCTAAAACCAGCTTGAACATCTGGAAGTTCACGGTTCATGTATTGCTGAAGCCTGGCTTGGAGAATTTTGAGCATTACTTTATTAGCGTGTGAGATGTGTGCAATTGTGCAGTAATTTGAGCATTCTTTGCTATTGCCTTTCTTTGGAATTGGAATGAAAACTGACTTTTTCCAGTCCTGTGGCCACTGCTGAGTTTTCCAAATTTGCTGACCTATTGAGTACAGCACTTTCACAGCATCATCTTTTAGGATTTGAAATAACTTAACTGGAATTCCGTCACCTCCACTAACTTTGTTCGTAGTGATGCTTTCTAAGGCCCACTTGAACTCACATTCCAGGATGTCTGGCTCTAGGTGACTGATCACGCCATCATAATTATCTGGGCCATGAAGATCTTTTTTGTACAGTTCTTCTGTGTATTCTTGCCACCTCTTCTTAATAGCTTCTGCTTCTGTTAGATTCATAGCATTTCTGTCCTTTATTGAACCCAATCTTCACATGGAATATTCCCTTGGTATCTCTAATTTTCTTGAAGAGATCTCTAGTCTTTCCCATTCTATTGTTTTTCTCTATTTCTTTGCATTGATCAGAGTAAGGCTTTCATATGTCTCCTTGCTCTTCTTTGGAACTCTGCAATCAAATGGTGCGGGCTGTGACGGACCATGCAGAAGCATGGTCATGAGGAGCTACCTCTCGCCCAAGTTCAGAGGCAGTGGCTGAGGGGAGCCACCCCATGTCTGAGGCCAGGGGCAGCGGCCGAGAGGAGCTACCTCATGCCTGAGGTCAGGGGAGGTGGCTGAGATGAGCTACCCCATGTCCAAGGTCAGGGGTTGTGGCCAAGAGGAGCAGTCCCACATCCAAAGAACAGCAGCTGCATGGGTGCAGGAGGACCGAGAGGAGCTACTCCACATTCAAGGTCAGGAGGGGCGGCCTGAGGAGATGCCCATTGTCCAAGGTAAGGAGTGGCTGTGCTTTGCTGGAGCAGCTGTAAAGAGATACCCCACGTCCAAGGCAAGAGAAACTCAAGTAAAATGGTAGGTGTTGTGAGAGGGCATCAAAGGGCAGACACTGAAATCATAATCACAGAAAACTAGCCAATCTGATCACATGGACCATAACCTTGTCTAACTCAATGAAACTAAGCCATGCTTGTGGAGCCACCCAAGATGGACGGGTCAGGGTGGACAGGTCTGACAGAATGTGGTCCACTGGAGAAGGGAATGGCAAACCACTTCAGTATTCTTGCCTTGAGGACCCCATGAACAGTATGAAAAGGCAAAATGATAGGATACTAAAAGAGGAACTCCCCAGGTCGGTAGGTACCCAATATCCTACTGGAGCTCAGTGGAGAAATAACTCCAGAAAGAATGAAGGGATGGAGCCAAAGCAAAAACAATACCCAGTTGTGGATGTGACTGGTGATAGAAGCAAGGTTCGATGCGGTAAAGGGCAATATAGCATAGGAACCTGGAATGTTAGGTCCATGAATCAAGGCAATTTGGAAGTGGTCAAACAGGAGATGGCAAGAGTGAATGTCGACATTCTAGGAATCAGCAAATTACAAAGGACAAGAATGGGTGAATTTAACTCAGATGACCATTATATCTACTACTGTGGGCAGGAACCCCTTAAAAGAAATGGAGTAGCCATCATGGTCAACAATAGAGTCCAAAATATGGTACTTGGATCCAATCTCACAAAGTGTAGGGAAATACAATGCTCTGACTCTGGAATTTGGGTCCTCAGGGCAAACCTGGAAGTCTCACATCTTTGAGTCTATACAGTTTGTGATACACAGAGACCTGATAAAACACTCTCTGTTGATGCCTTACCTTCCTGGATGGAATATAATTTTCCCAGCTTTTTGTGTGCTCAGAGTCACACACTGCTTGAAAACACTTGTTGAAAGTAATTTTTCAGTAGCAACTTCCCCTGATGTTGTGACCTTAGGGGAGACTGCCACACTCACAGGAAAAGGCAAAGGATCATCCAGACGTCTGCTCAATCACGTTTTCTTGATAGGAGTGATTCATTCAACCTGTCTAGAATACTCATGGATACTCTTCCTACACATCCTATGTTTGAACCTGGATACCAGACCTTGGCAGCAAAATTTGCATTTTTTTCTCAGTTGGCCCTAAAACGGTTAGACCTAGTTACTGCCTGAAAATGCGTCTAATTGCTGTTTTCTTACTTCTGACAGTGATAGTGTTGGTGCACCCTTTGGGATTTATGAATCAAGCAGGAGGCTCTCCACTCCAAGCCACTGGCCTTTCCCGGGAGATGTCATCTCATCTAGGTTAGCACAATATGTCACCCAGCACTCTGAGACACACTCTTGCAGCATGAATTTTATGGTCAGATCTGGTTTGACCTAGGAATGTGTTTACAAATCTCAGAAAGTGGTGGGAAACACACTGCCCTGACTCTGGTATTTAGGTCCTCTGGGAAACTTGGAGGACTCACATGTTTGAATCTAGACAGTTCATGACAGGTAGAGGCCTGATAACATATTCTCTCGAGATGCCTTTCCTTCCTCAAAGGAATATAGCTTTCTCAGCATTCTCTGTGCTGAGTGTCACACGCTGCTTGAAAACGCTTGTTGGAGGTCATTTTTCATTAGCAATTTCCCCTGGAGGTGTGACTGTAGGAAAGGCACCACACTCACGGGTAAATTCAAAAGCACTTCCAAAACATCTGTTCAATCACGTTTTCTTGGTAGGGGCCATCCATTCAACGTAAGTCTATCTAGAATATTTGTGGAAACTGCGGGGAAACACCTAAGTTTGAATCTTGATACCAGATTTTGGTGTTAAAATATGCATTTTTCTCTCACTTGGCCCTAAAACAGTGTAACTGAGCAACTGCTTGAAATTCCATCTGAATGCTGTTTTCTTACTTCTGACAATGCTAACTTTGGTTCACCCTTTGGGATTTCTGAAGCACGTGAATGACTTGCAACTCCTAGCTGCAGGCCCATTTCCCGTGGAATGACACCTCATCTATGTGACCACAGTATTTCACCCAGCACATTCTGATACACTCCCTCAGCATCCTTCCTTAGGAGCAGACCTGGTATGACCTAGGAATGCATTTAGAAGTCTCAGAAAGTGCAGCAAGACACACTGTCCTGACTCTGGAACTTAGGTCCTTTAAGCAGGCCTGAGCTCTCACATCTTAGAAGCTGAACAGTTCCTGCTATAAAAACACACTCTCTGTTGATGCCTTTCCTTCATTGAAGGAACATAACTTTCCCAATGTACTGTGTTATGAGAGTCACACACACTGTTTGAAAACGTTTGCTTGGAGTTCATTTTTCAGTCGCAATTTCCCCTGAGACTGTGACAGTAGGGAAGCGCCCACAATCACAAGACAAGCAAGCAAGCATCCAAACGCCTGTTCCATCACGTTCTCTGTGTTAGAGAGGTCCAGGGAACCCAGGTCTATCTGGAAAAGTTTGGATCCTGTGGAGTCACATCCTGAGTGTGAACCTGAATACAGGACAAAATTCACCTTTTTCTCTCAGTTGGCACTAAAATGGTTTGACATAGCAACTGCTTGAATATCCATCCAGTACTTGTTTTCTTATTTCTGACTGACAGATTTGGTCCACCCATGTAATTCCTGAAGCAAGCAGTCTGCTTGCCACTTCTATCTGGTGGTCCCTTTCCTGTGAAATGTCACATAATGTAGGTAGCACCACATGGAACCCAGCTCTCTCAGACGCACTCTGACAGCCTGTTTCCTCATTGGCAGTCCTGGTATGACCTAGGAATGTATTTACAAGGCTCAAAGATTGTATGGAAACATATGCCCTGACTCGGAATATTAGGTCATCTGGGCAAGACTATAGGTCTCTCGTCTTACAATCTAGACAGTTCCTAATAGATAGAGGCCTGGAAACATACTCTCTGTTGATTCCTTTCCTTACTCAAAGGGCCATTGCTTTCCCAACATTTTAGGGCCAACCTAGAGGAAAATGCAAATTTTCCCACCAAGGTCCATTACCCAGGTTCACACGCAGGATGTGTCCCCACAGCACTGAAGAATTTTCAAGACAGACCTAGGCTAATCCTAAACCCTAACCCTAACCCTAACCCTAGGATCTCTCCTACAGAGAAACATGATGGAACAGATGTTTGAATGATGTTTTGCCTTTTCCTGTGAGTGTGGTGGACTTCCCTATGGTCAAACCATCAAGGGAAATTGCTACTGATAAATGACTTCCAGGCATGCATTTTCAAGCAGTATGTGACTCTCAGCACACAGAATGCTGGGAAAGCTATGTTCATTCGAGGAAGGAAAGGCATCAATAGAGAATGTGTTTTCAGACCTCTATCTATCAGGATCTGTCTATATTCTATGATGTGAGATCTCCAGGCTTGTCCAGAGGACCCATCTTCCAGAGTCTGGGCAGAGTTTCCCTGCAAATTCTGAGCCTTGTAAGCACATTCCAAGATCACTCAGGAATGCCCATGATGAAACAGGCTGTGGAAGAGTGTCCGTGTGTGCTGTGTGTCATTCTGTCCTTACCAAATGAACTGACATTCCACTGGAAATGGGCCAGGGACTAGGAGTTATGAACCACCTGTTGTTTCAGAAATCCAGAAAGGTGAAACAAAGCTATCAGTGTCAGAAGTAAGAAAACAGGTATTAAATGAACTTTCAAGCAGTTGTTAGGCCACAATGTTTTAAGCCCAATGGGGAGAATAATGCAAATTTTGCCACCAAGATCCGCTATCAAGATTCACATTCAGGATGTCCCTGCAGTATCCAAGAATTTTCCAGATAGGACTAGGCTCACTATATCTCACCTACAGAGCAAACGTGATGGAACAGACATTTGATGTGGTTCCCTTTTACTGTGTTTGTGAGGCTTTCCCTCCAGTCACATCTTCAGGGGAAATTCTTAGTGATAAATGACCTCCAAGCAAGTGTGTAACACTCAGGAAGCAGAATGTTGGGAAAACAATGTTCCTTCAAGGAAAAAAAGGCATCAGCAGAGAATGAATTTTCAGTCCTTTATCTATCAAGAATTGTCTAGATTCTAAGATGTGAGACCTCCAGTCTTACCCTGAGGACCTAACTTGCAGAGTCAGGGCAGTGTGTTTCCTTGCACTAGCCCAAGCTTTTAACCACCTTGCTACATCATCCCAGAACTGCCCATGAGGAAACAGGCTGCAGGAATGTGTTCAGACTGTTGGGTGCCATACTGTTGTTACCTAGGTGAGGTGACATTCCATTGAAAATAGGCCATCAGCAGCACTTGCGAGCCGCCTTCTTGCTTCTGAAATCCCAAAGGTGGGTCAAAAGCGATCACTGTCAGAAGTAAAAAAAAAAAAAAAAAAAAAAAAGCAATTGTATGGATTTTCTAGCAGTTGCAAATTTGGCCATCAAGGTCCGGTATCCACTGTCAGACTCAGGAGGTGTCTCTGCTGTATCTTCCCATATTTCACAAGGATCTAGGCTCACTGGCTGCTCCTATAGAGAAAATGTGATGGAACAGATGTTTGGATCTTGGATTGCCTTACCTGTGAGTGTGGGGGACATCCTTACTGTCACAACATCACAAGAAACTGCTCCTGAAAAATGACCCGCAAGCAAACAGTTTCAAGCAATGTGTGACTCTCAGTTCACAGAATACTGGGAAAGGACTGTTTCTTCGAGGAAGGAAGGGTATCAACAGTTAGTGTGCTTTCAGGCCTCTATGAAGAACTGTCTTGATTCTAACAAGAGAGCCGTCCAGCCTTCCCAGAGAACCGAAATTCCAGAGTCAGGTCAGTGCCTTCCCTGCCCTTTAAATGCTTTGTAAACATATTCCTAGGTCACACAGGGACTGTCCATGAGGACGCAAACTGTGGGAGTGTGTCTGAGTATACAGAGGGTCCATTATGTGCTTACTTAGATAAGATGACATTACACTGGAAATAGGTCCGTGACTAGGAGTGGTTATCTGCTTGCTTGCTTCAGAAATCCCGAAGGGTGAACCAAAGATATTGCTCTTCAGAGTAAGAAAATAGCAATTAGATGGATTTTCAAGCAGGGGCCAGGCCACACAGTTTTAGGACAAACCAAAAGAAAAATGTGAATTGTGCCACCAGTTCTGATATCCAGGTTCACACTTAGGATGTGGTCCTGCAGTATACACGATTTTCCAGACAGACCTAGGTTCTCGGGATCACTCCTAGAGACAAAATGTGATGCAACAGAAGTTTGGATGTTGGTTTGCCTTTTCCAGTGAGTGTGGGGGCCTTCCCTAAGGTTACAATGTCAGAGGAAGTTTCTACTGAAAGATGACCTCCAAAGAGCGTTTTCAAGCAGTGTGTGACTCTCAGCACAGAGAATGCAGAGAAAAGTATGTTTCTTCAAGGAAGAAAAGTCATCAACAGAGACTGTGTTATTAGGACAATATCTATTAGGAACTGTCTAGAATCTAACATTGACCTCCAGGCTTGTCCAGGGAACCTAACTACCAGAGTCAAGGCACTGTTTTTCCTGCACTTTCCAAGCCTCCCAAAGACATCCTAGGTCATATAGGGACTGCCCATGAGGAAACAGACTGTAGGAGAGTGTCTGAGATGTATGGTACCATACTGTGCTTACCTAGATGAGATGACATTCCCCTGGGAATGGGCCAGAGTCTAGGAGTGGTGACTCGCCTGCTTGATTCAGAAATCCCAAAGGGTGGACCAAAGCTATCACTGTCAGAAGTAAGAAAACAGCAATTGGATGGATTTCCAAGCAGTTGCAAGTCCGTAGCATTTTCCCAAATCAAGAGAAAAAATGTTACTTTTTCCCCCAAAATCCAGTATCCATGTCCAGACTCAGGATGTCTCCATGCAGTATCCACAAGGTTTCCAGACAGAACTAGTCTCAGTGGATCGATCCTACTGAGAAAATGTGATGGAACAGATATTTGGATGCTGATTTGTCTTTCTCTATGAATGGGGAGTACGGTATCCCCATGGTCACACCATCAGGGGAAAGTGCTACTGAAAAATGACCTCCATGCCAGCATATTCAAGCCATGTGTGTCTCTCTGCACACAAAATGTTTGGAAAGTTATGTTCCTTCAAGAAAAGAAATGCATCAACATAGAGTGCTTTCAGCCCTCTATCTATCAGGAACTGTCTACATTCTAGGTCATGAGATCGTCAGTCTTTCCTAGGGATGCTAAAACCCAGAGTCAGGACAGTGTGTTTCCATGAACTTTTCAAGCCTTGTAAACACTTTCCAAGTACATACTGGGACTGCTCCTGAAGAAACAGGCTGCACGAGTGTATCCGAGTGTGTTGGGCAGCATGCTGTGCTTACCTGCATGAGGTGCCAATACAATGGAAATCGGCTAGTGGCTGGAGTGGTGAGCAACCTGCTTGCTTCAGAAATTTCAAAGGGTGGGCAAATCTATCCCTGTCAAAAGTAAGAAAACAGCAATTGGATGGATTTTCAAGGATTTGCTACGCTGCACCATTCTAGAAACAATGTGGTCCCAAAATGAGTGTGGGAGATTAAAATGAGAATTTTGCCACCAAGTTCATGTATACAAGTTCACACTCATGATGTGCCCCCACAATACCCACGAATTTTCCAGACGGACCTAGGGTCACTTGGTTGCACCTAAAGACAAAATGTGATGGAGTACACGTTTGGATGTTGGTTTGCCTTTCCCCGTAAGTGTGGGAGCCTTCCCTACCTTGCACCTTCAGGGGAATTTTCTACTGACCAATGACCTACAAGCAAGTGTTTTCAAGCACCGCGTGACTCTCAGCACACAGAATGTTGGGAAAGCTATGTTCCTTCGAGGAAGGAAAGGCATCCATACAGAGTGTATTTTTAGGCCTCTATTTATCAGGAAATGTCTAGAACCCAAGGCATGAGACTTCAAGGTTTTCCCAGGATCCTAACTTCCAGAGTTATGGCACTGTGTTTCCCTGCAACTTCCAAGGTTTAAACACATTCTTTACTCAAACTGGGACTGCCCATGAGGAAACAAGATGCAGGAGTATGTCTGAGAGGGCTGGTTGCCATACAGTGCTTAACTAGATGAGATGACATTCCACTGAAAATGGGCCAGCATATAGGAGAAGTGAGCCACCTGCTTGCTTTAGAAATCTCAAAGGTTTGGCCAAAGTTATCACTGTCATTATTAAGAAGAGAGCAATTGGATGGATTTTCAGGCAGGTGCTAAGGCCTCACTCTTTTAGATCCAACTGACAAGCCCCCTCTTGTGGTGCTTGTGAAATTTGGCATTCCTCTTGATTTGAAGCCAGGAAATCAGCTCTAATCTCGAGATGTTTTGGGGGTACATGGAGATCTTTCGTGTTGCTGCAGTGACCTCAGGATCCCTCTAGACTTGAGACAGTGTTTTGGGGTCTCTCTGGAGTGCAATCAAGGAAATCAAGTCTCCTTTCAGGTTTGATGTGAAATACGGAATTGCTCTGCACGCAATGCAGTGGAAGCGGGCCTTATCCGGCAGAGAGGGGGTAGACTCATGGTTTTTCTCGAGGTGCGGCGGGAACCTGGGCTATATTCTCGAGTTACGACAGGGATGGCCCTTCAGAACACGTGTTTGTTCAGCGACGTCAGGACTCCTGTTGAGTTGCGAGGGACACCTCGGGATTATCCACGAGGCTTGGCAGGGCAATTGGGACGCCTCTCCAGGTGAGGTGGGTGACTCAGGGTCCCTTTCCACGTGCCACAGGGATACTGGAATTCCTATCAATTTTCAAAAGGAGTCAGGCATCGTCTCCTTTTGAAGCATTGATCTCCACGTACCTCTAGAGTTTTCAAAGGATGCGAGGCCTCCTTTCGTGATTAGGCGTGGAACAAGGTTTTTCTCTATGGTCTCCAAAGGGGATTCAGACATCCCTTCCTATTGGGAGATGAAAGATGAGCTGGTATTCAAGTCACTGCAGGGATATCTGGTCTTATTTTGAGTCAGGATATCTCGGTGTCCATTCCACATGAGGACGAAAACTCAGGGTCCCTCTCACATACCTATAGCTGACAGAAGCCTCCTCTTGAGGTGCTTGTGGAAAGTTGGTATTCCTCTTGAGTCGAAGCCAGGGACTAAGCTCTCATCTCGAGTTGATTTGGGTTACATGGATCTCTGTCGAGTTGCCACAGTGACCTCAGGATCCCTCAAGACTTGAGACAGCTTTCTTGGGGATTCTCTGGAGTGCCATCAAAGAAATCAAGGCTCCTTTCGCGTTTGATGTGGAGCACGGAATTTCTCTGCAGGCAGTGCAGGGGAATCGGGCCTCATCTCTCGGCGATGGGGAAGTCTCATGGTTTTTCTTGATTTGTGGTGGGGACCTGGGGTATATTCTCGAGTTATGACGGGGATGGCCCTTCCAAACACATGTCTGTTCAGTGACGTCAGGACTCCTGTCTAGTTGCGAGGGACACCTCGGGATTCTCCTCTCGGCATAAAAGGGCAATAGGAAAACCTCTCGAGGTGAAGCAGCAGAACAAGTGTCCCTTTCCTGTTGCCACTGGGTTACTGGGATTCCTGTCAGTTTTCAAGAGGAATCAGGCATTGTCTCCTTATAAATCATTGAACTCCGTGTTCCTCTCAAGATGTCAAATTGATGTGAGGCCTCCTTCGAGAAGGGGCAAGGAGCTAGGGCTATCTCTAGTGTTTCCCCAAGGGCTTCAGACATCCCTTCATCTTGTGAGATGAAATCCACCTTGCATTCAATTCACTGCAGGAATTCCGGGCCTGATTTCGAGTCACAGCATCTCGGGGTCGACTCCATTTGTGGCCGCAAATTCAACGTCCCTCTCACATACGTATAGCTGAGAGAAGGCTCCTCTTGTGGTGCTTGTGGAAAGTTGGCATTCGTCTTGACTTGAAGCCAGGAATTCAGCTTTCATCTCGAGATGATTTGGGGTACACGGAGCTCAATCTTGTTGCTCCAGTGACCTCAGGATCCCTCTAGACTTGAGACAGTGTTCCTAGACTTTCTCTGGAGTGCCATCAAGGAAATCAAGACTCCATTCGGGTTTGATGCAGAACACAGAATTGCTCTGCACGCAGTGCAGGGGAATTGGGCCTCATCACGCGGCGAGTGGGAAGTCTCATGGTTTATCTCGAGTTGCGATGGGAGCCTGAGTTATATTCTCGAGTTACGATGGGGATGGCCCTTCCAAACACGTGTTTGGTCAATGACATCAGGACTCCTGCCTAGTTGCGAGGGACACCTCCTGATTCTCCTCGTGGCTTGGCAGGGCAATTGGGACACATCTCCAGGTGAGGCCGTAGACCCAGAGTCCATTTCCAGGTGCCACAGGGATGCTGGGATTCCTCTCAGTTTTCAAGTGGAGTTAGGCATCATCTCCTTTTGAAACATTGATCTCCGCGTTCCTCTTCAGTTTTCAAAGGATGTGAGGCCTTCGGTCGTGATTAGGCGTGGAACTAGTTATTTCTCTATGGTCTCCACAGGGTATTCAGACATCCTTTCGTCTTGGGAGATGTAAGATGAGTCTGCATTCAAGTCACTGCAGGCATATCAGGCTTTATTTCGAGTCAGGGCATCTCGGTGTCCATTCCACTTGAGGCCGCAAACTCAGGGTCCTCCTCACATACCTAGAGCTCAGAGAAGCCTCCTCTTGAGGTGCTTTTGGAAGGTTGGTATTCCTCCTGAGTCGAAGCCAGGGACGAAGCTCTCATCTCGAGTTGATTTGGGGTACATGGAGCTTTTTCCTGTTGCTACAGTGACCTCAGGATCCCTCTAGACTTGAGACAGCTTTCCTGGGGATTCTCTGGAGTGCCAACAAGGAAATCAAGTCTCCTTTCGTGTTTGATGTGCTGCACAAAATTTCTGCACGCAGTGCAGGGGAACCGGGTCTCATCTCGCGTCGAGGGGGAAGTCTCATGGTTTTTCTCGGTTTGCGGCGGGAACCTGGGGTATATTCTCGAGTTACGACGGGGATGACCTTTCCAAACAAGTGTCTGTTAAGCGATGTCAGCACTCCTGTCTACTTGCGAATGACACCTCGGGATTCTCCTCGCTGCTTAAAAAGGCAATTAGAACACTTATCGAGGTGAGGCGACATACCCAGTGTTCCATTCCGGTTGTCACTGGGATACTGGGATTCCTGTCAATTTACAAGAGGAGTCAGGCATCGTCTCCTTTTGAATCATTGAACTCCGTGTTCCTCCCGAGTTGTCAAATTGATGTGAGGCTGACTGTCGAGAAGGGGCAGGGAGCTAGGGCTTTCTCTAATGTCTCCCCAGGGGATTCAGACATCCCTTCATCTTGTGAGATGAACTCCAGCTTGCATTCAAGTCACTGCAGGAATTCCGGCCTGATTTCGAGTCATGGCCTCTCCGGTTCGATTCCATTTAAGGCCGCAAATTCAACGTCCCTCTCACAAATGTATAGCTGAGAGAAGCTTCCTTTTTTGGTGCTTGTGGAAAGTTGGCATTCCTCTTCATTTGAAGCCAGGATATCAGCTCTCACCTGGAGATGATTTGGGGTACACGGAACTCTTTCTGGTTGGTGCAGTGACCTCAGGATCCCTCTAGAGATGAGACAGTGTCCCTGGGGTTTCTCTGGAGTGCCATCAAGGAAATCAAGGCTCCTTTTGGGTATGATGGGGATCACAGAATTGCTCTGGATGCAGTGCAGCAAAATGGGGCCTCATCTCGCGGCAAGTGGGGAGTTTCATGGTTTTTCTCGAGTTGCCGAGGGAACCATGGTTATATTCCCCAGTTATGACGGGGATGGCCCTTCCAAACATGGGTGTGTTCAGCGACGTCAGGACTCCTCTCTAGTTGCGAGGGACCCTCGGGAGTCTCGTCGCAGCTTGAAAGGGCCATAGGAACACCTCTCGAGGTGAGGCGGCACACCTAGAGTCCCTTTCCTGTTGCCACTGGGATCCTGGGATTCCTGTCCATTTCCCAGAGGAGTCAGGCATCGTCTCCTTTGGAATCATTGAACTCCGTGTTACTCTCAGTTATCCAATGGATGGGATGCCGCCTGTCGTGAAGGGGCAGGGAGCTAGGGCTTTCTCCAGTGTCTCCCCATGGGCTTTAGACATCCCTTCATCTTGTGAGATGAAATCCAGCTTGCACTCAAGTAACTGCAGGAATTCCAGCCTGATTTCGAATAAGGGCATCTCGGGGTCGATTCCATTGGAGGCCGCAAGTTCAACATCCCTCTCCCAGACGTACAGCTTCGAGAAGCCTTCTCTTGTGGTGCTTGTGGACAGTTGGCATTCCTCTTGATTTGAAGCCAGGAAATCAGCTCTCACAGCGAGATGATTTGGGGTACACGGAGCTCTTTCTGGTTGCTGCAGTGACCTCAGGATCGCTCTAGACTTGAGACAGTGTTCCTGGGATTTCTCTGGACTCCCATCAAGGAAATCAAGGCTCCTTTCGGGTTTTACGGGGAGCACGGAATTGCTCTGCATGCCGTGCAGGGGAATTGTGCATCATCTCACGGCGAAGGTGGAGTCTCATGGTTTTTCTCGAGTTGCGGCGGGAACATGGGGTATATTCTCCAGCTACGTCGGGGATGGCCCTTCCAAACACGCGTGTATTAAGCGACGTCAGGACTCATGTCTAGTTGCGAGGGACCCCTCGGGAGTCTCCTGGCGGCTTGAAAGGGCCATAGGGACACGTCTCTAGATGAGGCAGCAGTCCCAGTTTCCCCTTCCTGTTGCCACTGTGATTCTGGGATTCCTGTCCATTATGCAGAGGAGTCAGGCTTCGTCTCCTTTGGAATAACTTAACTCCGTGTTCCTCTTGAGCTGTCCAATGGATGGGAGGCCGCCTGTCGAGAAGGAGCAGGGAGCTAGGGCTTTCTCTAGTGTCTCCCCAGGGGCTTCATTTTCCCTTCACCTTGTGAGATGAAATCCAGCTTGCACTCAAGTCACTGCAGGAATTCCGGCCTGATTTCGAGTCAGGGCATCTCAGGTCGATTCCATTGGAGGCCGCAAGTTGAACGTCCCTCTCAATGACGTAGAGCTGAGAGAATCCTCCTCTTGAAGTACTTTTGAACAGTTGGCCTTCCTCTTGATTTGAAGCCAGGGAATCAGCTCTCACCTCGAGATGATTTGGGGTACACGGAGCTCTTTCTCATTTCTGCAGTGAACTCAGGATCCCTCTAGACTTGAGACAGTGTTCCTGGGGATTCTCTGGAGTGTCATCAAGGAATTCAAGTCTCCTTTCCTGTTTGATGTGAAGCACGGAATTGCTCTGCACGCAGGGCAGGGGATTCGGGCCTGGTCTCGCAGCAAGTGGGGAGTCTCACGGATTTTCTCGAGTTGCGGTGGGAATCCGGGGTATATTCTTGAGTTACAATGGGGATGGCCCTTCCAAGCACGGGTGTGTTCAGCGACGTCAGGACTCCTGTTTAGTTGCGAGGGACCCCTCGGGAGTTTCCTCCCGGCTTGAAAGGGCCATAGGAACACCTCTTGAAGTGAGGCAGCATACGCAGGGTCCCTTTCCTGTTGCTACTGGGATCCTGGGATTCCTGTCCACTTTACATAGGAGTCAGGCATCATCTCCCTTGGAATCATTGAACCCCGTGTTCCTCTCGAGCTGTCCAACGGATGGGATGCCGCCTGTCGAGAAGGGACAGGGGGCTAGGGCTTTCTCTAGTGTCTCCCCAGGGGCTTCAGACATGCCTTCACCTTGTGAGATGAAATCCAGCTTGCACTCAAGTCACTTCAGCAATTCCGGCCTGACTTCGAGTCAGGGCATCTCGGGGTCGATTCCATTGTAGGCTGCAAGTTCAACCTCCCTCTCACAGATGTTCAGCTGATAGAAGCTTGTGGACAGTTGGCATTCCTCTTCATTTGAAGCCAGGGAATCAGCTCTAACCACGAGACTATTTGGGGTAAACGGAGCTCTATCTGGTTCCTGCAGTGACCTCAGGATCCCTCGAGACTTGAGAGAGTATTCCTGTGGTTTCTCTGGAGTACCATCAAGGAATTCCATGCTCCTTTCCGGTTTGATGGGGAGCACGGAATTGCTCTGCACGCTGTTCGGGGGAATCGGGCCTCATCTCACGGCGAGGGGTACTCTCATGGTTTTTCTAGATTTGCCGCGGGAACGTAGGTTATTTTCTCGAGTTATGACGGGGATGGCCCTTCCAAACATGGGTGTTTTGAGCGACGTCTCGTCTCTTGTCTTGTTTCAAGGAACGCCTTGGGAGTCTCCTCGCGGCTTGAAAGGGCCATAGCAACACCTCTGGAGGTGAGGTGGCAGACCCAGGGTCCATTTCCTGTTCTCACTGGGATCCTGGGATTCCTGTCCATTTTCCAGAGGAGTCAGGCATCGTCTCCTTTGGAATCATTGAACTCCGTGTTCCTCTCGAGCTGTCCAATGGATGGGAGACCGCATGTCAAAACAGGGTAGGGAGCTAGGGCTTTCTCTAATGTGTCCCCAGGGACTTCAGACAACCCTTCATCTTGTGAGATGAAATCCAGCTTGCACTCAAGTCACTGCAGGAATTCCAGCCTGATTTCGAGTCAGGGCATCTCGGGGTCAATTCCATTGGAGGCCACAAGTTCAACATCACTCTCACAGACCTACAGCTGAGAAAAGCCTCCTTTTGTGGTGCTTGTGGTCAGTTGGCATTCCTCTTGATTTGAAGCCAGGAAATCATCTCTCACCTCGAGATGATTTGGGGTACACGGAGCACTTTCTGGTTTCTGCAGTTACTTCAGGATCCCTCTAGACATGAGACAGTGTTCCTGGGGTTTCTCTGGAGTGCCATCCAGGAAATCAGGGCTCCTTTTGGGCTTGATGGGGAGCACAGAATTGCTCTGCACGCAGTGCAGGGGAATCGGGCCTCATCTCGCGCGAGGGGGGAGTCTCATGTTTTTTCTCGCGTTTCGGCGGGAACCGGGGTATATTCTCGAGTTACGACGGGGAGGGCACTTCCAAACACGGGTGTGTTCAGCGGCGTCAGGACTCCTGTCTAGTTGCGAGGGAACAATCGGGAGTCTCCTCGCGGCTTCAAAGGTCCATGGGAACACCTCTCGATGTGAGGCGTCAGAACCAGGGTCCCCTTACTGTTGACACTGGGATCCTGGGATTCCTGTCCTTTTTCCAGAGGAGTCAGGCATCATCTCCTTTGGAATCATTGAACTCCGTGTTCCTCTCGAGCTGTCCATTGGATGGGAGGCCACCTGGAGAGATGGGGCAGCGAGTTGGGCTTTCTCTCTTGTCTCCTCAGGGAATTCAGACATCCCTTCATCTTGTGAGATGAAATCCAGCTTGCACTCAGGTCACAGCAAGAATTCCGGTCTGATTTCGAGTCAGGGCATCTCGGTGTCCATTCCAGTGGAGGCCGCAAATTAAAGGTCCCTCTCCCACACGTACAGCTGCGAGAAGCCTCCTCTTGTGGTGCTTGTGGACAGTTGGCATTCCTCTTGATTTGAAGCCAGAAATCAACTCTCACCTCGAGATGATTGGGGGTACACGGAACTCCTTCTGGTTCCTGCAGTGACCTCAGCATCCCTCTAGACTTGAGACAGAGTTCCTGGAGTTTCTCTGGAGTGACATCAAGGAAATCAATGCTCATTTCGGGTTTGATGGGGAGCACGGAATTGCTCTGCACGCAGTGCAGGGGAATCGGGCCTCATCTCACGGCGAGGGGGGAGTCTCTTGGTTTTTCTTGAGTTGCGGCGGGAACCTGGGGTATACTCTCGAGTTACGACGGGGATGGCCCTTCCAAACACGGGTGTGTTCAGCGACGTCAGGACTCCTGAGTAGTTTCGAGGGACTCCTGGAGAGTCTCCTCGCGGCTTGAAAGGGCCATAGGAACACCACTCAAGGTGAGGCGGCAGACCCAGTGGCCCTTTCCTGTTGCCACTGGGATCCTGGGATTCCTGTCCATTTTCCAGAGGAGTCAGGCATCGTCTCCTTTGGAATCATTGAACTCCGTGTTCCTCTCGATCTGTCCAATGGATGGGAGGACGCCTGTTGAGAAAGGGTAGGGAGCTAGGGCTTTCTCTAATGTCTCCCCATTGGATCCAGACATCCCTTCATCTTGTGAGATGAAATCCAGCTTTCACTCAAGTCACTGCAGGAATTCCGGACTGATTTCGAGTCAGGGCATCTCGGGGTCGATTCCACTGGAGCTCGTAAATTCCACCTCCCTCTCCCAGACGTACAGCTGGGAGAAGCCTCCTCTTGGGATGATTGTGGACACTTGGCTTTCCTCTTGATTTGAAGGCAGGAAATCAGCTCTCACCTCGAGATGATTGGGGGTACACCGAGCACTTTCTCGTTCCTGCAGTGACCTCAGGATCCCTCTAGACTGGAGACAGTGTTCCTGGAGATTCTCTGGAGAGCCATCAATGATATCAAGGCTCATTTTGTGTTTGAAGGGCAGCACGGAATTGCTCTGCAAGCAGTGCAGCAGAATCGGGCCTCATCTCGTGGCGAGGTGGGAGACTCATGGTTTTTCTCGAGGTGCGGCGGGAACCTGGGGAATATTCTCGAGTTACGACGGGGTTGCCCCTTCCAAACAAGGGTGTGTTCAGCGACGTCAGGACTCCTGTCTAGTTGCGAGGGACTCCTCGGGAGTCTCCTCGCTGCTTGAAAGGGCCATAGGAGCACCTGTCGAGGTGAGGCGGCAGACCCAGTGTCCCTTTCCTGTTGGCACTGGGTTCCTTGGATTCCTGTCCATGTTCCAGAGGAGTCAGGCGACATCTCCTTTGGATTCATTGAACTCCGTGTTTCTCTCGAGCTGTCCAATGGATTGGAGGCTGCCTGTTGAGAAGGGGCAGCGAGCTAGGGCATTCTCTCATGTTTCCCCAGGGGCTTCAGACATCCCTTCATCTTGTGAGATCAAATCCAGCTTGCACTCAAGTCACTGCAAGAATTCCGGCCTGATTTCGAGTCAGGGCATCTCGGGGTCGATTCCATTGGAGGCCGCAAATTCAATGCCCCTCTCCTAGACGTAGAGCTGCGAGAACCCTCCCCTTTTTTTGCTTGTGGACACTTGGCTTTCCTCTTGATTTGAAGCCAGGAAATCAGCTCTCACCTCAGGATGGTTAGGGGTACACCGAGCACTTTCTGGTTCCTGCAGTGACCTCAGGATCCCTCTAGATTTGAGACAGTGTTCCTGGAGTTTCTCTGGAGTGCCATCAAGGAAATCAAGGCTCATTTCGGGTTTGATGGGCAGCACGGAATTGCTCTGCACGCAGTGCAGTGGAATTTGGCCTCATCTCGCTGCGAGCGGGGAGTCTCATGGTTTTTCTCGATTTTCGGCGGGAACTTGGGTTATATTCTCGAGTTACGAAGGGGATGGCCCTTCCAAAGCGGTGTGTTCAGTGACGTCAGGACTCTTGTCTAGTTGCGAGGGATCCCTCGGTAGTATCCTCGCGGCTTGAAAGGGCCATAGGAACACCTCTCGATGTGATTCGGCAGACCCAGTTTCGCTTTCCTGTTGCCTCTGGGATCCTGGGATTCCTGTCCATTTTCCAGAGGAGTCACGCATCGTCTCCTTTGGAATCATTGAACTCCGAGTTCCTCTCCTGCTGTCAAATGGATGGGAGGCAGCCTGTCGAGGAAGGGACAGGGAGCTATGTCTTTCTCTCATGTTTCCCCAGGCGCTTCAGACATCCCTTCATCTTGTGAGATGAAAACCACCTTGCACTCAGGTCACTGCAAGAATTCCAGCCTGATTTCGAGTCAGGGCATCTCGGGGTGGATTCCAGTGCAGGCCGCAAATTCAACATCCCTCTCCCAGAAGTACAGCTGCGAGAATCCTCCTCTTGTGGTGCTTGTGGCCACTTGGCTTTCCTCTTGATTTGAAGCCAGGAAATCAGCTCTCACCTCTAGATGATTGGGGGTACACGGAGCTCTTTCTCGTTGCTGCAGTGACCTCAGGATCCCTCTTGACTTTAGACAGTGTTCCTGGGCTTTCTCTGGAGTGCCATCAAGGAAATCAAGGCTCCTTTCAGGTTTGATGGGGAGCCCGGAATTACTCTGCACGCAATGCAGGGTAATCGGGCCTCATCTCGCGGCAAGGGGGGAGTCTCATGGTTTTACTCGAGTTGTGGCGGGAATCTGGGGTATATTATCGAGTTACGACAGGGATGGCCCTTCCAAACACAGGTGTGTTCAGTGACGTCAGGACTTCTGACTAGTTGCGAGGGATCCCTCGGTAGTATCCTTGCGGCTTGAAAGGGCCAGAGTAACAACTCTCGAGGTGAGGTGGCAGGCCAAGTTTCGGTTTCCTATTGCCACTGGGATCCTGCGATTCCTGTCCATTTTCCAGAGGAGTCAGACATCGTCTCCTTTGGAATCATTGAACTTCATGTTCCTCTCGAGCTGTCCAATGGATGGGAGGCCGCCTGTTGAGAAGGGGCAGCGAGCTAGGGCTTTCTCTCGTGTCTCCCCAGGGGCTTCCGACATCCCTTCATCTTGTGAGATGAAATCCAGCTTGCACTCAGGTCACAGAAAGAATTCTGGTATGATTTCGAGTCAGGGCATCTCGGGGTCGAATCCAGTGGTGGCCGCAATTTAAACGTCCCTCGCCCAGACGTACAGCTGCGAGAAGCCTCCTCTTGTGGTGCTTGTGGACACTTGGCTTTCCTCTTGATTTGAAGCCAGGAAATCAGCTCTCACCTCGAGATGACTGGGGGTACACCGAGCACTTCCTGGTTCCTGCAGTGACCTCAGGATGCCTCTAGACTTGAGACAGAGTTCCTGGAGTTTCTCTGGAGTGCCATCAAGGAAATCAAGGCTCATTTCGGGTTTGATGGGCAACAAGAAATTGCTCTGCATGCAGTGCAGCGGAATTGGGCCTCATCTTGTGGCGAGCGGGGAGTCTCTTGGTTTTTCTAGAGTTGCGGTGGGAACTTGTGGTATATTCTCGAGTTATGACGGGGATGTCCCTTCCAAACTCGGGTGTGTTCAGTGACGTCAGGACTCCTGTCTACTTGCGAGGGACACCTCAGGAGTCTCCTCTCGGCTTGAAAGGGCCATAGGAACACCTCTCGAGGTGAGGCGGCAGACCCAGGTTCCCTTTCCTGTTGCCACTGGGATCCTGGGATTCCTATCCATTTTCCAGAGGAGTCAGGCATCATCTCCTTTGGAATCATTGACCTCCGTTTTGCTGTCGACCTGCCCAATGGATGGGAGGACGCCTGTCGAGAATGGCCAGGGAGCTAGGGCTTTCTCTAGTGTCTCCCCAGGGGCTTCAGACATCCCTTCATCTTGTGACATGAAAGCCAGCTTGCAGTCAAGTCACTGCAGGAGTTCCGGCCTGATGTCAAGTCAGGGCTTCTCGGGTCGATTCCACTGGAGGCCGCAAATTCAACGACTCTCTCCCAGATATAAAGCTGGGAGAAGCCTCCTCTTGTGGTGCATGTAGACAGTTGGCATTCCTCTTGGTTTGAAGCCAGGAAATCAGCTCTCACCTCGAGATGATTGGGGATACACGGAGCTGTTTCTGGTTGGTGCAGTGAATTTAGGATCCCTCTAGACTTGAGACAGTGTTCCTTGGGATTCTCTGGAGTGCCATCAAGGAAATCAAGGATCATTTCGGGTTTGATGTGGAGCATGGAATGGCTCTGCACGCAGTGCAGCGGAATCGGGCCTCATCTCGTGGCTAGTGGGGAGTCTCATGGTTTTTCTCGAGTTGAGGCAGGAACCTGGGGTATATTCTCGAGTTATGACGGGGATGACCCATCCAAACACAGGTGTGTTCAGCGACGTCAGGACACCTGTCTAGTTGCGAGGGACCCCTCGGGAGTCTCCTCGCGGCTTGAAAGGGCCATAGGAACCCCTCTCAAGGTGAGGCAGCAGACCCAGGTTCCCTTTCCTGTTGCCACTGGGATCCTGGGATTCCTGTCCATTTTCCAGAGGAGTCAGACATCGTCTCCTTTGGAATCATTGAACTCCGTGTTCCTCTCGAGCTGTCCATTGGATGGGAGGCCGCCTGTTGAGAAGGGGCAGAGAGCTAGGGCTTCCACTCGTGTCTCCGCACGGGCTTCAGACATCCCTTCATCTTGTGAGATGAAATCTAGCTTGCACTCAGGTCACTACAAGATTCCAGTCTGATTTCGAGTCAGGGCATCGAGGGGTCGATTCCAGTGGAGGCCGCAAATTCAACATCCCTCTCCCAGACGTACAACTGCGAGAAGCCTCCTCTTGTGGTGCTTGTGGTCACTTGACTTTCCTCTTCATTTGAAGCCAGGAAATCAGCTCTCACCTCGAGATGATTGGGGGTACACCGAACACTTTCTGGTTCTTGCAGTGACCTCAGGATCCCTCTTGACTTGAGACAGTGTTCCTGGAGGTTCTCTGGAGTGCCATCAAGGAAATCAAGGCTCATTTCAGGTTTGATGGGCAGCACGTAAGTGCTCTGCACACAGTGCAGTGGAATCGGGCCTCATCTCACGGCAGGGGGGAGTCTCTTGGTTTTTCTCAAGATGCGGCGGGAACCTGGGGTATATTCTCGAGTTGCGACGGGGATGGCCCTTCCAAACATGGGTGTGTTCCGTGATGTCAGGACTCCTGTCTAGTTGTGAGGGACCCCTTGGGAGACTCCTCGAGGCTTGAAAGGGCCATAGGAACCCCTCTCGAGGTGAGGCAGCATTCCCAGTTTCACTTTCCTGTTGCCACTGGGATACTGGGATTCCTGTCCATTTTCCAGAGGAGTCAGACATCGTCTCCTTTGGAATCATTGAACTCCATTTTCCTCTCGAGCTGTCCAATGGATGGGAGGCCGCCTGTTGAGAAGCGGCAGCGAGCTAGGGCTTTCTCTCTTGTCTCCCCAGGGGCTTCAGACATCCCTTCATCTTGTGAGATGAAATCCAGCTTGCACTCAGGTCACAGCAAGAATTCCGGTCTGATTTCGAGTCAGGGCATCTCGATGTCGATTCCAGTGGAGGCCGAAAATTCAACATCCCTCTCCCAGACGTACAGCTGCGAGAAGCCTCCTCTTGTGTTCCTTGTGGACACTGGGCATTCCTCTTGATTTGAAGCCAGGAAATCAGCTCTCACCTCGAGATAATTGGACATACAGGGAGCTCTTTCTGGTTCCTGCTGTGACCTCAGCATCCCTTTAGATTTGAGACAGAGTTCCTGGAGTTTCTCTGGAGTGCCATCAAGGAAATCAAGGCTCATTTCGGGTTTGATGGGCAGCACGGAATTGCTCTGCACGCAGTGCAGTGGAATTTGGCCTCATCTAGCTGCGAGCGTGGAGTCTCATGGTTTTTCTCGATTTTCGGCAGGAACTTGGGTTATATTCTCGAGTTACGAAGGGGATGGCCCTTCCAAAGCGGTGTGTTCAGTGACGTCAGGACTCTTGTCTAGTTGCGAGGGATCCCTCGGTAGTATCCTCGCGGCTTGAAAGGGCCATAGGAACACCTCTCGATGTGATTTGGCAGACCCAGTTTCGCTTTCCTGTTGCCGCTGGGATCCTGGGATTCCTGTCCATTTTCCAGAGGAGTCACGCATCGTCTCCGTTGGAATCATTGAACTCCGTGTTCCTCTCAAGCTGTCAAATGGATGGGAGGCGGCCTGTCGAGGAAGGGACAGGGAGCTATGTCTTTCTCTCATGTTTCCCCTGTCGCTACAGACATCCCTTCATCTTGTGAGATGAAAACAACCTTGCACTCAGGTCACTGCAAGAATTCCAGCCTGATTTTGAGTCAGGGCATCTCGGGGTGGATTCCAGTGCAGGCCGCAAACTCAACGTCCCTCTCCCAGACGTACAGCTGCGAGAAGCCTCCTCTTGTGGTGTTTGTGGCCACTTGGCTTTCCTCTTGATTTGAAGCCAGGAAATCAGCTCTCACCTCGAGATGATTGGGGGTACATGGAGCTCATTCTCGTTGTTGCCTTGACCTCAGGATCCCTCTTGACTTTAGACAGTGTTCCTGGGCTTTCTCTGGAGTGCCATCAAGGAAATCAAGGCTCCTTTCGGGTTTGATGGGGAGCCCGGACTTGCTCTGCACGCAATGCAGGATAATCGGACCTCATCTCGTGGCGAGGGGGGAGTCTCATGGTTTTACTCGAGTTGTGGCGGGAACCTGGGCTATATTATCGAGTTATGACAGGGATGGCCCTTCCAAACACAGATGTGTTCAGTGACGTCAGGACTCCTGTCTAGTTGCGAGGGACCCCTCGGTAGTATCCTTGCGGCTTGAAAGGGCCATAGTAACAACTCTATAGGTGAGGCGGCAGGCCCAGTTTCGGTTTCCTGTTGCCACTGGGATCCTGGGATTCCTGTCCATTTTCCAGAGGAGTCAGACATCGTCTCCTTTGGAATCATTGAACTCCGTGTTCCTCTCGAGCTGTCCAATGGATGGGAGGCTGCCTGTTGAGAAGGGGCAGCGAGCTAGGGCTTTCTCTCGTGTTTCCCCAGGGGCTTCAGACATCCCTTCATCTTGTGAGATGAAATCCAGCTTGCACTCAGGTCACAGAAAGAATTCCGGTATGATTTCGAGTCAGGGCATCTCGAGGTCGATTCCAGTGGAGGCCGCAAATTTAACGTCCCTCGCCCAGACGTACAGCTGCGAGAAGCCTCCTCTTGTGGTGCTTGTGGACACTTGGCTTTCCTCTTGATTTGAAGCCCGGAAATCAGCTCTCACCTCGAGAAGATTGGGGGTACACTGAGCACTTTCTGGTTCCTGCAGTGACCTCAGGATGCCTCTAGACTAGAGACAGAGTTGCTGGAAATTCTCTGGAGTGCCATCAAGGAAATCAAGGCTCATTTCGGGTTTGATGGGCAGCACGAAATTGCTCTGCATGCAGTGCAGCGGAATTGGGCCTCATCTCGTGGCGAGCGGGGAGTCTCTTGGTTTTTCTCGAGTTGCGGCGGGAACTTGTGGTATATTCTCGAGTTATGACGGGGATGGCCCTTCCAAACACGGGTGTGTTCAGCGACGTCAGGACTCCTGTCTAGTTGTGAGGGATCCCTCGGTAGTATAGGCGCAGCTTGAAAGGGCCATAGGAACCCCTCTCGAGGTGAGGCAGCAGACACAGGTTCCCTTTCCTGTTGCCACTGGGATCCTTCAATTCCTGTCCTTTTTCCAGAGGAGTCAGACATCGTCTCCTTTGGAATCATTGAACTCCGTGTTCCTCTCGAGCTGTGCAAAGGATGGGAGGCCGCCTGTTGAGAAGGGGCAACGAGCTAGGACTTTCTCTTGTGACTCCCCAGGGGCTTCAGACATCCCTTCATCTTGTGAGATGAAATCCAGCTTGCCCTCAGGTCACTGCAAGAATTCCAGTCTGATTTCGAGTCAGGGCATCTCGGGGTCAATTCCAGTGGAGGCCGCAAATTCAACGTCCCTCTCCCAGACGTACAGCTGCGAGAAGCCTCCTCTTGTGGTGCTTGTGGACACTTGGCTTACCTCTTGATTTGAAGCCAGGAAAGAAGCTCTCACCTCGAGATGATTGGGGGTATATCGAGCACTTTCTGGTTCCTGCAGTTACCTCAGGATCCCTCTAGACTTGAGACAGTGTTCCTGGTGTTTCTCTGGAGTGCCATCAAGGAAATCAAGGCTCATTTCTGCTTGATGGGGAGCACAGAGTTGCTCTGCATGCAGTGCAGGGGAATCTGGCCTCATCTCGCATCGAGGGGGGAGTCTCTTGGTTTTTCTCGAGTTGCAGCGGGAACCTGGGGTATATTCTCGAGTTACGTCGGGGATGTACCTTCCAAACTCGGGTGTGTTCAGTGAAGTGAGGACTCCGGTCTACTTGCGAGGGACACCTCAGGAGTCTCCTCTCGGCTTGAAAGGGCCATAGGAACCCCTCTCAAGGTGAGACAGCAGACCCAGGTTCCCTTTCCTGTTGCCACTGGGATCCTGGAATTCCTGTCCATTTTCCAGAGGAGTCAGACATCGTCTCCTTTGGAATCATTGAACTCCGTGTTACTCTCGAGCTGTCCATTGGATGGGAGGCCGCGTGTTGAGAAGGGGCAGAGAACTAGGGCTTTCTCTTGTGTCTCCACAGGCGCTTCAGACATCCCTTCATCTTGTGAGGTGAAATCCAGTTTTCACTCAGGTCACTGCAAGAATTCCAGCCTGATTTCGAGTCAGGGCATCTCGGGGTCGATTCCAGTGGAGGCCGCAAATTCAACGTCCCTCTCCCAGACGTACAGCTGGGAGAAGCCTCCTCTTGTGCTGCTCGTGGACAATTGGCTTTCCTGTTGATTTGAATCCAGGAAATCAGCTCTCACCTCGAGATGATTGTGGGTACACCGAGCAATTTCGGGTTCCTGCAGTGACCTAATAATCCCTCTAGACTTGAGACAGTTTTCCTGGAATTTCTCTGGGGTGCCATCAAGGAAATCAAGGCTCTTTTCTGGTTTCTTGGGCCGCACGGAATTGCTCTGCACGCAGTGCAGCAGATTCGGGCCTCATGTCGCGGCGAGCGGGGAGTCTCATGGTTTTTCTCGGGTTGCGGCGGGAACCTGGGGTATATTCTCGAGTTACGACGGGGATGGCCCTTCCAAACACGGGTGTGTTCAGTGTCGTCAGGACTCCTGTCTAGTTGCGAGGGACCCCTCGGGAGTCTCCTCGCGGCTTGAAAGGGCCATCGGAACACCACTCGAGGTGAGGCGGCAGACCCAGTTTCCCTTTCCTGGTGCCACTGGGATCCTGGGATTCCTGTCCATTTTCCAGAGGAGTCAGGCATCATCTCCTTTGGAATCATTGAACTCCGTGTTGCTGTCGAGCTGCCCAATGGATGGGAGGACGCCTGTCGAGAATGGCCAGGGAGCTAGGGCTTTCTCTAGTGTCTCCCCAGGGGCTTCAGACATCCCTTCATCTTGTGACATGAAATCCAGCTTGCAGTCAAATCACTGCAGGATTCCGACCTGGTGTCGACTCAGGGCCTCTCGGGGTCGATTCCACTGGAGGCCACAAATTCAACGTCTGTCTCCGAGACATAAAGCTGGGAGAAGCCTCCTCTTGTGGTGCTTGTAGACAGTTGGCATTCCTCTTGGTTTGAAGCAAGGAAATCATCTCTCACCTCGAGATGATTGGGGATACACGGAGCTGTTTCTGGTTGGTGCAGTGACTTTAGGATCCCTCTAGACTTGAGACAGTGTTCCTTGGGATTCTCTGGAGTGCCATCAAGGAAATCAAGGCTCCTTTCGGGGTTGATGGGGAGCACGGAATTGCCCTGCATGCAGTGCAGCAGAATCGGGCCTCATCTCGCGGCGAGGGGGGAGTCTCTTGGTTTTTCTCGACTTGCGGCGGGAACCTGGGGTATATTCTCGAGTTACGACGGGGATGGCCCTTCCAAACACGGGTGTGTTCAGCGACGTCAGGACTCCTGTCTAGTTGCGAGGAACTCCTCGGGAGTCTCCTCACGGCTTTAAAGGGCCATAAGAACACCTCTCGAGGTGAGGCGGCAAACCCATGGTCCCTTTCCGGTTGCCACTGGGATCCTGGGATTCCGGTCCATTTTCCAGAGGAGTCAGGCATCATCTCCTTTGTAATCATTGAACTCCGTGTTGCTGTCTAGCTGCCGAATGTATGGGAGGACGCCTGTCGAGAATGGCCAGGGAGCTAGGGCTTTCTCTAGTGTCTCCACAGGGTCTTCAGACATCCCTTCATCTTGTGAGATGAAATCCAGCTTTCACTCAAATCACTGCAGGTATTCCGGCCTGATTTCGAATCAGGGCATCTCGGGGTCGATTCCATTGGAGTTCGCAAATTCAACCTCCCTCTCCCAGACGTACAGCTGGGAGAACCCTCCTCTTGTGGTGCTTGTAGACAGTTGGCATTCCTCTTGATTTGAAGCCAGGAAATCAGCTCTCACCTCGAGATGATTGGGGATACCTGGAGCTGTTTCTGGTTGGTGCAGTGACTTTAGGATCCATCTAGACTTGAGACAGTGTTCCTGGGGATTCTCTGGAGTGCCATCAAGGATATCAAGGCTCCATTCGGGTTTGATGGGGAGCACAGAATTGCCCTGCATGCAGTGCAGCGGAATCGGGCCTCATCTCGCGGCGACGGTTGAGTCTCATGTTTTTTCTCGAGTTGCGGTGGGAAACTGGGGTATATTCTCGTGTTACGACGGGGATGGCCCTTCCAAACACGGGTGTGTTCAGCGACGTCAGAATTCCTGTCTAGTTGCGAGGGACCCCTTGGGAGTCTCCTCGAGGCTTGAAAGGGCCATCGGAACCCCCCTCGAGGTGAGGCAGCAGACCCAGGTTCACTTTCCTGTTGCCACTGTGATCCTGGGATTCCTGTCCATTTTCCAGAGGAGTCAGACATCGTCTCCTTTGGAATCTTTGAAATCCGTGTTCCTCTCGAGCTGTCCAATGGATGGGAGGCCGCCTGTTGAGAAGGGGCAGCGAGCTAGGGTTTTCTCTAGTGTCTCCCCTGGGTCTTCAGTCATCCCTTCATCTTGCGAGATGAAATCCAGCTTGCTGTCAAGTCACTGCAAGAATTCCGGCCTGATTTCGAGTCAGGGCATCTTGGGGTCGATACCACTGGAGGTCTCAAATTCAACTTCTCTCTCCCAGACGTACAGTTTTGAGAAGCCTCCTCTTGTGGTGCTTGTGGACAGTTGGCATTGCTCTTGATTTGAAGGAGGAAATCAGCTCTCACCTCGAGATGATTGGGGCTACACGGAGCTCTTTGTCGTTGATGCAGTGACCTCAGGATCCCTCTTGACTTGAGACAGTGTTCCTGGGGGTTCTCTGGAGTGCCAACAAGGAAATCAAGGCTTCTTTTGGGATTGATGGGGAGCCCGGAATTGCTCTGCACGCAGTGCAGGGGAATCAGGCCTCATCTCGCTGCGACAGGGGAGTCTCATGGTTTTTCTCGAGTTGCAGCGGGAACCTGGGGTATATTCTCAAGTTACGACGGAGATGGCCCTTCCAAACACGGGTGTGTTCAGTGACGTCAGGACTCCTGTCTAGTTGCGAGGGACCCCTTCGGAGACTCCTCGAGGCTTGAAAGGGCTATAGGAATCCCCCTCGAGGTGAGGCAGCAAACCCAGTTTCCCTTTCCTGTTGCCACTGGGATCCTGGGATTCCTGTCCATTTTCCAGAGGAGTCAGACATCGTCTCCTTTGGAATCATTGAACTCCATGTTCCTGTCGAGCGGTCCAATGGATGGGAGGCCACCTGTTGAGAAGGGGCAGCGAGCTAGTGCTTTCTCTCTTGTCTCCCCAGGGGCTTCAGACATCCCTTCATCTTGTGAGATGAAATCCAGCTTGCACTCAGGTCACAGCAAGAATTCCGGTCTGATATCGAGTCAGGGCATCTCGATGGCGATTCCAGTGGAGGCCGCAAATTCAGCGTCCCTCTCCCAGACGTACAGCTGTGAGAATCCTCCTCTTGTGGTGCTTGTGGACAGTTGGCATTACTCTTGATTTGAAGCCAGGAAATCAGCTCTCACCTCGAGATGATTGGAGGTACACAGAGCTCTTTCTGGTTCCTGCAGTGACCTCAGCATCCCTCTAGACTTGAGACAGAGTTCCTGGAGATTCTCTGGAGTGCCATGAAGGAAATCAAGGCTCATTTCGGATTTGATGGGGAGCACGGAATTGCTCTGCACGCAGTGCAGGGGAATCGGGCCTCATCTTGCAGCGAGGGGGGAGTCTCTTGGTTTTTTTGGAGTTGCGGCGGGAACCTGGGGTATATTCTCGAGTTACGACGGGGATGGTCCTTCCATACACGGGTGTGCTCAGCGACGTCAGGACTCCTGTCTAGTTAGGAGGGACTCCTCGGGAGTCTCCTCGCGGCTTGAAAGGGCATTAGAACACCTCTTGAGGTGAGGCGGCAGACTCAGTGTCCCTTTCCTGTTGCCACTGGGATCCTGGGATTACTGTCCATTTTCCAGAGGAGTCAGGCATCATCTCCTTTGGAATCATTGAACTCCGTGTTGCTGTCGAGTTGCCCAATGGATGAGAGGGGCCCTCTCGAAAATGACCAGGGAGCTAGGGCTTTCTCTAGTGTCACACCAGGGTCTTCAAACATCCCTTCATCTTGTGAGCAGAAATCCAGCTTGCAGTCAAGTCACTGCAGGAATTCCGGCCTGATTTCGAGTCAGTGCATCTCGGGGTCGATTCCAGTGGAGGCCGAAAATTCAACATCTCTCTCCCAGACGTACAGCTTAGAGAAGCCTCCTCTTGTGGTGCTTGTGGACAGTTGTCATTCCTCTTGATTTGAAGGAGGAAATCAGCTCTCACCTCGAGATGATTGGGGGTATACGGATAACTTTCTCGTTGCTGCAGTGACCTCAGAATCCCTCTTGACATGAGACAGGGTTCCTGGGGTTTCTTGGAGTTCCATCAAGGAAGTCAAGGCTCATTTCGGGTTTGATGGGGAACCTGGAATTGCTCAGCACGCAGTGCAGGGGAATCGGGACTCATCTCAGGGCTAGGGGGGAGTCTCTTGGTTTTTATCGAGTTGCGGTGGAAACCTGGGTTATATTCTCGTGTTACGACGGGGATGGCCCTTCCAAACACGGGTTTGTTCATCGACGTCAGGACTACTGTCTCGTTGCAAGGTACCCCTCGGTAGTCTCCTCGCGGCTTGAAAGGGCCATAGTAACATCTCTCGAGGTGAGGCGGCAGACCCAGTGTCCCTTTCCTGTTGCCACTGGGATCCTGGGATTCAAGTCCTTTTTCCAGAGAAGTCAGGCATCGTCTCCTTTGGAATCATTGAACTCCGTGTTCCTCTCAAGCTCTCCAATGGATGGGAGGCCGCCTGTCGAGAAAGGACAGGGAGGGAGGGCTTTCTTTAGTGTCTCCACAGGAGCTTCAGATATCCCTTCATCTTTTGAGATGAAATTCAGCTTGCACTCAGGTCACTTCAAGAATTCCGGCCTGATTTCCAGTCAGGGCATCTCGTCTCGATTTCAGTGGAGGCTGCAAATTCATCGTCCCTCTCCCAGACGTACAGCTACGAGAAGCCTCCTCTTGTGGTGCTTGTGGACACTTGGCATTCCACTTGATTTGAAGCCAGGAAATCAGCTCTCACCTCGAGATGACTGGGGGTACACGGAGCTCTTTCTGGTTTCTGCAGTGACGTCAGCATACCTCTAGACTTGAGACAGAGTTCCTGGAGTTTCTCTGGAGTGCCTTCAAGGAAATCAAGGCTCCTTTCGGGTTTGATGGGGAGCACGGAATTGCTCTGCATGCAGTGCAGCGGATTCGGGCCTCATGTCGCGGCGAGAGGGGAGTCTCATGGTTTTTCTCGAGTTGCGGCGGGAACCTGGGGTATATTCTCGTGTTACGACGTGGATGGGCCTTCCAAACACGGGTGTGTTCAGGGACGTCAGGACTCCTGTCTAGTTCCCAGGGACCCCTCGGTAGTCTTCTCACGGCTTGAAAGGACCATAGGAACCACTCTCGAAGTGAGGCAGCAGACCGAGGGTTCCTTTCCTGTTGCCACTGGGATCCTGGGATTCCTGTCCATTTTCCAGAGAAGTCAGACATCGTCTCCTTTGGAATCATTGAACTCCGTGTTCCTCTCGAGCTGTCCAATGGATGGGACGCTGCCTGTTGAGAAGGGGCTGCGAGCTATGTCGTTTTCTCTTGTCTCCCCTGGGGCTTGAGGCATCCCTTCATCTTGTGAGATGAAATCCAGCTTGCACTCATGTCACTGCAAGAATTCCTGCCTGATTTCGAGTCAGGGCATCTCGGGGACGATTCCAGGGGAGGCCGCATATTCAACGTACCTCTCCCAGACGTACAGCTGCGAGAAGCCTCCTCTTGTGGTGCTTGTGGACATTTGGCTTTCCTCTTGATTTGAAGCAAGGAAATCAGCTCTCACCTCGAGATGATTGGGGTCACAGCGAGCACTTTCTGGTTCCTGAAGTGACCTCAGGATCCCTCGAGACTTGAGACAGTGTTCCTGGAGATTCTCTGGAGTGCCATCAAGGAAATCAAGGCTCATTTCTGGTATGATGTGCAGCACGGAATTGCTCTGCACGCATTGCAGCGGAATCGAACCTCATCTCGCGGCGAGGGGGGAGTCTCATGTTTTTTCTCCAGATGCGGCGGGAACCTGGGGTATATTCTCGAGTTATGCCGGGGATGGCCCTTCCAAAAAGGGGTGTGTTCAGTGACGTCAGAACTCCTGTCTAGTTGCGAGGGATCCCTCGGTAGTATCTTAGAGGCTTGAAAGGGCCATAGGAACACCTCTCGAGGTGAGGCGGCAGACCCAGTTTCCCTTTCCTGTTGCCACTGGGATCCTGGGATTCCTGTCCATTTTCCAGAGGAGTCAGACATCGTCTCCTTCAGAATCATTGAACTCCGTGTTCCTCTCGAGCTGTCCAATGGATGGGGGGTCGCCTGTTGTATAGGGGCAGCGAGCTAGGGCTTTCTCTCGTGTCTCCCCAGGGGCTTCAGACATTCCTTCATCTTGTGAGATGAAATCCAGCTGGCACTCAGGTCCCAGCAAGAATTCCGGTCTGATTTCGAGTCAGGGCATCTCGTTGTTGATTCCAGTGGATGCCGCAAATTAATCGTCCCTCTCTCAGACGTACAGCTGCGAGAAGCCTCCTCTTGTGGTGCTTGTGGACACTTGGCATTCCTCTTGATTTGAAGCCAGGAAATCAGCTCTCACCTCGAGATGATTGTGGGTACATGGAGCTATTTCTGGCTCCTGCAGTGACGTCAGCATACCTCTAGGCTTGAGACAGTGTTCCTGGAGTTTCTCTGGAGTGACATCAAGGAAATCAAGGCTCCTATCGGGTTTGATGGGGAGCCCATATTTTCTCTGCATGCCATGCAGGGGAATCGGGCCTCATCTCGTGGCGAGCGGGGAGTCTCTTGGTTTTTCTCGAGTTGCAGCGGGAAGCTGAGGTATATTCTCGAGTTACGACGGGAATGGACCTTCCAAACCCGGGTGTGTTCAGCGACATCAGGACTCCTGTCTACTTGCGAGGGACTCCTCGGGAGTCTCCTCGCGGCTTGAAAGGGCCATAGGAACACCTCTCGAGTTGACGTGGCAGACCCAGGGTCCCTTTCCTGTTGCCACTGGGATCCTGGGCTTCCTGTCCATTTTCCAGAAGAGTCAGGCATCATCTCCTTTGGAATCATTGAACTCCGTGTTGCTGTCGAGCTGCCCAATGGATGGGAGGACGCCTGTTGAGAATGGCCAGGGAGCTAGGGCTTTCTCTAGTGTCTCCCCAGGGACTTCAGACATCCCTTCATCTTGTGAGATAAGAAATCCAGCTTGCAGTCAAGTCACTGCAGGAATTCCGGCCTGATTTCGAGTCAGGGCATCTCGGGGTGTATTCCACTGGAGCTCGCAAATTCAATGTCCCTCTCCGAGACGTACAGCTGCGAGAAGCCTCCTCTTGTTGTGCTTGTAGACAGTTGGCATCCCTCTTGATTTGAAGCCAGGAAATCAGCTCTCACCTCGAGATGATTGGAGATACACGGAGCTCTTTGTGGTTGGTGCAGTGACTTTAGGATCCCTCTAGACTTGAGATAGTGTTCCTGGGGATTCTCTGGAGTGCCATCAAGGAAATCAAGGCTCCATTCGGGTTTGATGGGGAGCACGGAATTGCTCTGCACACAGTGCAGCAGAATCGGGCCTCATCTCGCTGTGAAAGGGGAGTCTCATGGTTTTTCTCTAGTTGCGGCGGGAAGCTGGGGTATATTCTCGAGTTACGACGGGGATGCCCCTTCCAAACAACGGGTGTGTTCAGTGAAGTCAGGACTCCTGTCTAGTTGCGAGGGATCCCTCGGTAGTATCCTAGCGGCTTGAAAGGGCCATAGGAACACCTCTCGAGGTGAGGCGGCAGATCCAGTTTCCCTTTCCTCTTGCCACTGGGATCCTGGGATTCCTGTCCATTTTCCAGAGGAGTCAGACATCGTCTCCTTTAGAATCATTGAACTCCATGGTCCTCTCGAGCTGTCCAATGGACGGGAGACCGCCTGTTGAGAATTGGCAGCGAGCTAGGGCTTTCTCTCGGGTCTCCCCAGGGGCTTCAGACATCCCTTCATCTTGTGAGATGAAATCCAGCTTGGACTCAGGTCACAGAAAGAATTCCGGTATGATTTCGAGTCAGGGCATCTCGGGGTCGAATCCAATGGAGGCCGCAATTTAAACGTCCCTCTCCCAGATGTACAGCTGCGAGAAGCCTCCTCTTGTGGTGCTTGTGGACACTTGGCTTTCCTCTTGATTTGAAGCCAGGAAATCAGCTCTCACCTCGAGATGACTGGGGGTACACGGAGCACTTTTTGGTTCCTGCAGTGACCTCAGCATCCCTCTAGACTTGAGACAGAGTTCCTGGAGTTTCTCTGGAGTGCCATCAAGGAAATCAAGGCTCATTTCTGGTTTGCTGGGCATCATGGAATTGCTCTGCATGCAGTGCAGGGGAATCGGGCCTCATCTCGCGGCGAGGGGGGAGTCTCTTGGTTTTTCTCGAGTTGCGGCGGGAATCTGGGGAATATTTTCGAGTTACGACGGGGATGGCCCTTCCATACAAGGGTGTGTTGAGCGACGTCAGGACTCCTGTCTAGTTGCGAGGGACCACTCGGGAGTCTCCTCGCGGCTTGAAAGGGCCATAGGAACACCACTCGAGGTGAGGCGGCAGACCCAGTGTCCCTTTCCTGTTGCCACTGGGATCCTGGGATTCCTGTCCATTTTCCAGAGGAGTCAGGCATCATCTCCTTTGGAATCATTGAACTCCGTGTTGCTGTCGAGCTGCCCAATGGATGGGATGACACCTGTCTAGAATGGCGAGGTAGCTAGGGCTTTCTCTAATGTCTCCCCAGGGGCTTCAGACATCCCTTCATCTTGAGAGATGAAATCCAGCTTGCAGTAACGTCACTGCAGGAATTCCGGCCTGATTTCGAGTCAGAGCATCTCGGTATCGATTCCACTGTAGGCCTCAAATGCAACGTCTCTCTCCCAGACGTACAGATAAGAGAAGCCTGCATTGTGGTGCTAGTGGATAGTTGGCATTCCTCTTGATTTGAAGGAGGAAATCAGGTCTCACCTCGAGATGACTGGGGGTACACAGAGCTCTTTTGCGTTGCTGCAGTGACCTCAGGTTCCCTCTTGACTTGAGACAATGTTCCTTGGGTTTCTCTGGAGTGCCATCAAGGAAATCAAGGCTCCTTTCGGGTTTGATGGGGAACCCCGAATTACTCTGCATGCAGTGCAGCGTGCAGGGCACGCTGTGAGAGGGGAGTCTCATGGTTTTTCTTGAGTTGCGGCGAGAACCTGGGGTATATTCTCGAGTTACGACGGGGTTGGACCTTCCAAACGCGGGTTGGGTCGATTCCACTGGAGCTTGCAAATTCAACCTATCTCTCCCAAACGTGCAGCTGGGAGAAGCCTCCTCTTATGGTGCTTGTAGACAGTTGGCATTCTTCTTGATTGGAAGTCAGGATATCAGCTCTCACCTCGAGATGATTGGGGATACACGGAGCTGTTTCTGGTTGGTGCAGTGACTTTAGGATCCCTCTAGACTTGAGACAGTGTTCCTGGGGATTCTCTGGAGTGCCATCAAGGAAATCAAGGCTCCATTCGGGTTTGATGGGGAGCACGGAATTGCTCTGCACGCAGTGCACCAGAATCAACTTCATCTCTCGGCGAGGGGGGAGGCTCATGGTTTTTCTGAGTTGCGGCGGGAACCTGGGGTATATTCTCGAGTTAAGACTGGGATGGCCCTTCCAAACACGAGTGTGTTCAGTGACGTCAGGACTCCTGTCTAGTTGCGAGAGACCCCTCCGGAGTCTCCTTGAGGCTTCAAAAGGCCATAGGAATCCCTCTCGAGGTGAGGCATCAGATCCATTTACCCTTTCCTGTTGCCACTGGGATCCTGGGATTCCTGTCCATTTTCCAGAGGAGTCAGACATCGTCTCCTTTGGAATCATTGAACTCCGTGTTCCTCTCGAGCTGTCCAATGGATGGGAGGCCGCCTGTTGAGAAGGGGCAGCGAGCTAGGGCTTTCTCTCGTATCTCCCCAGGGGCTTCAGACATCCCTTCATCTTGGGAGATGAAATCAAGCTTGCCCTCAGGTCACAGCAAGAAGTCCGGTCTGATTTCGAGTTAGGGCATCTCGGTGTCGAATCCACTGGAGGCCGCAACTTCAACGTCCCACTCCCACACGTACTGCTGTGAGAAGCCTCCTCTTGTGGTGCTTGTGGACACTTGGCATTCCTCTTGATTTGAAGCCAGAAAATCAGCTCTGACCTCGAGATGATTGCGGGTACTCGGAACTCTTTCTGGTTCCTGCAGTGACCTCAGCATCCGTCTAGACTTGAGACAGAGTTCCTGGAGTTTCTCTGGAGTGCCATCAAGGAAATCAAGGCTCATTTCGGGTTTGATGGGGAGCACGGAATTGCTCTGCATGCAGTGAAGGGGAATCGGGCCTCATCTCGCGGCGAGGGGGGAGTCTCTTGGTTTTTCACGAGTTGCGGCAGGAACCTTGGTTATATTCTCGAGTTATGACGGGGATGGCCCTTCCTAACACGGATGTGTTCAGTGACGTCAGGACTCCTGTCTAGTTGGGAGTGACTCCTCAGGAATATCCTCGCGTCTTGAAAGGGCCATAGGAACACCTCTCGAGGTGAGGTGGCAGACCCAGTTTCCCTTTCCTGTTGCCACTGGGTTCCTGGGATTCCTGTCCATTTTCCAGAGGAGTCAGCCATCGTCTCCTTTGCAATCATTGAACTGCGTGTTCCTCTCGAGCTGTCCAATGGATGGGAGGTCGCCTGTCTAGAAAGGGCAGGGAGCTATGGCTTTCTCTAGTGTCTCCACAGGGGCTTCAGACATCCCTTCATCTTGTGAGATGAAATCCAGCTTTCACTCAAGTCACTGCAGGAATTCCGGCCTGATTTCAAGTCAGGTCATCTCGGGGTCGATTCCACTGGAGCTCGAAAATTCAACCTCCCTATCCCAGACGTACAGCTGGGAGAAGCCTCCTCTTGTGTTGCTTGTAGACAGGTGGCATTCCTCTTGATTGGAAGCCAGGAAATCAGCTCTCACCTCAAGATGATTGGGGATACACGGAGCTGTTTCTGGTTGGTGCAGTGACTTTAGGTTCCCTCTAGCCTTGAGACAGTGTTCCTGGGGATTCTCTGGAGTGCCATCAAGGAAATCAAGGCTCCATTCGGGTTTGATGGGGAACACGGAATTGCTCTGCACGCAGTGCAGCGGAATCGAGCCTCATGTCGCGGCGACGGGGGAGTCTCATGATTTTTCTCGAGTTGCGGTGGTAACCTGGGGTATATTCTCGAGTTATGACGGGGATGGCCCTTCCAAACACGGGTGTGTTCAGGGACGTCAGGACTCCTGTCTAGTTGCGAGGGACCCCTCGGGAGTCTCCTTGAGTCTTGAAAGGACCATAGCAACACCTCTAGAGCTGAGGCGTCAGATGCAGTGTCCCTTTCCTGTTGCCACTGGGATCCTGGGATTCCTGTCCATTTTACAGAGGAGTCAGGCTTCACCTCCTTTTGAATCATTGAATTCCATTTTGCTGTCGAGCTGCCCATGGATGGGAGGACACCTGTCGAGAATGGCCTGGAGCTAGGGCTTTCTCTCTTGTCTCCCCAGGGTCTACAGACATCCCTTCATCTTGTGAGATGAAGTCAAGCTTGCAGTCAAGTCACTAAAGGAATTCCGGCCTTATTTCGAGTCAGGGCATCTCGGGGTCGATCCCACTGGAGCTCGCAAATTCAACGTCTCTCTCCCAGACGTACAGCTTAGAGAAGCCTCCTCTTGTGGTGCTTGTGGACCGTTGGCGTTCCTCTTGATTTGAAGGAGGAAATCAGCTTTCACCTCGAAATGATTGGGGGTTCCCGGAGCTCTTTCTCATTGCTGCAGTGACCTCAGGATCCCTCTTGACTTGAGACAGTGTTCCTGGGGTTTCTCTTGAGTGCCATCAAGGAAATCAAGGTTCCTTTCTGGTTTGATGGGGAGCCCGGAATTGCTCTGCACGCAGAGCAGGGGAATCGGGCCTCATCTCGCGGCGAGGGGGGAGTCTCTTGTTTTTTCTCGAGTTGCGGCGGGAATCTGGGCTATATTCTCGATTTACGTCGGAGATGGCCCTTCCAAACACGGGTGTGTTCAATGAAGTCAGGACTCCTGTCTAGATGTGAGGGATCCCGCGGAAGTATCCTCGCGGCTTGAAAGGGCCATAGGAACACCTCTCGAGGTGAGGCGGCAGACCCAGTTTCCCTTTCCTGTTGCCACTTGGATCCTGGGATTCCTGTCCATTTTCCAGAGGAGTCAGACATCGTCTCCTTTGGAATCATTGAACTCCGTGTTCCTCTCGAGCTATCCAATAGATGGGAGGTCACCTGTCGTAAAAGGCAGGTATCTAGGGCTTTCTCTAGTGTCTCTCCAGGGGCTTCAGACATCCCTTCATCTTGTGAGATGAAATCCAGCTTGCACTCAGGTCACAGCAAGAATTCCGGTCTGATTTCGAGTCTTGATATCTCGGTGTCGATTCCAGTGGAGGCCGCAAATTCAACGTCCCTCTCCGAGACGTACAGCTGCGAGAAGCCTCCTCTTGTGGTGCTTGTGGACACTTGGCATTCCTCTTGATTTGAAAACAGTAAATCAGCTCTCACCTCAAGATGATTGGGGGTACACGGAGCTTTTTCTGGTTCCTGCAGTGACCTAAGCATCCCTCTAGACTTGAGCCAGAGTTCCTGGAGATTCACTAGAGTGCCATCAAGGAAATCAATGCTCATTTCGGATTTGATGGGGAGCACGGAATTGCTCTGAACGCATTGCAGGGGAATCGGGCCTCATCTCGCGGCGCGCGGGGAGTTTCATGATTTTTCCCCAGTTGCGGTGGGAACCTGGGATATATTCTCGAGTTACGACGGGGATGGCCCTTCCAAACTCGGGTGTGTTGAGCTATGTCAGGACTCCGGTCTAATTGCGAGGGACCCCTCGGGTGTCTCCTCGAGCCTTGAAAGGGCCATAGGAACACCTCTCAAGGTGAGACGGCAGACCCAGAGTCCCTTTCCTGTTGCCACTGGGATCCTGGGATTTCTGTACATTTTCCAGAGGAGTCAGCCATCGTCTCCTATGGAATCATTGAACTCTGTGTTCCTCTCGAGCTGTCCAATGGATGGGAGGCCGCCTGTCGAGAAAGGGCAGGGAGCTAGGGCTTTCTCTAGTGTCT
Source organism: Muntiacus reevesi (assembly GCF_963930625.1). Lineage (NCBI taxonomy): Eukaryota > Metazoa > Chordata > Mammalia > Artiodactyla > Cervidae > Muntiacus > Muntiacus reevesi. The sequence continues at coordinate 450,630 of NW_027077987.1, read as the reverse complement.
CCACAGGGGCTACAGACATCCCTTCATCTTGTGAGAGGAAATCCAGCTTTCACTCAAGTCACTGCAGGAATTCCGGCCTGTTTTCGAATCAGGGCATCTCGGGGTCAGTTCCACTGGAGCTCGAAAATTCAACCTCCCTCTCCCAGACGTACAGCTGGGAGAAGCCTCCTCTTGGTGCTTGTAAACAGTTGGCATTCCTCTTGATTTGAAGCCAGGAAATGAGCTCTCACCTCGAGATGATTGGGGATACATGGAGCTGTTTCTGGTTTGTGCAGTGACTTTAGGATCCCTCTAGACTTGAGAGAGTGTTCCTGGGGATTCTCTGGAGTGCCATCAAGGAAATCAAGGCTCCATTTGGGTTTGATGGGGAGCACGGAATTGCTGTGCACGCAGTGCAGTGGAATCGGGCCTCATCTCGCGGAAATGGGCGAGTCTCTTGGTTATTCTCGAGTTGCGGCGGGAACCTGGGGTATATTCTCGAGTTACAACGGGGATGTCCCTTCCAAACACGGGTGTGTTCAGCGAAGTCAGGACTCCTGTCTAGTTGCGCGGGACTCCTCCGGAGTCTCCTCGCGGCTTGAAAGGGCCATAGGTACACCTCTCGAGGTGAGGCGACAGACCCAGGGTCCCTTTCCTGTTGCCACTGGGATCCTGGACTTCCTGTCGATTTTCCAGAGGAGTCAGGCATCATCCCCTTTGGAATCATTGAATTCCGTGTTGCTGTCGAGCTGCCCAATGGATTTGAGGACGCCTGTCGAGAATGGCCAGGGAGCTAGGGCTTTCTCTAGTGTCTCCCCAGGTTCTTCAGACATCCCTTCATCTTGTGAGATGAAATCCAGCTTGCAGTCAAGTCACTGCATGAATTCCGGCCTGATTTCAAGTCAGGGCATCTCGGGGTCGATTCCACTGGAGGCCGCAAATTCAACGTCTCTCTCCCAGAGGTACAGCTTAGAGACGACTCCTCTTGTGGTGCTTGTGGACTGTTGGAAATCCTCATGATTTGAAGAAGGAAATCAGCTCTTACCTCGAGATGATTGGGGGTACACGGAGCTCTTTTTCGTTACTGCAGTGACTTCAGGACCCTCTTGACTTGAGACAGTGTTCCTGGGGATTCTCTGGAGTGCCATCAAGGAAATCAAGGCTCCATTCGGGTTTGATGGGGAGCACGGAATTGCTGTGCACGCAGTGCAGGGGAATTTGGCCTCATCTCGTGGAAATGGGCGAGTCTCTTGGTTATTCTCGAGTTGTGGCGGGAACCTGGGGTATATTCTCGAGTTACAACGGGGATGTCCCTTCCAAACACGGGTGTGTTCAGCGAAGTCAGGACTCCTGTCTAGTTGCGAGGGACTCCTCCGGAGTCTCCTCGCGGCTTGAATGGGCCATAGGTACACCTCTCGAGGTGAGGCGACAGACCCAGGGTCCCTTTCCTGTTGCCACTGGGATCCTGGGATTCCTGTCGATTTTCCAGAGGAGTCAGGCATCATCCCCTTTGGAATCATTGAACTCCGTGTTGCTGTCGAGCTGCCCAATGGATTTGAGGACGCCTGTCGAGAATGGCCAGGGAGCTAGGGCTTTCTCTAGTGTCTCCCCAGGTTCTTCAGACATCCCGTCATCTTGTGAGATGAAATCCAGCTTGCAGTCAAGTCACTGCATGAATTCCGGCCTGATTTCAAGTCAGGGCATCTCGGGGTCGATTCCACTGGAGGCCGCAAATTCAACGTCTCTCTCCCAGAGGTACAGCTTAGAGACGACTCCTCTTGTGGTGCTTGTGGACTGTTGGAATTCCTCATGATTTGAAGAAGGAAATCAGCTCTTACCTCGAGATGATTGGGGGTACACGGAGCTCTTTTTCATTACTGCAGTGACTTCAGGTCCCTCTTGACTTGAGACAGTGTTCCTGGGGATTCTCTGGAGTGCCATCAAGGAAATCAAGGCTCCATTCGGGTTTGATGGGTAGCACGGAAATGCTCTGCACGCAGTGCAGTGAAATTGGGCCTCATCTTGCGGCGACGGAGGAGTCTCATGGATTTTCTCGAGATCCGGCGGGATCCTGGGGTATATTCTCGAGTTACGATGGGGATGGACCTTCGAAACACGGGTGAGTTCAGCGACGTCAGGATTCCTGTCTAGTTGCGAGCAACCCCTCGGGAGTCTCCTCGAGGCTTGAAAGGGCCATAGGAACCCCTCTCGAAGTGCGGCAGCAGACCCAGGGTCCCTTTCCTGTTGCCACTGGGATCCTGCGATTCCTGTCCATTTTCCAGATGAGTCAGACATCGTCTCCTTTGGAATCATTGAACTCCGTGTTCCTATCGAACTGTCCAATGGATGGGAGGCCGACTGTTGAGAAGGGCCAGCGAGCTAGGGCTTTCTCTCGTGTCTCCCCAGGGGCTTCAGACATCCCTTCATCTTGTGAGATGAAATCCAATTGCACTCAGGTCACTGCAAGAATTCCGGCCTGAATTCGTGTCAGGGCATCTTGGTGTTCATTCCAGTGGAGGCCGCAAATTCAACGTCCCTCTCCCAGACGTACAGCTGCGAGAAGCCTCCTCTTGTGGTGCTTGTGGACACTTGGCTTACCTCTTGATTTGAAGCCAGGAAAGAAGCTCTCACCTCGAGATGATTGGGGGTACACCGCGCACTTTCTGTTTCCTGCAGTGACCTCAGGATCCCTCTAGACTTGATACAGTTTTCCTGGAATTTCTCTGGAGTCCCATCAAGGAAATCAAGGCTCAATTCTGGTTTGATGGGCAGCAGGGCATTGCTCTGCACGCAGTGCAGCGGAATCGGGGCTCATCTCACGGCGAGGGGGGAATCTCATGGTTTTTCTCGAGTTGCGGCGGGAACCTGGGGTATATTCTCGAGTTACGACAGGGATGACCGTTCCAAACACTGGTGTGTTCAGTGAGGTCAGGATTCCTGTCTAGTTCCGAGGGACCCCTCGGCAGTCTCCTCGAGGCTTGAAAGGGCCATCGGAACACCTCGCAAGGTGAGGCGGCAGACCCAGGGTCCCTTTCCTGTTGCCACTGGGATCCTGGGATTCCTGTCCAGTTTCCAGAGGAGTCAGGCATCATCTCCTTTGGATTCATTGAACTCGGTGTTCCTCTAGAGTTTTCCAATGGATGGGAGGCCGCCTGTCGAGAAGGGGCAGGGAGCTAGTGCATTTTCTAATGTCTCCCCAGGGGCTTCAGACATCCCTTCATCTTGTGAGATGAAATCCAGCTTGCACTCAAGTCACTGCAGGAATTCCAGCCTGATTTCGAGTCAGGGCATCTCGGGGTGAATTCCATTCGAGGCCACAAATTCAACGTCCCTCCCCAGTTGTACAGCTGAGAGAAGCCTCCTCTTGTGGTGCTTGTGGACAGTTGGCATGCCTCTTGATTTGAAGCCAGGAAATCAGCTCTCACTTCGAGATGATTTGGCGTGCACGGAGCTCTTTCTGGTAGCTGCACTGAACTCAGGATCACTCTAGACTTGAGACAATATTCCTGGAGTTTCTCTGGAGTGCCATCAAGGAAATCAAGGCTCATTTAGCGTTGGATGGGGAGCACGGAATTGCTCTGCACGCAGTGCAGGGGAATCGGGCCTCATCTCGTGGCGAGGGGGAAGTCTCATGTTTTTTCTCGAGTTTCGGCGGGAACCAGTGGTATATTCTCGAGTTACCACGGTGATGGCCCTTCCAAACACGGGTTTGGTTCCTCGAGGTCAGTACTCCTGTCTAGTTGCAAGGGACACCTCTGGAGTCTCTTCGCAGCTTGAAAGGGCCACAGGAACACCTCTCGAGGTCAGGCGCCAGACCCAGTGTCCCTTTCCTGTTGCCACTGGGATCCTGGGATTCCTGTCCATTTTCCAGAGGAGTCAGGCATCGTCTCTTTTGGAATCGTTGAACTCCGTGTTCCTCTTGAGTTGTCCAATGGATGTGAGGCCGCCTCTCGAGAAGGGGCAGGGAGCTAGGGCTTTGCCTAGTGTCTCCCCAGTGTCTTCAGACATCCCTTCATCTTGTGAGATGAAATCCAGCTTGCACTCAAGTCACTGCAGGAATTCCGGCCTGATTTCGAGTCAGGGCCTCTCGGGGTCGATTACTTTGAGGCTGCAAATTCAACGTCCCTCTCACAGACGTACAGCTGAGAGAAGCCTCCTCTTGTAATTCTTGTTTAAAGTTGCATTCCTCTTTATTTGAAGCCAGGAAATCAGCTCTCACCTCGAGATGATTTGGAGTACACAGAGCTCTTTGTGGTTGTTGCAGTGACCTCAGGATCCCTCTGGATTTGTGACAGTGTTCCTGCGGTTTCTCTGGAGTGCCATCAAGGAAATCAAGGCTCCATTCGGGTTTGATGGGGAGCACGGAATTGCTCTGCACGCAGTGCAGGGGAGTCAGGCCTCATCTCGCGGCGACGGTGGAGTCTCTTGGTTTTTCTCGAATTGCGGCGGGAACCTGGGGTATATTATGGAGTTTCGACGGGGATGACCCTTCCAAACACGGGTGTGTTCAGCAACGTCAGGACTCCTGTCTAGTTGTGAGATACCCCTCGGAAGTCTCCTCGCGGCTTGAAAGGACCATAGGAACACCTCTCGAGGTGAGGCGGCAGACCCAGTGTCCCTTTCCTATTGCCACTGGGATCCTTGGATTCCTGTTCTTTTTCCAGAGGAGTCAGGCATCGTCTCCTTTGGAATCATTGAACTCCGTGTTCCTCTCGAGCTGTCCAATGGATGGGAGGCCGCCTGTCGAGAAGGTTCAGGGAGCTAGGGCTTTCTCTAGTGTCTCCCCAGGGGTTGCAGACATCCCTTCATCTTGTGAGATGAAATCCAGCTTGCACTCAAGTCACTGCACAAACTCCGTCCTGATTTCGATTCAGTGCTTCTCGGGATCGATTCCATTTGAGGCCGCTAATTCAACGTCCCTCTCAAAGACGTACAACTGAGAGAAGCCTCCTCTTGTGGTGCTTGTGGAAAGTTTGCATTCCTCTTGATGTGAAGCCAGGAAATCAGCTCTCACCTCGAGATGATTTGGGGTACATGGAGCACTTTCTGGCTGGTGCAGTGACCTCATAATCCCTCTAGACTTGAGACAGTGTTCCTGGTGTTTTTCTGGAGTGCCATGAAGAAATCAAGGCTCCTTTCGTGTTTGATATGGAGCAAGGAATTGCTCTGCACGCAGTGCAGTGGAATCGGGCCTCATCTCACGGCGATGGGGATGTTTCATGGTTTTACTCTTGTTGCGGCGGTAACCTGGGGTATATTCTCGAGTTAGTACAGGGATGGCCCTTCCAAACACGGATTTAATCCACGACGTCAGGAGTCCTGTCTGGTTGCGAGGGACACCTTGGGATTCTCCTTGCGACTTGAAAGTGCCATAGGATCACCTCTCGAGGTGAGGCGGCAGACCCAGGGTGCCTTTCCTGTTGCCACTGGGATCCTGGGATTCCTGTCCATTTTCCAGAGGAGTCAGGCATCGTCTCCTTTGGAATCGTTGAACTCCATGTTCCTCTTGAATTTTCCAACGAATGTGAGGCCGCCTGTCGAGTCGGGCCAGGGAGCTAGTGCTTTCTCTAGTGTCTTCCCAGGGGCTTCAGACATCCCTTCATCTTGTGAGATGAAATCCAGCTTGCAGTCAAGTCACTGCAGGAATTCCGGCCTGATTTCGAGTCAGGGCATCTCAGGGTCGATTACTTTTGTGGCCGCAAATTCAATATCCCTCTCACAGACGTAGAGCTGAGAGAGCCTCCTCTTGTGGTGCTTGTTGAAAGTTGGCATTCCTCTTGATTTGAAGCCAGGAAATCAGCTCTCACCTCGAGATGATTTGGGGTACACGAAGCTCTTTCTGTTTGCTGCAGTGACCTCAGGATCCCTCTAGACTTGATACAGTGTTCCTGAGTTTTCTCTAGATTGCCATCAAGGAAATCAAGGCTCCTTTCGAGTTTGATGTGGAACACGGAATTGCTCTGCCGGCAGTGCAGGGGAATCGGGCCTCATCTCGCGACGAGGGGAAGTCTCATAATGTTTCTTGAGTTGTGGCGGGAACCTGGTGTATACTCTCGAGTTACGATGGAAAGGGCCCTTCCAAACATGTGTTTGTACAGCAACGTCAGGACTCCTGTCTAGTTGCGAGGGACACCTCAAGATTCTCCTCGTGTCTTGGCAGGGCAATTGGGACACCTCTCCAGGTGAGGCGGGAGACCCAGAGTCCCTTTCCACGTGCCACAGGGATACTTGAATTCCTCTAAATTTTCAAGTGGAGTCAGGTATCGTCTCCTTTTGAAGCATTGATCTCCGCGTAGCTCTCGAGTTTTCAAAGGATGTGAGGCCTCCAGTCGTGATTAGGCTGGGAACTAGGTCTTTCTCTATGGTCTCCACAGGGTATTCAGACATCCTTTCATCTTGGGAGATGCAAGACGAGCCTGCATTCAAGTCACTGCAGGGATATCTGGCCTTACGTCAAGTCAGGGCATCTCGGTGTCCATTCCACTTGAGTCCGCAAACTCAGGGTCCTCCTCACATACTTATAGCTGAGAGAAGCTTGCTCTTGTGGTGCTTGTGGAAAGTTGGTACTCCTCTTGAATCGAAGCAAGGGACTATGCTCTCATCTCGAGTTGATTTGTGATACATAGAGCACTTTCTTGTTGCTACAGTAACCTCAGGATTCCTTTAGATTTGAGACAGCTTTCTTGGGGATTCTCTGGAGTGCCATCAAGGAAATCAAGTCTCTTTTCGTATTTGATGTGGAGCACGGAATTTCTCTGCACGCAGTGCAGGGTAATCGGGCCTCATCCCGCGGCGAGGGGGAAGTCTCATGCTTTTACTCGAGTTGCGGCGGAAACCTGGGGTATATTCTCGAGTTACGACGGGGATGGCCCTTCCAAACACGTGTTTCTTCAGCAATGTCAGGACTCCTGTCTTATTGCGAGGGACACCTCGGGATTCTCCTCGCAGCTTAAAAGGGCAATATGAACACCACTCGAGGTGAGTTGGCAGACCCAGGTCCCTTTCCTATTGCCACTTGGCCTGGGATTCCTGTCAATTTTCAAGAGGAGTCAGGCATCGTCTCCTTTAGAATCATTGAATTCCGTGTTCCTCTCGAGTTGTCAAATTGATGTGAGTCTGCCTGTCAAGAAGGGGCAGGGATTTAGGGATGTCTCTAGTGTCTCCCCAGGGGCTTCAGACATCCCTTCATCTTGTGAGATGAAATCCAGTTTGCCTTCAAGTCACTGCTGGAATGCCAGCCTGTTTTCGTGTCAGGGCATCTCAGAGTCGATTTCATTTGAGGCCGCAAATTCAACGTCCCTCTCACATGCGTATAGCTGAGAGAAGCCTCCTCTTGTGGTGCTTGTGGAAAGTTGGCATTCCTCTTGATTTGAAGCCAAGAAATCAGCTCTCATCTCGAGATGATTTGGGGTACATGGAGCTCTTCCTTGTTGCTCCAGTGACCTCAGGATCCCTCTAGACTTGAGACATTGTTCTTGGGTTTTCTCTGGAGTGCCATCAAGGAAATCAAGACTCCTTTCGGGTTTGATGTGGAGCATGGAATTGCTCTGCATGCAGTGCAGGGGAATCGGGTCTCATCTCGCGGCGAGGGGGAAGTCTTATGATTTCTCTCAAGTTGCGGCGGGATCCTGGGGTATATTCTCGAGTTACGACGGGGATCGCCCTTCCAAACAGGTGTTTGTTCAGCGACGTCAGGACTCCTGTCTAGTTGCGAGGGACACATCCGACTTCTCCTCGCGGCTTAAACGGCCATTCGGAACACCTCTTGAGGTGAGGCGGCAGACCCAGGGTCCCTTTCCTGGTGCCACTGTGATACTGTGATTCCTGTCAATTTTCAAAAGGAGTCAGGCATTGTTTCCTTCGGAATCACTGAACTCTGTGTTCCTCTCGAGTTGTCAAACTTATGTTAGGCCTCCTTTGAGATGGGGCAGGGAGCTAGGACTTTCTCTATTGTCTCCCCTGTGGATTCAGTCATCAATTCCTCTTGTGAGATGAAATCCAGCTTGCATTCAATTCACTGCAGGGATTTCCGTCCTGATTTCGAGTCAGGGCATCTCAGGGTCGATTCCGTTTGAGGACGCAAATTCATCGTTCCTCTCCCATACGTATAGCTGAGAGAAGCCTCCTTTTGTGGTGCTTGTTCAAAGTTTGCATTCCTCTTGATTTGAAGTCAGGAAATCAACTCTCATCTCGAGGTGGTTTGGGGTCCATGGAGCTCTTTCGTGTTGCTGCAGTGACCTCAGGATCCCTCTAGACTTGAGACACTGTTCTTAGGGTTTCTCTGGAGTGCCATCAAGGAAATAATGGATCATTTCCTGTTTGATGTAGAACATGGAATTGCTCTGCATGCAATGCAGAGGAATCGGGACTCACCTCGCGACCAGGGGGAACTCTGATGATTTTTCTCGAGTTGCGGTGCGATCCTGTGGTATATTCTCGATTAACGACGGGATGGCCCTTCCAAACACGTGTTTGTTCAGTGTCCTCAGGACTCCTGTCTATTTGAGAGGGACTCCTCAGGATTCTCCTCGAGGCTTAAAAGGGAAATTGGGACGCCTTTCCGGGTGAGGCGGGGAACACAGGTTCCCTTTCCACGTGCCACAGGGATTCTGGGATTCCTATCAATTTTCAAGAGGTATCAGGCATCGTGTACTTTTGAAGCACCACATACCTCTCGAGTTTTCAAAGGATGTGAGGCCTCCAGTCACGATTAGGCGATGAACTCGGTGTTTCTCTATGGTCTCCACAGGGAATTCAGACATCCCTTCGTCTTGGGAGATGTAAGACGATCCTTCATTCAAGTCACTGCAGGGAATTCCATCCTTATTTCGAGTCAGGGCATCTCGGTGTCCATTCCACTTGAGGCTGCAAACTCAGGGTCCTCCTCACATACCTGTACCTGAGAGAAGCCTTTTCTTGAGGTGCTTGTTGATAGTTGGAATTCTGCTTGAGTGGAAGCCAGGGACTAAGCTCTCCTCTCATATTGATTTGGGGTACATGGAGCTCGTTCTTGTTGCTACAGTGACCTCAGTATCCCTCTAGACTTGAGACAGTATTCTTGGGTTTCCTCTGTAGTGCCATCAAGGAAATCAAGGCTGCTTTCAGGTTTGATGTGGAACATGATATTGCTATGCACGCAGTACAGGGGAATCTGCCCTCATCTCTCGGCGAGGGAGAAGTCTCATATTTTTTCTCGAGTTGCGGCGGAACCTTGCGTATATTCTCGATTTACAATGGGATGGATGTTCAGAACACGTGTTTGTTCAGCGCCGTCAGGACTCCTGCCTCGCTGCGAGGGACACCTCGGGATTCTCCTTGAGATTGGCAGGGCAATAGGAACACCTCTCGAGGTGAGGTGGCAGACCCAGTGTCCCTTTCCTATTGCCAATTGGATACTGGGATTCCTGTTAATTTTCAAGAGGAGTCAGGCATCCTCTCCTTTTGAATGTTTCAACTCCGCATTCCTCTCAAGTTGTCAAAGTGATGTGAGGCCACCTATCGAGATGGGGCAGGAGCTAGGGCTTTCTCTAGTGTCTCCCCAGAGGATTCAGACATCCCTTCTTCTTGGGAGATGAAAGTCGAGCCTGCATTCATGTCACTGCAGAGAATTCTGGCCTTAGTTCGAGTCAGTGTGTCTCGGTGTCCATTCCACTTGAGGCAGCAAACTCAGGGTCCCTCTCACATACCTAGAGCTGAGAAAAGCCTCCTTTTGAGCTGCTTGTGGAAAGTTCTCATTGCTCTTGATTCAAAGCAAGCAATTCAGCTCTCATCTCGAGATGATTTGGGGTATACAGAGCTTTTCTCGAGTTGCTGTACTGAACTTGGTGTTCCTCTAGACATGAGACGGTATTCTCGGGTAATATCTGGAGTTGCCAAAAAGAAGTCAAGCCAATTGTTGTGTTTGATGAGGAACGAGTGATGGCTCTGGAGACAATGCAGGGGAATCGGGCCTCATCTCGATTTGACTCGAAGTACACGGAGCGCTTCCTTGTTGCTGCGGGGACTTCAGGGTCCTTCTAGACTTGTAACAGTGTTCCTGGGGACTCTCTGGAGTTCCATTAAGGAAGTCAAGTCTCCTTTCGTGTTTGATGGGGAAGACGAACTTGCTCTGCACGCAGTGCAGGGAAATCGGGCTTCATCTCGAGGTGATTTCAAGTACATGGTGTGCTTTCATGTGGCTGCAGGGACCTCAGGGTCCCTCTAAACTTGTGATAGTGTTCTTGGGGACTCTCTGCAGTTCCATCAAGGAAGTCACGGCTCCTATCATATTTGATGGGGAACACTGACTTGCTCTGAATGCAGTGCATGGGAATCGGGCCTCATCTCGAGTTGATTTGGAGTCCACGGAGCACTTTCATGTTGTTGCGGGGATCTCAGGGTCCTTCTAGACTTTTGACAGTGTTCTTGGGGTCTCTCTGGAGTTTCATCAAGGAAGACAAGTCTCCTATCCTGTCTGATGGTGACCATGGACTTACCCTGCATGCATTGCAGGGGAATTTGGCCTCATCTCGCGGCGAAGTAAAGTCTCATTTTTTTCCTGGATTTGTAGCGGGAACCTGAGTATGTTCTCGAGTTACAGAGGGGATGGACTTTCAAAACTCTTGTTTGTTCAGTGATGTGTGAACACCTGTCTAGTTGTGAGGGATGCCTTGGTATTCTCCTCGAGGCTTGGAAGGAAAATAGGGACGCCTCTCGAGTTGAGGTGGGAGACCAAGTTTCCCTGTGCAGTTGCCAGAGTGATACTGTGACTCCTGTCAGTTTTCAAGAGGAGTCAGGCTTTGTCTCCTTTGGAAGCATTGAACTCCGCGTGCCTCTCATGTTGTCAAAGAGATGTGAGGCCTGCTGTCGGGATCATGCGGGGAACTATGGTATTTTCTAGGATCTCCACAGGGGATTCAGACATCCTTTCATCTTGTGAGATGAAAGATTAAACTGCATTCAAGTCACTGCAGGGAATTCCGGCCTTATTTCGAGTCAGGGCATCTCGGTGTCCATTCCACTTGAGACAGCAAACTCAGGGTCCCTCTCACGTACCTATAGCTGAGAGAAGCCTCGTCTTTAGGTGTTGTTTAAAGCTGGCATTCCTCTTGAGTCAAAGCCAGCGACTCAGCTCTCATCTCGAGATGATTTGAGGTACATGGAGTTGTTTTCTAGTTGCTGTGCTGAACGTGGTGTTCCTCTATATTTAGGACGGTGTTCTTGGGGTATCTCTGGAGTTGCCTAAAGGAAGTCAAGCCACTTGTCGTGTTTGATGGGGAACGCTGGATGGCTCTGGAGCCAATGTAGGGAAATCTGGCCTCATCTCGAGTTGATTTGGGGTACACCGAGCTCTTTCATGTTGCTGCGGTGACTTCAGGTTCCCTCTGAACTTGTGAGAGTGTTCCTGGGTACTCTCTGGAGTTCCATTAAGGAAGTCAAGGCTCCGTTCGTGTTTAATGAGGAACACGGACTTGCTCTACACGCAGTGCAGGAGAATCTGTCTTCATCTCGAGTTGATTTCAAGTACACGGTGTGCTTTCATGTTAATGTGGGGACCTCAGGGTCCCTCTAGACTTGTGACAGTGTTCTTGGGGACTCTCTGGAGTTCCATCAAGGAAGTCAAGGCTCCTTTCATGTTTGATGGGGAACACGGTCTTCCTCTGAATGCAGTGCAGGGGAACCACGCCTAATCTCAAGTTGATTTGGGGCACACAGAGCCCATTCATTTTGCTGCGGGGACCTTAGGGTCCCTCTAGACTTGTGACAGTGTTCTTCGGGCCTCTCTGGAGTTCCATCAAGGAAGTCAAATCTCCTTTCCTGTTTGATGGGGAACACGGACTTACCCTGCATGCATTGCAGGGGAATCGGGCCTCATCTCGCTGCGAGGGGGAATTCTCATTGTTTTCTCGAGTTTTGGTGGGAACGTGGGTTATGTTCTCGACATACGGTGGGGATGGCCCTTCAAAACTCGTGTTTTTTCAGTGATGTGTGGACTGCTGTCTAGTTGCGTGGGACACCTTGGGATTCTCCTCGATGCTTGGCAGGGCAATCGGGATGCCTCTCGAGGTGAGGCCAGACACCATGTTTCCCTGTGCAGTTGCCAGAGTGATACTGTGACTCCTGTCAGTTTTCAAGAGGAGTCAGGCTTCATCTCCTTTTGAAGCATTGAACTCCACGTGCCTCTCGTGTTGTCAAAGGGATGAGAGGCCTCCTGTCAAGATGACGCAGTGAACTAGGGTATTCTCTAGGGTCTCCACAGGGGATTCAGACATCCCTTCATCTTGTGAGATGAAAGACGAGCTTGCATTCAAGTCACTGCAGGGAATTCCAGCCTTATTTCGAGTCAAGGCATCTCTGTGTCCACTCCACTTGAGGCAGCAAACTAAAGGGTCCTTCTCACGTACCTATAGCTGACAGAAGCCTCTTCTTCAGGTGCTATTTAAAGCTGGCATTCCACATGAGTCAAAGCAAGGGAATCAGCTCTCCTCTCGAGATGATTTGAGGTGCACAGAGCTGTTTTCTAGTTGCTGTGCTGAACGTGGTGTTCTTCTATACTTAGGACGGTGTTCTCGGGGAATCTCTGGAGTTGCCTAAAGGAAATCAAGCCACTTGTGTTTTATGGGGAACAAGTGATGGCTCTGGAGACAAAGCAGGGAAATCGAGCCTCACCTCGAGTTGATTTGAAGTACACAGTGTGCTTTCATGTTGCTGCGGGGACCTCAGGGTCCATCTAAACTTGTGAGAGTGTTCCAGGGGACTCTCTGGAGTTCCATCAAAGAGGTCAAGGCTGCTTTCCTGTTTGATGGAGAACACGGACTTGCTCTGCACGCAGTGCAGGGGAATCGAGCCTCATTTCAAGCTGATTTCAAGTACACGGTGCACTTTCATTTTGCTGCGGGGACTTCAGGGTCCCTCTAGACTTGTGACAGTGTTCTTGGGGACTCTCTAGAGTTTCATCAAGGAAGTCAAGGCTCCTTTCGTGTTTGATGGGGAACACGGACTTGCTCTGAACTCAGTGCAAGGGAATCTGGCCTCATCTCAAGTTTATTTGGAGTACACAGAGACCTTTCATGTTGTTGCGGGAACCTCATGGTCCTTCTAGACATGTGAAAGTGTTCTTGGGGTCTCTCTGGAGTTCCATCAAAGAAGTCAAGTCTCCTTTCCTGTTTGATGGTGAACACGGAATTGCTCTGCATGCAATGCAGGGGAATCTGATTTCATCTCTCATTGAGCGGGAAGTCTAATTATTTTTCTCAAGTTGCTGTGGGAATCTGGGTTATATTCTCGAGTGACGATGGGGACGGACCCTCAAAACTCGTGTTTGTTCAGCGACATCAGGATGCCTGTCTAGATGTGAGGGACAACTCGGGATTCTCTTCGAGGCTTGGCAGGGCAATAGGGACACCTCTCGAGGTGAGGAAGGAGACCCAGTGTCCTTTCAGGTTGCCACATGGATACTGGAATTCCTGTCCATTTTCAATAAGAGTCAGTCATCGTCTACTTTTGAAGCATTGAACTCCACGTTCCACTCATGTTGTCAAAGGGATGTGAGGCCTCCTGTCGAGATGAAGCGGGGAAGTAGGACTTTCTCTAGGGTCTTCACAGGGGATTCAGACATCCCTTCTTCTTGTGAGATGAAAGACGAGCCTGCATTCAAGTCACTGCAGGGAATTCCTGCCTTATTTTGAGTCAGGGCATCTCAGTCTCCATTTCACTTGAAGCAGCAATCTCAGGGTCCCTCTCACATACCTAGAGCTGAGAAAAGCCTCCGCTTGAGCTGCTTGTGGAAAGTTGGCATTCCTCTTGTGTCAAAGCCAGGAAATCAGCTCTCATCTCGAGATGATTTGGGGTAAACGGAACTTTTCTCAAGTTGCTGTGCTGAACTTGGTGTTCCTCTAGACTTGGGATGGTGTTCTCGGGGAATCCCTGGAGTAGTATAAAAGAATTCAAGCCACTTGTCCTGTTTGATGAGGGATGCAGGGTTGCCCTGGAGCCAATGCAAGGGAATTAGGCCTCACCTCGAAAAGATTTGCAGTGCATGGGGCTTTTTCGTGTTGCTGTGTTGACCTCAGGGTCCCTCTAGATTTGTGACAGAGTTCTTGGGGACTATGTGGAGTTTCAACTAGGAAGTCAAGGCTCCTTTCATGTTTGATTTGGAACACGGACTTGCTCTGCATGCAATGCAGGGGAATCGGGCCTCATCTCGTGGCAAGGGGGATTTCTCATGGTTTTCTCGAGTTGTGGAGGGAACCTGGGTTATGTTCTCCAGTTCCGGCACGGAAGGCCCTTAAAAACTCAGTTGCTTCTGCGACATCAGGACTCCTGTCTAGTTGCCAAGGACACTTCGGGATTCTCCTCGAGGCTTGCCAGGACAATAGGGATGCCTCTTGAGGAGAGGCGGGAGACCAAGTTTCCCTTTGCAGTTGCCAAAACGATACTGTGACTCCTGTCAGTTTTCAAGAGGAGTCAGGCTTCATCTCGTTTTGAAGCATTGAACTCCGCGTGCCTCCCTTATTGTCAAAAAGATGTGAGGCCCCTTGTCGATATGAGGGGGGAACTAGGTTATTCTCTAGGGCCTCCACAGGGGACTAAGACACCCCTTGCTCTTGTGAGATTAAAGGCGAAGCTGCATTCAAGTCACTGCAGGAAATTCCGGCCTTATTTCGAGTCAGGGCATCTCGGTGTCCATTCCACTAGAGGCAGCAAACTCAGGGTCCCTCTGACGTACTTATAGCTGACAGAAGCCTCCTCTTTAGGTGTTGTTTAAAGCTTGCATTCCTCTTGAGTCAAAGCCAGGGAATCACCTCTCATCTCGAGATATTTGAGGTACACAGAGCTGTTTTCTAGTTGCTATGCTAAACACCGTGTTCCTCTATACTTAGGACGGTGTTCTTGGGGAATCTCTGGAGTTGCCTAAAAGGAAGTCAAGTCACTTGTCGTGTTTGATGGGGAACGCCGGGTGGCTCTGGAGCCAATGTAGTGGAATCTGGCCTCATCTCGAGTTGATTTGAGGTACACCGAGCACTTTCATTTGCTGCGGTGACCTCAGGGTCCCTCTAGACTTGTATCAGTGTTCTTGGGAACTCTCTGGAGTTCCATCAAGGAAGTCATTGATCCTTTCATGTTTGATGGGAACACAGAATTGCTCTGCACACAATGCAGGGGAAACTGATCTCATCTCTCATCGAGCGGGAAATCTCATGGTTTTTCTCGAGTTGTGGAGGGATCCTGGGTTATATTCTCGAGTGACAATGGGGATGGCCCCTCAAAACTCGTGTTTGTTCAGCGACGTCAGGACGCCTGTCTAGTTGGAAGGGACAACTCGGGATTCTCTTTGAGGCTTGACATGGCAATAAGGACGCCTCTCGAGGTGACAAGGGAGACCCAATGTCCTTTCAAGTTGCCACTGGGATACTAGGATTCCTGTCAATTTTAAAGAGGAGTCAGCCATTGTCTACGTTTGAAGCATTGAACTCTGAGTTACACTCGTGTTGTCAAAGGGATGTGAGGCCTCCTGTCGAGATGAGGTGGGGAAGTAGGGCATTCTCTAGGGTATACACAGGGTATTCAGACATCCCTTCATCTTGCGAGATGAAATACGAGCCTGCATCCAAGTCACTGCAGGGAATTCCGGCCTTATTTCGAGTCAGGTCATCACAGTGTCCATTCCACTTGAGGCAGAAAACTCAGGGTTCCTTTCACATATATAGAGCTGAGAAAAGCCTCTGCTTTAGCTGCTTGTGGAAAGTTGCCATTCCTCTTGATTCGAAGCCAGGGAATCAGCTCTCATCTCGAAATGATTTGGGGTACATGAAGCTTTTCTCGAGTTGCTGTGCTGAACTTGGTGTTCCTGTAGACTTGGGACGGTTTTCTCGGGAAATGTCTGGAGTTGCCTAAAAGAAGTCAAGCCACTTGTCCTGTTTGATGAGGAATGCAGGAACATAGTCCCCAGTAACTTTGTCACAAGTCTAGAGGGACCTTGAGGTCAATGCAGCAACACAAAAGAGCCCCGTGTACTGCAAATCAACTCGAGATGAGGCCCGATTCCCCTGCATTGACTCCAGAGCAATCTTGCATTTCCCATCAAACAAGACAAGTTGCTTGACTTCTATTAGCCAACTCCAGAGATTCCGCAAGAACACCGTCTCATGTCTAGAAAAACACCAAGTTCAGCACAGCAACTCGGTAAAAGCTCCGTGTACCCCAAATCATTTTGAGATGAGAGCTGATTCCCTGGCTTCGAATCAAGAGGAATGCCAGGTTTCCACAAGCAGCTCAACGGAGGCTTTTCTTAGCTCTAGGTATGTGAGAGGGACCCTGAGTTTGCTGCCTCAAGTGGAATGGACACCGAGATGCCCTGACTCAAAATAAGGCAGGAATTCCCTGGAATGACTTGAATGCCAGCTTGTCTTTCATCTCAAAAGATGAAGGGATGTCTGAATCCCCTGTGAAGACCCTAGAGAATGCCCTACTTCCCCGCCTCATCTCGACAGGAGGCCTCACATCCCTTTGACAACATGAGAGTCATGCGGATTTCAATGCTTCTAAAGGAGATGAAGCCTCACTCCTCTTGAAAACTGACAGGAGTCACAGTATTACTCTGGTAACTGCGAAGGGAAACTTGGTGTCCCGTCTCACCTCGAAAGGCGTCCCTATTGTCCTGCCAAGCCTCGAGGAGAATCCCAAGGTGTCCCTCGCAACTAGACAGGAGTCCTGACGTCGCAAAACAAACACTTGTTTTGAAGGGCCATCCCCGCCATAACTCGAGAACATAACCCAGGTTCTTGCGGCAACTCCAGAAAAATAATGAGACTTTTCACTCGCCTCAAGGTGAGGCCCGATTCCCCTGCAATGCATACAGAGTAAGTCAGTGTTCCTCATCAAACAAGAAAGGAGCCTTGACTTCCTTGATGGAACCCCAGAGAGACCCCAAGAACACTGTAACAAGTCTAGAGGGACCCTGAGGTTCCCGCATCAACATGAAAGGGCTTCTTGTACTCCAAATCAACTCGAGATGAGGCACGATTCCTCTGCACTGCATTCAGAGCAAGACCGTGTTCCCCATCAAACAAGAAAGGTGCCTTGACTTACTTACTTTATGGAACCCCAGAGAGACCCCAAGAACACTGTCACAAGACTAGAGGAACCCTGAGGTCCCCGCATCAACATGAAAGGGCTCAGTGTACTCCAAATCAACTCGAAATGAGGGCCAATTCCCCTGCATTGTCTCCAGAGCCATCCCACGTTGCTCATCATTAACTACAAGGGGCTTACTTCCTTTAGGCAACTCCAGAGTTTCCCCGAGAATACCGTCTCAAGTCTAAAGGAACACTAAGTTCAACAGAGCAACGCGAGAAAAGCTCCATGTGCCAGAAATCATCTCGAGATGAGAGCTGAATCCCTGGCTTCGACTCAAGAGGAATGCCAACTTTCCACAAGCCCCTCAAGAGGAGGCTTCTCTCAGCTATAGGTATGTGAGAGAGACCCTGAGTTTGCTGCGTCAAGTAGAATGGTCACTGAGATGCTGTGACTCGAAATAAGGCCAGATCTCCCTGTAGTGACATGAATGCAGGTTTGTCTTTCATCTCAAATGATGAAAGGATGTCGAATCCCCTGTGGAGACCCTAGAGAAAGCCCTAGTTCCCCGGCTCATCTTGACATGAGGCCTCTCACCCTTTTGAAACCTCTAGAGGCAGGCGGAGTTAAATGCTTCAAAAGGAGAGGATGGCTGCCTCCTCTTGAAAATTGATAGGAATCCCAAAATTCCTGTGGCAACTGGAATGGACCCTGGGTCTTCCCCCTCACCTCGAGAGGCGTCCCTATTATCCTGCCAAGCCTAGAGGAGAATCCCAAGGTGTCCCTCACAACTAGACAGGAGTCTTGACGTCGCTGAACCAACACGAGTTTTGAAGGTCTATCCCCGCCGTAACTCGATAACGTAACCCAGGTACCCACCACAACTCGGGAAAACCATTAGATTTGCCCCTCGCCACGAGATGAAGCCCGATTCCCCTGCATTGCATGCAAAGCAAGTCCGTGTTCCACGTCAAACATGAAAGGAGCCTTGACTTCCTAGATGAAACTCCACATAGTCTCCAAGAATTCTGTCACAAATCTTGAGGGACCCTGAGGTCAATGCAGCAACATGAAAGAGCCCCGTATACCGCAAACCAAATCGAGACGAGGCTTGATTCTCCTGCATTGACTCCAGAGCAATCCTACATTCCTCATCAAACAGGACAACTGACTTGACTTCTTTTAAGCAACTCCAGAGATTCCCCGAGAACACCATCCCAAGTCTAGAGGAACACCAAGTTCAGCACAGCAATTTGAGAAAAGCTCAGTGGTCCCCAAATCATGTCGAGATGAGAGCTGATTAGCTGTCTTCGAATCAAGAGGAATGCCAACTTTCCACAAACAGCTCAAGCGGAGGCTTTTCTCAGCTCTAGGTATGTGAGAGGGACCCTGAGTTTGCTGCCTCAAGTGGAATGGACACCTAGATGCCCTGACTCGAAATAAGGCCGGAATTCCCTGCAGTGACTTGAATGCCGGCTCATCTTTCATCTCAAAAGATAAAGGGAATTCTGAATCCCCTGTGAAGACCCTAGAGAAAGTCCTAGTTCCCTGCCTCATCTCGACAGGAGGCCTCACATCCCTTTGACAACAAAAGTGGAACACAGAGTTCAGTGCTTCAAAAGTAGAAGATGACTGAACCTCTTGAAAATTGGCAGAAATCCCAGTATCCCTGTGGCAACCTGAAAGGACACTGGGTCTCCTTCCTCACCTCGAGAGGCATCCCTATTGCCCTGCCAAGCCTCGAAGAGAATCCCAAGTTGTCCCTCGCACCTAGACAGGAGTCCTGACATCGCTGAACAAAACACGAGTTTGGAGGGGCCATCCCTGTCGTCACTCGAGAATATAACCCAGGTTCCCTCCGCAACTCGAGAAAAACCATGAGACTTCGTGCTCGATGAGAGATGATATCAGATTCCCCTGCATTGCATGCAGAGCAATTCTGTGTTCCCCATCAAACATGAAAGAAGCCTTGACTTCCTTGATGGAACTCATGAGAGTTCCCAAGAACACTGATACAAGTCTAGAGGACCCTGAGCTCACCGCAGCAAAATGAAAGAACTCGGTGTACCCCAAATCAACTCGAGATGAGGCCAGATTTCCCTATATTGGCTCCAGAGCCATCCGGCATTCCCCATCAAACACGACAAGCGGCTTGACTTCCTTTAGGCAACTCCAGAAATTCCCTGAGAAGACCTTCCTAAGTATAGAGGAACCCACGTTCAGCACAGCAACTAGAAAACAGCTCTGTGAACCTCAAATCATCTTGAGATGAGAGCTGATTCCCTGGCTTTGACTCAAGAGGAATGCCAGCTTTAAACAACACCTAAAGAGGAGGATTCTCTCAGCAATCGGTACTTGAGAGGGACACTGAAGTTGCTCCCTCAAGTGGAATAGACACCGAGATGCCCTGACTCGAAATAAGGTTGGAAGTCCCTGCATTGACTTGAATGCAGGTTCATCTTTCTCCTCACAAGGTGAAGGGATGTCTGAATCCCCTGAGAAGACCCTAGAGAATACCCTAGTTCCCCGCCTCATCTCGACAGGAGGCCTCACATCCCTTTGACAATATGACAGGCACGCGGAGTTCAATGCTTCAAAAGGAGACGAAGCCTGACTCTTCTTGAAAATTGACAAGAGTCACAGTATTGCTCTGGCAACTGCAAAGGGAAACTTGGTCTCCCACCTCAACTCGAGAGGCGTCCCTTTTGTCCTGCCAAGCCTCGAGGAGTATCCAAAGGTGACCCTCGCAATTACAGAGGAATCCACACATCGCTGAACAAACACGAGTTTTGAAGGTCCATCTCCGCTGTAAGTCGGGAACATAACCCAGGTTCCCGCTGCAACTCCAGAGAAACAATGTGATTTTCCCCTCGCTGTGAGATGAGGCCGAATTCCCCAGCAATGCATGCAGAGTAATCCCATGTTCCCCATCAAACAGGAAAGGAGACTTGACTTCCTCAATGCAACTCCAGGAGACCCCAAGAACACTGTCACACGTCTAGAGGGACCCTGAGGTTCCCACATCAACATGAAAGGGCTCAGTGTACTCCAAATCAACTTGAGATGAGGCCCGATGCCCCTGTACTGCGTTCAGAGCAAGTCCGTGTTCCCCATCGAACAAGAAAGGAGCCTTGACATCCTTGAAGGAACTCCAGAGTGTCCCAAGGAACACTCTCACAAGCCTAGAGGGACCCTGAGGTCCCCGCAGCAACAAGAAAGCACACCGTGTACTTGAAATCAACTCGAGATGAGGCCTGATTCCCCTGTGCTGTGTGCAGATCAAGTCCGTGTTCCCCATCAAACACGAAAGGACACTTGACTTCCTTGATGGAACTCCAGAGAGTACCCAGGAACACTGTCACAAGTCTAGAGGGACCCTGAGATTCCCGAGTAACATGAAAGGGCTCCGTGTACTCCAAGTCAACTCGAGATGAGGCCCAATTCCCCTGCATTGTCTCCAGAGCCATCCAGCGTTACCCATCATACACTACACAGGGCTTATTTCCTTTAGGCAACTCCAGAGTTTCCCCGAAAATTACGTCTCAAGTCTAAAGGAACACCAAGTTCAGCACACCAACTCAAGAAAAGCTCCGTGTGCCCAAATCATCTTGAGATGAGAGTTGACTCCCCAGCTTTGAATCAAGAGGAATGCCAACTTTCCACAAGCCCCTCAAGAGGAGGATTCTCTCAGCTATAAGTATGTGAGAGGGACACTGAGTTGGCTGCCTCAAGTGGAATGGACCCAGAGATGGCCTGACTCAAAATAAGGCCAGATTTCCCTGAAGTGACTTGAATGCAGTCTCGTCTTTCATCTCACCAGATGAAGGAATGTCTGAATCCCCTGTGGAAACCTTAGAGAATACCCTAGTTCCCCACCTCATTTCGACAGGAGGCCTCACATCCCTTTGACAACATGACAGGCACATGGAGTTCAATGCTCCAAAAGGAGACAAAGCCTGACTCCTCTTGAAAATTGACAGGAGTCACAGTATAGCTCTGACAACTGCAAAGGGAAATTTGGTCTCCCGCCTCACCTCGAGATGCATCCCTATTTTCCAACCAAGCATTGAGGAGATTCCCAAGGTGTCCCTCACAACTAGACAGGAGTCCTAACATTGCTGAACAAACACGAGTTTGGAGGGGCCATCCCCGTCGTCACTCAAGAATATAACCCAGGATCCCTCTGCAACTCAAGAAAAACCATGAGACTCCCCGCTCGATTAGAGATGAGATCAGATTCCCCTTCATTGCATGCAGGGCAATTCTGTGTTCCCCATCAAACATGAAAGGAGCCTTGACTTCCTTGATGGAACTCCAGAGTGTCCCCAAGCACACTGATACAAGTCTAGAGGGACCCTGAGGTCACCGCAGCAACACGAAAGAGCTCAGTGTACCCCAAATCAACTCGAGATGAGGCCAATTCCCATACATTGACTCCAGAGCCATCCGGCATTCCCCATCAAACACGACAAATGGCTTGACTTACTTTAGGCAACTCCAGAGATTCCACGAGAACACTGTCACAAGTCTAGAGGAACACCAAGTTCAACACAGCAACTCGAGAAAAACTCCGTGCACCCCAAATCACCTCGAGATGAGAGCTGTTTTCTTGGCTTTGCCTCAAGAGGAATGCCAACTTTCCACAAGCACCATACGAGGAGGCTTCTCTCAGCTATATGTATGTGAGAGGGACCCTGAGTTTGCTGCCTCAAATGGAATGGACTCTGAGATGCCCTGACTCAAAATAAGGCTGGAATTCCCTGCAGTGACTTGAATGCAGGCTCGTCTTTCATCTCCCAAGATGAAGGGATGTCTGAATGCCCTGTGGAGACCCTAGAGAAAGCCCAGTTCCCCGGGTCATCTCAAAAGGAGGCCTCACATCCTTTTGAAACCTCGAGAGGCATGCGGAGTTAAATGTTTCAAAAGGAGAGGATGGCTACCTCCTCTTAAAAATTGATAGGATTCCCAAAATTCCTGTGGCATCTGGAAAGGACCTTGGTTTGCCCCCCCTCACCTCGAGAGGCGTCCCTATTTTCCTGCCCAGCCTCAAGGAGAATGCTGATGTGTCCCTCGCAGCTAGACAGGAGTCCTGACGTCGCTGAACCAACACGAGTTTTGAAGGGCCATCCCCACCGTAACTCGAGAACATACCCCAGGTTCCCACCAGAACTGGAGAAAACCATGAGAATTCCCCCTCGCCACAAGATGAGGCCTGATTACCCTGCACTGCGTGCAGAACACGTTCATGTTCCCCATCAAACACGAAAGGACCCTTGACTTCCTAGATGAAACTCCTCACAGTCCCGAAGAACTCTGTCACAAGTCTAGAGGGACCCTGAGGTCAATGCAGCAACACGAAAGATCCCTGTGTACCGCAAATCAACTCGAGATGAGGCCCGATTCCCCTGCATTGGCTCCAGAGCAATCCTGCATTCCCCATCAAACAGGACAACTGGCTTGACTTCTTTTAGGCTGCTCCAGTGACTTCCCAAGAACACTGTCATAATTCTAGAGGAACATCAAGTTCAGCACAGCAACTCGAGAAAATCTCAGTGTACCCCAAATCATTCCAAGATGAGAGCTGATTCCCTGTCTTCGAATCAGGAAGAATATCAACTTTCCACAAGCAACTCAAGCAGAGGCTTTTCTCAGCTCCAGGTATGTGAGACGGACCCTGAGTTTGCTGCCTCAAGTGGAATGGACACCGAGATGCCCTGATTCGGTGGGGCCGAGAATTCCCTGCAGTGACTTGCATGCAGGCTCGTCTTTAATCTCACAAGAAGAAGGGATGTCTGAATCCCCTGTGAAAACCCTAGAGAAAGCCCTAGTTCCCAGCCTTATCTCGAAAGGAGGCCTCACATCCCTTTGACAACACGAGTGGAATGCGGAGTTCAATGCTTCAAAAGTAGACGATGACTAGCTCCTCTTGAATATTGACAGGAATCCCAGTATCCGTGTGGCAACTTGAAAGGACACTGGGTCTCCTACCTCACCTCAAGACGCATCGCTATTGCCCTGCCAAGCCTCAAAGAGAATCCCAAGTTGTCCCTCGCAACTAGACAGGCGTCCTGACATCGCTGAACAAAACACGAGTTTGGAGGGGCCATCCCTGTCTTCACTCGAAAATGTAACCCACGTTCCCTCTGCAACTCGAGAAAAACCATGAGACTCCCCGCTCGATGAGAGATGAGATCAGATTCAACTGCATTGAGTGCAGAGCAATTCCGTGTTCCCCATCAAACATGAAAGGAGCCTTGACTTCCTTGATGGAACTCCAGAGAGTCCCCAAGAACACTGATACAAGTCTAGAGGGACCCTGAGGTCACCACAGTAACACGAAATAACTCAGTGTACCCCAAATCAACTCGAGATGAGGCCGATTCCCCTACATTGGCTCCAGAGCCATCCGGCGTTCCCCAAAACACGACAAATGGCTTGACTTTCTTTAGGCAACTCCAGAGATTTCCCGAGAACACCGTCCTAAGTGTAGAGGAACACCACATTCAGCACAGCAACTAGAAATCAGCTCCGTGTACCTCAAATCATCTCGAGATGAGAGCTGATTCCCTGGGTTTGACTCAAGAGGAATGCAAGCTTTAAACAACACCTACAGAGGAGAATTCTCTCAGCTATAGGTACGTGAGAGGGACCCTGAGTTTGCTGCCTCAAGTGGAATGGACACCGAGATGCCCTGACTCGAAATAAGGCCAGATTTCCCTGCAGTGACTTGCATGCAGGGTCGTCTTTCATCTCACAAGATGAAGGGATGTCTGAATCTCCTGTGGAGACCCTACAGAATACCCTAGTTCCCCGCCTTATCTCGACAGGAGACCTCACCTCCCTTTGACAACATGAGTGGAACGCGTAGTTCAATGCTTCAAAAGTAGTCGATGTAAGTGTAGCAGTAGCTAACACCTCCATCATGTCATATACTTACTACTGCCTTATGTGATAGGAACATTGAAGTTATACTCTCTTAACAACTTCAAGTATTTAATTCAGTGCTGTTAACTATAATCACCATGCTATGCACTAGTTGCCCAGAACTTATTCATCTTATACCTTGAAGTTCATATTCTTTGACCAATACCTCCCCATTACTCCCATCCTCCTCCTATGCTCTGGTAGCCATTCTTATACTCTCTGTCACTATGTATTCAACTTTTTGAAAAGCTGCATTTAAGTGGGGCTTCCTTGGTGGCTCAGCAGTAAAGAATCTGCCTCTAATGCAGGAGATATGGTTTCGACCCATGGGTGGGGAAGATCCCCTGGAGAAGGGAATGGCAACCCACTTCAGTATTCTTTCCTGGGAAATCCCATGGACAGAGGAGCCTGGCAAAGGGTTGCAAAGAATTGGACATGACTTAGTAACTAAACAACAACAACATGTAAATGAGATTACCCCATATTTCTTTATTGTGTGACTTGTTTCACTGAGTATAACACCGTCTAGATCCATCCATATTGTTGCAAATGGCAAGATATTTTTACATGGCAGAGTAATATTCCATTGTGTATGTCTATGTGTATGTGTGTGTGTGTGTGTGTGTGTATGTTTGTGTATATATGTGTGTGTGTGTGTGTGTGTGTGTGTGTGTATCCCCTACCTATTTATCCACTTGTCTGCTGACAGACACCCAGGCTCTTTCTGTACATTGACCACTGTGAGCGATGCTGTGATGAGCATATGGAGACAGACACCCATGAGTCAGGGCATACAGGTGGTCTCTAGAAGTGAGAGTAACTTCTGTCTACGAGTCAGGAAGAACACTGAGAAACTAAATTCTGCCAATGATCTGAGTAGGCCTGGAAGCAGATTCCCCCTCAGAGTGTCCCACAAGAGCCCAGCCAATACCACCTTGATTTTGGCACTGTGAGCCCTTGAGTAGAGAACCCAGCTGAGCTTCCTTGAGCTGTGAGATAATAAATGGTTGCTATTTTAAGCTGCTAAGGTTGTGATAATTTGTTATGACAGCAATGAAAAACTAATACACGCAGTAGTTATCTATCACTGAATGATCAGGGACCCTGAAATCTTTGGAAAAATTATGCTTTTATCCAACCCAAGAATCAGGCCCACTTTGAGAGATCTGGCTTCTCCTGACTTCCCAAAGACAAGAAACTGATGCTTTCAACTATGGTTAGAATACCATTTTGAATCCCCCTGGTGTTAGAAATTTAAATTAACCAAAATAATAGAGGTTGTTCTATATCTTTTTTCAGGTTGTGGGGGAAACATTTGAGAGAGATTGTCCCCTTTGCATAAACTAGGCTATGTCTAACTAATAGTTCGATTTTCTATTAAACTTCAGGGGAAGTGAGAAATGGTGGTTTTCATAGAATTAGTAAATGCCACCAAAACTAAAGGTCAAACTAAGTTGACATTAAAAACACTATTTCCAGTGGGGCAGTGTGGGGTGCTTGAAAGAACAGTTCCAACAAGTCCCTACAATGCCTATTCTCTGAGCTTGTTATAATTGTTAATGGAATCCAGTAAAACTCTGTCCATCCCTGGCCTTTCCATTTGTGACATATATTAGCCACAAGTCTGTTTTCACAGACAAAGTGCCCTTGGCGACCAACGTGGAGAAGAACCGTGTGGCTGATTCCACATTGCAGATGTTGCATTCATCCATGCAGGCTTCTCAGGGCCCCTGGCACTGCCAGCATTCAGGATCACTGTGAACTCAACACTGATTTATCCCCTCATGTGGCTTTGGAGGACAGAGAAATAAAGGAGCATGGACACAAGGCAGATTATAGCTGAGTTGAGTTTGCACAGGAAACTCAAGCTTGAATTAAGGGCCTGGTATCCAGGCTCCAGTCTATAATGTTGCAAAGAGTAGGACACAACTGAAGTGACTTGGCACGAATTCATCCTTAGATATGGTTTTAACCACTTTGATCCTCAATTTCCCCATCTGTAAAATAATGAGGAGATACCCCACACCCAAGGGCAAAGGTGAAGCCCAGCAAGATGGTAGGAAGGGTGAAATAACATTTAGAATCAAACCCCATACCCACCAGAGATGCTCAGAGGGCTCAAGGGCCCAGAAGCCCTACAGAGACTGAGACAGACTGTGTTTCAGTACCTCCTGAGGAGGTACAGGTCAGCAGTGGACTGCTGCAGGGGCAGGGGCTCTGGATGCAGCAGACCTGGGTGTGGCATAAATACTCTTGGAGGAGATTGCCATTAGCCCCACCACAGAGCTGCCAGAACTTATACAGGACTGGGAAAACAGGCTCTGGGAGGGCACAAACAGAATCTTGTGTGCACCAGGACCCAGGAGAAAGGAGCAGTGACCCCACAAGAGACTGACCCAGACTTGTCCATGAGGGTCCAGGAGTCTTTGGCAGAGGCATGCATCAGTGTGGCCTGCTGCAGGGTTGAGGACACTGAGTGTAGCAGTGCATGCATGGAACCTTTTTAAGGAGGTCACCATTATCTTCATTAGCTGCACCATAGCTTGGCCCCAGGTCAAATAACATGGAGGGAACACAGCCCCACACATCAACAAAAATTGGATTAAAGATTTATTGAGCATGGCCCTGCCCATCAGAATAAGACCCAGTTTCCCCCTCAGTCAGTCTCTCCCATCAGGAAGCTTCCATAAGTCTCCTATCCTTCTCCATCAGAGGCCAGACAGACTGAAAATCACAATCACAGAAAACTAACCTATCTGGTCACATGGATCACAGCCACGTCTAACTCAATGAAACTATGAGCCATGCTGTGTAGGGCCACCCAAGACGGATGGGTCATAGTGGAGAGTTCTGACAAAATGTGGTCCAATGGAGAAGGGAAGAGCAAACCACTTCAATATACTTGCCTTGAAAAGAAGAGAAGCGAAAGGCAAAGGAGAAAAGGAAAGATACACCCATCTGAATGCAGAGTTCCAAAGAATAGCAAGGAGAGATAAGACAGCTTTCCTCAGTGATAAATGCGAAGAAATAGAGGTAAATAATAAAAGGGGAAAGACTAGAGATCTCTTCAAGAAAATTAGAGATATCAAGGGAATATTTCATGCAAAGATGGGCACAATAAAGGACAGAAATGGTATGGACCTAACAGAAACAGATATGCAGATGACACCACCCATATGGCAGAAAGTGAAGAGGAACTAAAAAGCCTCTTGATGAAAGTGAAATGGGAGAGTGAAAAAGTTGGCTTAAAGCTCAACATTCAGAAAACTAAGATCACGGCATCTGGTCCCATCACTTCATGGAAAATAGATGGGGAAACAGTGGAAACAGTGTCAGACTTTATTTTTGGGAGCTCGAAAATCACTGCAGATGGTGATTGGAGCCATGAAATTAAAAGACGCTCACTCCTTGGAAGGAAAGCTATGACCAACTTAGATAGATATTAAAAAGCAGAGACATTACTTTGTCAACAAAGGTCGATCTGGTCAAGACTATGGTTTTTCCAGTGGTCATGTATGGATGTGAGAGTTGGACTGTGAAGAAAGCTGAGTGCCGAAAAATTGATGCTTTTGAACTGTGGTGTTGGAGAAGACTCTTGAGAGTCCCTTGGACTGCAAGGAGACCCAACCAGTCCATCGTGAAGGAGATCAGTCCTGGGTGTTCATTGGAAGGACTGATGCTGAAGCTGAAACTCCAATACTTTGGCCACCTGATTCGAAGAGTTGACTCATTGGAAAAGACCCTGATGCTGGGAGGGATTGGGGGCAGGAGGAGAAGGGGATAACAGAGGATGAGATGGCTGGATGGCATCACCGACTCAATGGACATGAGTTTGAGTATACTCTGGAAGTTGGTGATGGACAGGGAGGCCTGGCGTGCTGTGATTCATGTGGTTGCAAAGAGTCAGACTGGCTGAGTGACTGAACTGAACTGAACTGAATAGAAGCAGAAGATATTAAGAAGAGGTGGCAAGAATACACGGAAGAACTATACCAGAAAGATCTTCACGACCCAGAAAATCACAATGATGTGATCACTCACCTAGAGCCAGACATCCTGGAATGTGAAGTCAAGTGGGCATTAGGAAGCATCACTATGAAAGAATCTGGTGGAGGTGATGAAATTTCAGCTGAGCTATTTCAGGTCCTCAAAGATGATACTGTGAAGAGTGCTGCACTCAATATGCCAGCAAATCTGGAAAACTCAGCAGTGGCCACAGGACTGGAAAAGATCAGTTTTCATCCCAATCCCAAAGAAAGGCAGTGCCAAAGAATGCTCAAACTACCACACAATTGCACTCATCTCACATGCTAGCAAAGTAATGCCCAAAATTTTTCACGTCAGGCTTCACCAGTACGTGAACCATGAACTTCCAGATGTTCAAGCCGCTTTTAGAAAAGGCCGAGGACCCAGAGATCAAATTACCAACATCCATTGGATCATCAAAAAAGTGAGACAGTTCCCGAAAGACATCTACTTCTCTTTCATTGATTACTTTGACTTTGACTGTGTGGATCACAACAAACTGTGGAAAATTCTTAAAGAGATGGGAATACCAGACCACCTGACCTGCCTCCTGAGATATCTGTATGCAGGTCAAGAAGCAACAGTTAGAACCGAACATGGAACAACTGACTGGTTCCAAATTGGTAAAGGAGTACGTCAAGTTTGTATATTGTCACCCTGTTTATTTAACTTATCTATAGAGTCCATCATGAGAAATGCTGGACTGGATGAAGCCCAAGCTGGAATCAAGATTGCTGGGAGAAATATCAATAACCTCAGATATGCAGATGACACCAACCTTATGGCAGAAAGCAAAAGAACTAAAGAGCCTCTTGATGAAAGTGAAAGAGGAGAGTGGGAAAAGTTGGCTTAAAACTCAACATTCAGAAAACTAAGATCATGGCATCTGGTCCCATCACTTCATGGCAAATAGATGGGGAAACAGTGGAAATAGTCAGAGACTTTATTTTCAGGGGCTCAAAAATCACTGCAGATGGTGACTGAAACCATGAAATTAAAAGATGCTTACTCCTTGAAAGAAAAGCTATGACCAACCTAGACAACATTTTAAAAAGCAGAGACATTACTTTGCAAACAAAGGTCCATCTAGTCAAAGCTATGGTTTTTCCAGTAGTCATATTTGGATGTGAGAGTGGACTATAAAGAAAGCTGAACACCGAAGAATTGATGCTTTTGAACTGCGGTGTTGGAGAAGACTCTTAAGAGTTCCTTGGACTGCAAGGAGATCCAACCAGTCCATCTTAAAGGAAATCAGTCCTGAATATTCATTGGAAGGACTGATGATGAAGCTGAAAGTCCAATACTTTGGCCATCTGATGTGAAGAAATGATTCATTTGAAAAGACTGGGAAAGATTGAAGGCAGGAGGAGAAGGGGACAACAGATGATGAGATGGTTGGATGGCATCACCAACTCAATGGACAAGAGTTTGAGTAAACTCGGGGAGTTGGTGATGGACAAGGAAGCCTGGCCTGCTGCAATACATGGGGTCACAAAGAGTCTAACACGACTGAGTGACTGAACTGAACTGAACTGAAAATGAGATAGTATTAGATTAAAAGTAAGATAATTGAAGAAAAGAACACTCCCCTACTTCATTGTTTTCTATTATTCTTACTTTTTATTTGTACAGTTTATTTGTTACTCTTTTTTTCCCCCATTTATTTTTATTAGTTGGAGGCTAATTACTTTACAATATTGAAGTGGGTTTTGCCATACGTTGACATGAATCAGCCATGGATTTACATGTATTCCCCATCCCGATCCCCCCTCCCACCTCCCTCTCCACCCGCTCCCTCTGGGTCTTCCCAGTGCACCAGCCCCGAGCACTTGTCTCATGCATCCACCCTGGGCTGGTGATCTGTTTCACCCTTGATAATATACATGTTTCGATGCTTATTATTTAGTATCTATCTCCCTATCAACCAGAATGTAAGTTCCATTATGTCAGGAACTTTGCTTGTTTACTTTGGTTGGCCTAGAGGCAACAAGGCAATAATCTTCCCTGGTGACTCAGTCGATAAAGTGTTCGCCCAGAATGTGGGAGACCTAGGTTCGATCCCTGGGTCAGGAAGATCCGGTGGAGAAGGAAATGGCAACCCACTCCCATATTCTCGCCTGAAGAATTCCATGGGTGGGCCTGGTGGGCTACAGTCCACTGGGTCACAAAGTGTCGGACATGGCTAAGTGACTAACTTAGAGGCAACAAGAGGCAGGAGAGCTTAGTGGTTAGGAGCAACGGCTCCAGAACCAGGTTTCTGAGGTTTCAATATGGACTGCTGTGTGAACCTGGGACAATTACTCAACTTCTCAATTCCTCAGTTTTCCTATATTTAAAATGACAGTAATAAAACTTTCCAAGGGAATTCTACTGCCTTGTTGGTGGGAATTTAAATTGATACAGCTACTATGGATAACAGTGTGGAGATTCCTTAAAAAACTAGGAATAAACTACCTTGCTTGCATGTATGCCAAGTTGCTTCAGTCATGTCCCACTTTTTGTGATCCTATGGACTGCATCCCACCAGGTTCCTCTCTCCATGGGATTC
This sequence comes from Muntiacus reevesi, assembly GCF_963930625.1. Lineage (NCBI taxonomy): Eukaryota > Metazoa > Chordata > Mammalia > Artiodactyla > Cervidae > Muntiacus > Muntiacus reevesi. The sequence goes on along the minus strand of NW_027077987.1, from coordinate 420,098 downwards.
TCCAGGCAAGAATACTGGAGTAAGTTGCCGTGCCCTCCTCCAGGGAATCTTCCTGACCCAGGGATTGGACCTATGTTTCTTAAGTCTCCTGCATTGACAGGCAGGTTCTTTACCACTAGTGCCAGCTGGGAAGCCCCTAAAACTACCATATGACCCAGCAATACCACTACTGGGCATACTCTGAGAAAACCACAAATCTAAAAGACATATACACTAATGTTCATTGCAGCGCTATTTACAATAGCAAGGATGTGGAAGCAAGCTAGATATTCATTGACAAGTGAATGGATAAGGAGTATATAGCACATTTATACAACAGAATACTACTCAGCCATAAAAAGGAATTAATTTTAGTCAGTTGTAGTGTGATGGATGAACCTAGAACCTGTTATACAGAGTGAAGTATAACTTCACTTATTTTTCTGACTGATGAGAAAAGAGAAAAATAAATATCATATATTAACTCATGTATATGGAATCGAGAAAAATATACTGATGAACCTATTTACATGGAAGATATGGAGATGCAAATATAAAGAATGAACTTGTGTACACAGTGGGGGAAGGAGAGGGTAGGACGAACTGATAAAGCAGCATTAACCTATATACACAGTCATGTGTATAATAGAAAACTAGTAGGAAGCTGCTGTGTAACACAGGGAACCCAGCTTGGTGCTCTGTGACAACCTAAAGGGGTGGGACGGGAGAGGGGAGGGAGACTCAAGAGGAAAGGGATGTGTGTGTGTGTGTGTGTGTGTGTGTGTGTATAATTATGACTAATTCATGTTGTTGTGAAGCAGAAATCAGCACAGCATCATAGGGAAATTTTCCTCCAATTAAAAAAAATTGATAATAGAGAGAACTTCCAGTTCAAGATGGCAAAGTAGAAGGACATACGCTCATCTCCTCCTGTGAGAACACAAAAATTGCAACTATTGAACAACCATTAACAGGAGGATGCTGGAACCCAACAAAAAAAAGAGAGAGAGAGAGAGAGACCCCACGTCCAAAAACAGAGAAACTGCAGTGAGACAGTAAGAGGGGCGTAACCACAGTAAAATCAAATCCCATACCTGCTGGGTGGGTGACTCACAAACTTGACAACAATAATACCAAAGAAATTCTCATACTGTTGTGAAGGCTCTGAACCCACATCAGGCTTCCCAGGCTGGGGATCCAAAAAAGGGTGGGAATTCCCAGGGAATTTGACCTTGAAAGCCAGCTGGATTTGATTATAGGATTTCCACAGGACTAGGGGAAACAGAGACTCCAGTCTTGGAGGCACAAACAAAACATTTGTGCACCAAGACCCAGAGGAAAGGAGTAGTGACATCACAGGATACTGAACCATTACCACCTGCTAGTGTTGGGGGGCCTCCTGTGGAGGCATTGGTTGGCAGGGGCTCACCACAGGGACAGGGCACTGGCGTCAGCAGGCCAGGAAGGTCCCCCTTGGCATAAATCCTCCTGGTGTTCACCATTAACCCTACCAGAGAGCCTGTAAACCCCAGGGATGGGTCTCCTCATACCATACAATGAACCCAAACCAGGAGGAAATTCAATCCCACACACCAGCAGAAAATTGGATTAAAGTTTTACTGAGCAAGGTCCTGCCCACCAGTCCCGCCTACCCGGAAACTTACACAAGCCTCTTAGCCTTCTCCATCAGAGGGCAGACAGAGAAAGCAAGAAGAACAATGGCAAAGTGCTAAAACAAAAACCATATTACAGAAAGTTAATCAGGTTGAAAAAGCAGAAAGTTGTGTCCCAGATGAAGAGACAAGATAAAACCTGAGAAAAACAATGAAATGAAGTGGAGATAGCAAACTTCCAGAAAAAGAATTCAGAATAATGAGAATGAAAATAATCCAGGATCTTGGAAAAACAATGAAGAAAATGCAAGAAATGTTTAACAACGACCTAGAAGAACTAAGGAACAAACAAACATAGGTGAACAATACACTAGAAGGAATCAACAGCAGAATAATTGAGGCAGAAGAACAGATAAATGATCTGGAGAACAGAATGGTGGAAATCACTGCCACAGAACAGTATATAGAAAAAAGAATGAAAAGAAATGAAGTCACCCTGAGAGATCTCTGGGACAGTATTAAAAGCACTAACATTTGCATTATAGGGGTCCCAGAAGGAAAAGAGAGAGGAAAAAGCACCTTAGAAAATATTTGAAGAGATAACTGAAAACTTCCCTAACATGGGAAAGGAAATAGCCAACCAAGTCCAGGAAGCACAGAAAGTCCCAGGCCGGATAAATTCAAGGATGAACACACCAAGACACATAGTAATCAAACTGACAAAAATTAAAGACAAAGATAAAATATTAAAAACAACAAGAGAGAAATAAATAACTTACCAGGAAACTCCCATCAGGCTATCAGAATCATTTCTCAACAGAAACTCTACAAGCCAGAAGGGAATGGCACCATGTATTTAAAGTGATGAAAGGGAAAATCATACAACCAAGAATACTCTGCCCAGCAAGACTCTCATTCAGATTTTATGGGTAAATCAAAAGCTCTCTAGACAAGGAAAAGTTAAGAGAATTCAGCACCACCAAACCAGCTTTACAACAAATGCTAAAGGAACTTCTCTAAGCAGGAAACACAAGAGAATGAAAAGAACTACAGAAAATAAACCAAAAACAATTAAGAAAATGGTAATAGAACCACATATACCAATAATTACCTTAAATGTAAATGGATTAAATTCACCAAAGGAAAGACATAGACTGGCTGGGTGGATGAAAACATGTGCATGTATGCTCTGCCACTTAACACTGCTTGACCCCTCAAACTGTATATAATTATTTTATATTGTTACATTAATAATGTTCCAATTATGGTTTGCAATTGTAATTATCTTTTGTTTTTTGTCTGGCTATTTTCTGTAAAAATCAATAAGCATCTTTTACTATTGTGATTATGTAACTATTATTCCCTTAATACCATTGTATCACGATTGGTCAACAGAAGAATAATAGAACTCTATATCACCAAAACTATGATTTAATAGAAAAGGCTACAATCACTTTCTAAAATCCAGATGCACATCAGAATTATCTTGAAATATTTTGAAAAATGTAAATGTCCAGGTACTGCTTTCTTTTTCTCCAGAGCTCCAGATAAATTTCTAATGAGCAGTACTGTTTAAAAACAAGTGAGCTATATGATGATCCTTTACTTTTAACTAGTTTGTTTCACTTTTTTTATTTCATATTCAGTGCTCCCATTACATTTATTTTATGTTTTCCAATTTCTCCATCTTTTTTTATGTTATTTCTCAAGGCTTTCTCAAGTATAGTAGAAAAGCTTTTGTATACATATGTATAAATAATACACATAATGTGTGTATTTAAAAAATTTATGAAATTTATTTTGATTCCACTTGTTTGACTTAGATTTCTATTTTAAAAAATAAATATGCAACAAGCAGCAAAGGTTTATTGTATAGCCAGGGAACTACAGTCAATATCTTGTAACAACCTTTCAGTTCAGTTCGGTTCAGTTGCTCAGTCATGTCCAAATTCTTGTGATCTCATGAACTGCAGCACGCCAGGCCTCCCTGTCCATCACCAACTCCTGGAGTCCACCCAAACCCATGTCCATTGAGTCGGTGATGCCATCCAACCATCTCATCCTCTGTTGACCCCTTCTCCTCCTGCCCTCAATCTTTCCCAGCATCAGGGTGTTTCCCAGTGAGTCAACTCTTCGTATCAGGTGGCCAAAGTTTTGGAATGTCAGCTTCAACATCAGTCCTTCCAATGAACACACAGGACTGATCTCCGTTAGGATGGACTGGTTGGATCTCCTTGCAGTCCAAGGGACTCTCAAGAGTCTTCTCCAACACCACAGTTCAAAAGCATCAATTCTTTGGCACTCAGTTTTCTTTATAGTCCAACTCTCACATCCATACATGACCACTGGAAAAACTATAGCCTTGACTAGACAGACCTTTGTTGGCAAAGTAATGTCTTAGCTGTTTCATATGCTGTCTAGGTTGGTAATAGCTTTTCTTCCAAGAAGCAAGCATCTTTTAATTTCATGGCTGCAATCACCATCTGCAGTGATTTTGGAGCCCAGAAAAATAAAGTCAGTCACTGCTTCCACTGTTTCCCCATCTATTTGTCATGAAGTGATGGGACCAGATGCCATGATCTTAGTTTTCTGAATGTTGAACTTTAAGCCAACTTTTTCACTCTCCTCTTTTACTTTCATCAAGAGGCTCTTTAGTTCTTCTTCACTTTCTGCCATAAGGGTGGTGTCATCTGCATATCTGAGGCTATTGATATTTCTCCCGGCAATCTTGATTCCAGCTTGTGCTTCTTCTAGCCCAGTGTTTCTCATGATGTACTCTGCATATAAGTTAAATAAGCAGGGTGGCAATACACAGTCTTGATGTACTCCTTTTCCTATTTGGAACCAGTCTGTTGTTCCATGTCCAGTTCTAACTGTTGCTTCCTGACCTACATACAGGTTTCTCAAGAGGCAGGTCAGGCGGTCTGGTATTCCCATCTCTTTCAGAATTTCCCACAGCTTATTGTGATCCACACAGTCAAAAACTTTGGCATAGTCAATAAAGCAGAAATAGATGTTGATGATCCAGCTGATGTTGGCAATTTGATCTCTGGTTTCTCTGCCTTTTCTAAAACCAGCTTGAACATCTGGAAGTTCATGGTTCATGTATTGCTGTAGCCTGGCTTGGAGAATTTTGAGCATTACTTTACTAGTGTGGGAGATGAGTGCAATTGTGTGGGAGTTCAAGCATTCTTTGGCATTGACTTTCTTTGGGATTGGAATGAAAACTGATCTTTTCCAGTCCTGTGGCCACTGCTGAGTTTTCCAAATTGCTGGCATATTAAGTGCAGCACTTTCACAGCATCATCTTTCAGGTTTTGAAATAAGCTCAACTGGAATTCCATCACCTCCACTAGCTTTGTTCATAGTGATGCTTCCTAAGACTCACTTGACTTCACATTCCAGGATGTCTGGCTCTAGGTGAGTGATCACACCATCGTGATTATCTGGGTCATGAAGATCTTTTTTTGTATAGTTCTTCCATGTATTCTTGCCACCTCTTCTTAATATCTTCTGCTTCTGTTATATCCATACCATTTCTGTCCTTTATTGTGCTCATCTTTGCATGAAATATTCCCTTGATATCTCTAATTTTCTTGAAGAGATCTCTAGTCTTTCCCATTCTATTGTTTTCCTTTTTTCCTTTGCATTGATCGCTGAGGAAGTCTTCCTTATCTCTCCTGACTTTTCTTTGGAACTCTGCATTTAGATGGGTATATCTTTCCTTTTCTCCTTTGCTTTTCGCTTCCCTTCTTTTCACAGTTGTTTGTAAGGCCTCCTCAGACAACCATTTTGCTTTTTCGCATTTCTTTTTCTTCGGCGTGGTCTTGATCCCTGTCTCCTGTACAGTGTCATGAACCTCCGTCCATAGTTCATCAGGCACTCTGTCTATCAGGACTAGTCCCTTAAATCTATTTCTCACTTCCACTGTTTAGTCATAAGGGATTTGATTTAGGTCATACCTGAATGGTCTAGTGGTTTTCTCCACTTTCTTCAATTTCAGTCTGAATTTGGCAATAAAGAGTTCATGATTTGAGCCACAGTCAGCTCCCAGTCTTGTTTTTGCTGACTGTATAGAGTTTCTCCATCTTTGGCTTCAAAGAATATAATCAATCTGATTTCAGTGTTGACCATCTGGTGATGTCCATGTGTAAAGTCTTCTCTTGCGTTGTTGGAAGAGAGTGTTTGCTATGACCAGTGTGTTCTCTTGGCAAAACTCTATTAGCCTTTGTCCTGCTTCATTCTGTACTCCAATGCCATAATAGAAAATAATTTCAAAAATAATATATGTGTATATGTATAACTGAATCACACTGCTGTGCACTTGAAGCATTGTAAGTTAACTATACATCAATAAAATATATATATATTGAGAAAAAATAATAGAACCTCCCTCCTTGAATTATTGCACTTAGAAGAATGCAAGGCACACAGTAGGTATTCAATAAAAACTAATAATAATAATAATGGAGCCTGGTATACTGCAGGCAATGACTCAGTATTGGCTGAATAAATAATAAATATTTACAAAATTCTTGGAATTACGCCTAGCACATAGCAAGCCTCCAATGAATGACAACTTTACTGAGAGGCACACTGGTATACATTTAATGACTGATTCTCAGAAGGCGGGAGATGAATGTGTCATGTGTTGTGGTATCTCCATCGTGGCTGATTTCAGCCACCACCTGACACCAGTGAAGACAGATTTGGGAAGAGGTACCCAGGAACATTCTAGTAAAGAGAATTAAAAGGCTTTGTCTGAATACAGGCATAGGCTGCCATACAGATATGATAAATACATATAATCTTGAGAATATAGGTAATAGGAAAATAATTAGGAAGTGATGAGTTTTAAGTATTTGCTGAAGCCTAAGTTGAAGATACCTTCATTTTAAGGTAACATAATTATAAATATGCATAATGTAGTTTTACTAATTGCTGGATTTAATTTTCAACAATAGGCTCTCAAGTCTCCTGGAAATTTACAAATTTGCTCTTTCGAGCCAGTACAAGCTAACTCCAGTACGTATCAGGCCTATATACCTGTAATTCTTCCTTCCACTATTAGGTAATCTTTCCTGGTCCCAAAGAAAGAAAGAATGGCATAAAAGCTTCTCCAGCAATTACAGCAGATTTCTCCACCAGGAAAAGCATGGAGTCATTCCCAAGAAGGAAATAAATTGATTTTGGCTGAACTTGGTGAAACAGGTCAAGTCCTAGGCCATTTCCTCCTAAGGGACAGCCCAGATTTGCTGATTATGTTAGAATTTCATTGTCTCAAGTACTGCTGGAAATAAATGAGTTGATAGCCTACACTTGGATATCTCTGGATTATATGCGTTCATTTTAAGAGACTAGACTTCAGGAATTTGTGTAGAGGAATGAATAGAGAGGGCAAATGTGAGGCTCACAGCTGTGTCAATAATCATTTCAGCTTTCTTACCTTCCGCTCTACATTCAAGAAACGAAAACCTGAGATCCAGGGAAAACTCAATTTAGCCTGGTAATCTCCCTTTGCTCCTGTGATTATAATTCCCCAGAATAATTTCTTCAATTACCCTGGGCCATTTCTTGGAGCAGGAACATTATGGTTCTGCACATGTCTTGTCAGTAACATGACTGACTGTCCTAATTATCTAGGACACTCCCAGTATTAGCACGAGGATCCAAAGCCTCAGGAAACCCCTGGGAAAGCCAGGACAGTTATTCACTAACTCTTGGCCCCCAGGCCAGGATTCCTGTGACCTTCAGTCTATCAGAAAAGCCTCAGACAGTGATTCTAGAGGGCTCTTCAGACAAAGGCTGTGAAGTAGGAACATGCATAGATCCAAGAGGCCAAGAATTAGGAGTCAGAGTGTCTTAGTCAATTTGGGCTGCTATAACAGAATTTCACAGACTGAGGGCCTGTAGAATAAATAAATATTTATTTCTCATGGTTTTGGAGGCTAGAAATGCAAGATCAAGACAAGGAGACTGGGAAATGTAGAGCAACTGGGCAGTCATATGCCTCACTTGGCAGGAAGGCAGCCCTCTCTAACACACATGTATTTGTGAAGAATTGTGATCCCTAGTCCTGCAGATGTGAAGTTCAGATACATAATAGATAAACCAGAATAATTTAATATGTTTTCCAAATCAGTGATTTCCAGTCAGCAAATCACAACTTCTAAGTAGGCAAGTGACTCTGCCCCTCCCTCTCCAAAGTCTACAGAATTCTCCCGGGGCTCCTTCACAATGTGCCTTTACTGCATCCTGTCCAAACCACAGATTCAGCCTCTCAATCCATATACAACTCATGTCATCACTACATATGCTTGGCATCACAGTCCCCATCAGGAAATAGAAGACTTTGGGAAAAACAAAAGTACCATCTCAGTACAGAGACCTAGGGATTCTGTACTAGACTCAGAGGCCAGAGCTGCTACCAGTAGTAGAAGCTGACCCTTCACACTGTGTGTTCCAGGAGGTGCTGAGTGTTTTTCTGTTCCCCAATGTTCCTCTTAGTCCTCTTCTTACAGTTGTAGACAACAGAAGTAGCATGTGAGTAGTTCAGTTGTTCCTGTTACAAAACATTATTGAAGAGACTCCTTGTCTTCCAACCATTGCTGTTCACACAGAACAAATGAAGTGTTGGTCCAGGGCCACCTTTCAGGGGGTCATCATATGTTCTGGTTTCCAGGCCGAGGAGGAGACTGTGCCAATTGGCATTATGTTTGTTACTAACTTAGTTGAACAAGTCTGTGTCAGGCCCTGTCCTAAGTGCTGGGAAGAGAGTGATGAACAAGACTTATGCATTTTTTTCTCTGTCTTGTATTGCCCATCTCTAACCCACATAGTGGAAGAGTGCTTTTCCTGAAACATAACCAAATTTCATCACTCCCCTGCTCAGCCAGATCATCTCCTCAGCATCATTTTTGGGTCATTAAAAAAAGACAAGCCAAGTGGGGAATGATTTGGGGTGTGCAATTTAGAAATGTTGGCTTGCCATGGTCCCAGCTCCAGGAGAGTTTCCCTAAATGCAGCAATAGCTTGCTGCCATATGCAGAAGTCATAGAAAGAGAGCTGCCAGTGTGCAAAACCAGGTCCTCAGCCTAGAAAGGCAAAGGGCTACTCAGGGGCTATTCAAAACATGCTTTCTCTCCAACAGTGTTTCATCATAAAGTGGGTCTTCTCATCCCATTCTTTACACTCCTCCCTACCAGCAACGTTTTTCCCTGTCAGTTCCCCAACTGCATCTTTCTAAAGGTGATTATGTACTCTCCATGACAATGCACAGACCTGAAAGCAGTTTGGATTGCTGGGGACGTTTGAAAGACAGCCAATACGTGTAACTCAATGGCTGATTCGTGTCAATGTATGACAAAACCCACTGAAATGTTGTGAAGTAATTGGCCTCCAACTAATAAAATAAAATTTAAAAAAAAAAAAAGAAAGAAAGAAAGACAGCCAAGAATCTTATGCATTCTCCCTGGAACTTGCCGCCTCTTCACCAAATGCAATTCCTTCATTTCTCCTGGGATCAGGCTCAAAAGACCACTGCCTTCATGAAGCTCTCCCAAATTTACCTCCCCACTCTCCTAGCTCTAATCATTTATATTACTCTGTCACCTTCTAGCAATATTGTGGGTTATGTGTTTGGTTTTCATTGTGTCATTCTCCACTTGTTGCTATGTTACTGCAACTACAGAGTCTTTGACATTTATCCAAACCCTGTAAAATCAAATGCATTGTGGAATTCAAAACTTTTCAAATTGTAGAAAAATAATAGAGGTTCTGGGGTAGCACCTATAATCAAACACATTTTTCAGTGAAACTTGTGAAAATTCACACCAAGTGGGATACATACAGATTATAATCATCTTTTTATTAGCTCAGGTTTACTTTGCCACAAATGAGTTCAGTATTTTAGAAGCATGGAAGTGAACAACAAATGACAGCTGCCACTACTGAAACCTCCTCTGTGCCGGGCCCTCTGCCTGTGCAGATCATCTCAGGTGCCCACAGCGGGGCCATGGGAAGGAGGCACTGTTTTCCACATATGATAGATGAGATTCAGAGAGGTTGAGTAATTTGCCTAAGGTCAAATGTCTAGCAAATAGAGGAGCCAGCATTTAAACCCAAGGCTGTCTGGCCGTGAGCATGATACTCAGTGGCCAGGATCATACCAAGTATGCTTCCTCCCCCTTGACCATGCTCCATAGGCTAGACAGAACACATAAATGCTTGCCAACAATGCAAACAGAAGAGCACATGATTTTTTATTTGTGGTTCACAAGTTATACTGTCCTTCTTTCAAAAAGACCATACAGGATGGAAAATGTCAGTTAGTTGTATAAGGCAAGCACCACACAGCTTGGGAGTCCAGATGAGACCGCAGTAGACGAAGGCACAACAGCGCAGCAGCTGGTGGGGCACATCAGCAGCACATGGGCCCCACCGGCCACCACGTTGTTCTCATCTGTTTACAGAGAATCAGTGGGCGGCATTCAGAATTCAGGGGATTTCAATTCAGAGTCCACATAGTTTCTCTAAATGTTAAAAACTTGAAAATTCAATATTTCCACCATACAATGTTTGTTTGTTTGTGTTTTCCTTCATTGCAATAATCAGCTGATGCTGAGTAGCAGTTTTAGGTGGGGTGAGTGCTTTTCAATCAGTCCCCCACTCTACACATCTGGATTGTGAGGGAATTCTAGTTTGAGACCACTGCATCTGATAAAGTGAACCAGTATCTGATGGCTTGTCCTGACATCTTCCCTAGCAGGCTGGCAATCTTGTTTATTGATGTGAGTGATGGGCTGTGACTTATATCTTCTATTACAAGTCAAGGACTTTCAGTAAGGATGACACTGGAAGACCATAGTTTTAGTCTTCAACATGTAGTAAGAACAGACTGAGAGAGAAAAAGAAAGAGAGGTAGAAAAGGGAAAGGGGAGGGTGGAGAAGAAGAACATTTATTTGTGCCAGATATAGAAAATAAATCCAAGGTGATGAAGGAAACTTAAAGCATGCCTACTGGGGCAGGGCCAGAAGGAGGCAGAGGTGACCCAGTGTCAGCTCCTAAAAGGTAAAGTTCCTCATGTGAAACAGAGCAACCAGAACCGAGGTCACTTCTTGAACCCAGGTTTAACTATCCTTGAAAGAAAACTGAGAAAAACTACCACAAATTGTTTCTGGGGGTTACGGCATATGCAAGGTTCTGTGATCAGAGGCCATAAATGAAACAGTAGCATAGCAAGACAAGGCCACAGCCATCTTTCATGAATAACCACCAAAAGGGCACAAATATAATTTCTATTTTCCTAACTAGCAGAAAAACATTTAGTTCTGCTTTATCGGCTACTCCAAAGCATTTGACTGTGTGTATCACAACAAACAGTGGAAAATTCATCAAGAGATAGGACTACCAGACCACCTGACCTGCCTCTTGAGATATCTGTATGCAGGTCAAGAAGCAACAGTTAGAACCGGACATGGAACAACAGACTATTTCCAAACAGGAAAAGGAGTATGTCAAGGCTGTATATTGCCACCCTGCTTATTTAACTTATATGCAGATTACATCATGAGAAATACTGAGCTGGATGAAGCACAAGCTGGAATCAAGATTGCCAGGAGAAATATCAATAAACTCAGGTATGCAGATGCTACCACCCTTATGGCAGAAAGTGAAGAAGAACTAAAGAGCCTCTTGATGAAAGTGAAAGAGGAGAGTGAAAAAGTTGGCTTAAAACTCAACCTTCAGAAAACTAAGGTCATGGTCCCATCACTTCAAAACAAATAGATGGGGAAACAGTGGAAATAGTCAGAGACTTTATTTTGGAGGGCTCCAAAATCACTGCAGATAATTTCATGGCTGCAGCCATGAAATTAAAAGACACTTGCTCCTTGGAAGAAAAGTTATGACCAACCTAGAAAGTGTATAAAAAGCAGAGATATTACTTTGCCAACAAAGGTCTGTTTAGTCAAAGCTATGGTTTTGCCAGTAGTCATGAATGGATGTGAGAGTTGGACTATAAAGAAAGCTGAGTGTCGAAGAATTGATGCTTTTGAACTGTGGTGTTGGAGAAGACTCTTGAGAGTCCCTTGGACTGCAAGCAGATCCAACCAGTCCCTCCTAAAGGAAATCATTCCTGAATATTCATTGGAAGGACTGATGTTGAAGCTGAAACTCCAATACTTTGGCCACCTTATGCGAAGAACTGATTCATTTGAAAAGACCCTGATGCTGGGAAAGATTGAAGGTGGAATGAGAAGGGGACAACAGAGAATGAGATGGTTGGATGGCATCACTGACTCAATGGACATGAGTTTGAGCAAGCTTCAGGAGTTGGTGATGGACAGGGAAACCTGATGTGCTGCAGTTCACGGGATCACAAAGAGTTGAACACAACTATGCAACTGAACTGATCTGAACAGAAAGGAAAAAGATAAATAGTAGAAAAATTAAACTAAAAAGAGGAGAAATCAAGGTTTTCCCATTTTCTAAAATGATCACCCAACACCCAAGTTTGCCAGTTTTCTGACCTTTCTCAAGGTCAGTAAAAACACCTATATATAAGACACAGCAGAGTTCATGTTGGAATCTGAATGTGAGGAGAGGCAATCCTTCCTTTTCCCACCAGTGGGAAGTCAAATATTTGCTCATTATAGTCTAAAGCCCACAGCACAGGAAGTATCTACCTTCAGACCATCAATTTCTAGCACTGAGTCCGTTACAGGGGACATCTTGGATATTTATAGAATTCTCAGGGAGACTCTCAGGAATAAACGGAGGAGTAGCAGTAAAATCCAGTCAATTATGCCAAAGATTGTAAATGGCACCATGGTCAAAAGAACCTTGAGCAGATCTTCCCAGCTATTGTCTTGTAAACAATGACAGTGACAATAGCCCTTCCTCTGACACCAACTCCACTTCCTATCAGACACAAATATAACAGTGGTGATTGGATTCTGAATAAATACACCCTCCTGTCAATATTCTAACTGAATGGAGGCAATGACCTGCTAGTCCTCTGAAAATTTCCAAATTTTCCAGATCTGCTCAGTTTCCTGGACCTAGGAAAGAAAGTTCATTGGGCTGTGTGCCCTGGCCTCCTGTGAGCTGAGGTATTGCCAGATCTCACCCTGGCAGCCAGAAATATAATGTAGATAAGGTAAATTGCATTGCTGTTTTGGTTTGGACCTGAGAGGCAAACATTCAACTGGAAATCAAATAAGTGGATTCTAGGCCTGAGTAAGCTTTTTAAGTAAGATTCACTCTAGCTCAGTTCAGTTCAGTAGCTCAGTTGTGTCTGGCTCTTTCTGACACTGTGGACTGCAGCATGCCAGGCTTCCCTGTCCATCACCAACTCCCAGAGCTTGCTCAAACTCATGTCCATTGAGCCGGTGATGCTGTCCAATAATCTCATTCTTTGTTGTCCCCTTCTCCTCCTCCCTTCAATCCTTCCCAGCATCAGAGCGTTAACTGATGAGTCAGTTCTTCACAATAGGTGACCAAAGTACTGGAGCTTCAGCTTCAGTATCAGTCCTTCCAATGAATATTCAGGACTGATCTCCTTTAAGATGGACTAGTTGGATCTCCTTGCTGTCCAAGGAACTCTCCAGAGTCTTCTCCAACACCACAGTTCAAAAGTATCAATTCTTTGGTACTCAACTGTCTTTATAGTCCAACTCTCACATCCATGCATGCTGCTGCTGCTGCTGCTAAGTAACTTCAGTCGTGTCCAATGCTATGCGACCCCAGAGATGGCAGCCCACCAGGCTCCCCTGGCCCTGGGATTCTGCAGGCAAGAATACTGGAGTGGGGTGCCATTGCCTTCTTTGCATCCATACATGACTACTGGAAACCTGTACTTTGACTATATGGACATTTGTTGGCAAAGTAATGTCTCTGCTTTTAAATATGCTGTCTAGGTTGGTCATAACTTTTCTTCCAAGGAGCAAGCGTCTTTTAATTTCATGACTGCGGTCACCATCTGCAGTGAATTTGGAGCCCAGGAAAATAGTCTGTCACTTTCCAGTGTTTCCCCATCTATTCGCCATCAAGTGATGGGACCAGATGCCATGATCTTAGTTTTCTGAATGTTGAAAAAGCCAGCTTTTTCACTCTCCTCTTTTACTTTCATCAAGAGACTCTTTAGTTCTTCTTCACTTTCTGCCACAAGAGTGGTGTCAACTGCATATCTGGGGTCTGAAGATCAGAAAGATGCACCGGCAACATTCTGCCTGAACTTCCTTGGCTGAAGAAGAGAAGCCCCACTCCCATCCCACCCAACAAGAGGACACATTCATACTAGATATTGTTTTACATTTAGAAAAGTACAGCCACAGGCTTAGGGAATAGGGGAGAGTCTTATACAATTTTGATTTGAAAAAAGACAAACTCAGCTGATAAAGAATCCACCTACAATGCAGGAGACCCTGGCTCAATTCCTGCATCAGAAAGATGCACTGGAGAAGAGATAGACTACCCACTCCAGTATTCTTGGGCTTCGCTGGTGGCTCAGATGCTAAAGAATCTGCCTGCAATGTGGGATACCTGGGTTAGATCCCTGGGTTGGGAAGATTCCCTGGAAAAGAGAAAGGTTATCCACTCCAGTATTTTGGCCTGGGGAATCCATGGACTGTATAGTCCATGGGGTCACAAAGAGTTGGACACAACTGAGTGACTTTCACTCAAACATAATTTAAAAGTATAGAACCAATGGTTCCAAAATAAAAGCCGCCAAGGTTTATTGAGAACTTTCTAGGTGCTTGACAGAGTTTCAAGTACTTAACAACTATACAATATTACCAAGTCTTTATTTGCAAAATAATAATAATAATAATCCCCCAAAACTATGAAATAGGTAGTATTACTATTCCCAATTTACAGATGAGACAACTAAATGACAGCTTATATGTGCTAGTGCCAAGATTTAAATCTCGGATTTTTTAGTCCAGTCTCTTCAACAAATTGTTTTTGGAAAACTGGTCAACTATGTGTAAAAAAAAAATGAAACTAGAATAATCTCTAACACCACTTGCAAAAATGAACTCAAAATGGATTAAAGACCTAAATGTAAGACCAGAAACTATAAAACTCTCAGAGGAAAACATATGCAGAACACGCTCTGACATAAATCATAGCAAGATCCTCTATGACCCACCTCCCAGAGTAATGGAAATAAAAACAAAAATAAACAAGTGAGACCTAATTAAACTTAAAAGCTTTTGCACAACAAAGGAAACTATAAGCAAGGTGAAAAGACAGCCTTCAGAATGGGAGAAAATAATAGCAAGTGAAACAACTGACAAAGAATTAATCTCCAAAATATACAAGCAGCTCAATACCAGAAAAGTAAACAACCCAATCAAAAAGTGGGCAAAGGAACTAAACAGATATTTCTCCAAGGAAGATATACAGATGGCTAATAAACACATGAAAAGATGCTCAACATCATTCATTATTAAATTAATGCAAATCAAAACATGAGGTATCATCTCACACTGGTCAATGGCCATCATCAGAAAGTCTACAAACAATAAATGCTGGAGAGGGTGTGGAGGAAAGGGAACCCTCTTGCACTGTTGGTGGGGATGCAAACTGGTACAGTCACAAGGGAGAACATCACGGAGATTCCTTCAAAAACTGGAAATTGAACTGCCATGAGCGTGTGTGCCTAGTCACTCAGTTGTGTCCAACTCTTTGTGACCCCATGGACTGCAGCTTGCCAGCTTTCCCTGTCCAAGGAATTCTCCAGGCAAGAATACTGGAGTGGGTGGCCATCCCCTCTTCCAGAGTATCTTCCCAATTCAAGGATTGAACCCAGGTCTCCCACATTGCAGGAGGATTCTTTACCATCTGAGCCACCAGGGAAGCCCAAGTGGGTAGCCTATCCCTTCTCCAGGAGATCTTCCCAACCCAGGAATCGAACCAGGGTCTCCTGCATTGCAGGCAAATTCTTTACCAACTGAGCTACCAGTGAAGCCCTAGAACTGCCATATGACCTAGCAATCCCACTGCTGGGCATACACCTCAGAGAAAACAGAATTGAAAGAGATACATGTACCCCAGTGTTCACTGCAGTACTATTTGCAATAGCTCGGACATGGAAGCAATCTAGATGTCCATCAGCAGATGAATGAATAAGGAAATTATGGTACATATACATGATGCAATATTACTCAGCTATAAAAAGGAACTCGTTTGAGTCAGTTCTAATGAGGTGGATGAACCTGGAACCTATTATAGAGAGTGAAGTAAGTCAGAGAGAGAAAGACAAATACTGTATATTAACACATATATATGGAATTTAGAAAGATGGTACCAATGATCTTACACTCAGGGCAGCGAAGGAGACAGAGATGTAAAGAACAGATGTTGGACTCATCTAGAGAAGGTGAGGGTGGGATGATTTAAGAGAATACCAGTGAAACATGTACAATACCATATGTAAAACAGATGACCAGTGCAATGCATGAAGCAAGGCACCCAAGGCTGGTGTTCTGGGACAACCCAGAGGGATAGGATGGGGGGGGAGGTGGGAGGGGGCTCAGGATGTGGGGGACATATGCATGCCTGTGACTGATTCATATTGATGTATGATGAAAGCAATCACAATTAGCAAGGCAACTATTCTCCAAATAAAATAAATTAATAAAAAAATAAAACTCAAGAGTATAGCTACTAATCTATCTAGAAAGCAGCCTTACAAAGTATTATTCCAAAAAAAATTTCAAGATCTACGAATCTCTTGATGTGTAAAATTGGCTATCCCTTTTTTCCTTTCCCAGTGTTATCCTTGTCTGTAGTTTATGGAATTTTGCATTGTCAAAGAAGAAACATCTCAAAGAAAGAAGGATCTTTCTTCAGATTTAGGAGGGAAATTATGATTGGTTTGGGCCAGGCAGAACAATTCCTTTTTTCTTTGCTGGAAATTAGAGGACATGTGACACAGATTCAGTCATGAGACCCAGCAAAATCCTGTCAGAGGATTTTGGGAAATCCTGTCTAGGGAAAGTTTTGGTTCATGATAAACAGATAAATTGAGAGTCCTTTATATCTCTCCTTTTTTGAATATGTATAAAACCTGATGCTCCTGGAGGAGGGCAAGGCAGTCCACTCCAGTGTCCTTACCAGAAGAATCCCCATGGACAGAAGACCCTGGTGGGCCAGTCCATGGGGTTGCAGAGTCAAACACAACTGAGCGACCAAGCACACAAAACCTAGTGCTGAACGTTGAGACAATTACTTTAGGCTCATCAGCCTTTGGACAGAAAAACCAATGTACTGAGGTTGGCAGGATAGAAAATTTAAAACACACACACACACACACACCTGAGTTTCTAATGACAAATGGAGCCTATGCATCAAATCTGAACTCCTCTATCTCTAGATTTCTTGCTACAAGGATAGTTACACATCTTTATTGCTTAAGCCACTCTAAGGCATTATGTCACTTTGCCTTTAAATGCATCCTAACTTATACACATATTCTTTGTCCATGTATAGACATATGTTATGTCTATACATTTTTTGCCTTTCTTTATTTCACTTGTAGCTATGTGGTCAAATAAAACGAGGCAGTCAAGGAAGGAAAGGAAATGTATTTGAGCAGCAGTTTATCAACACTGTTCTGGAAAAAAATACTCAAGACTGCTGTGCTATCATTTGCCAGTCTCCTACCTCAAACCTTGCTGAGATACACTCACCCACAGGCTGTGACTCAGCAGTAGACACAGTAAAGTATATTCCTAGTTTCCTCATTAGTAACATAAGCAATCTGAACCAGTGGACCCTTAGGAAAATTTTAGCACTGACATTTTATACTTCATGCTCTGTCTATTAAGAAGGTTATATTGGCATAACTTTTAGAGTTGCTCTATAAATAATAACCACATCTTTAAATACTTAATAAAAGTTATAACAATTTATCTCAGTTATAAGTCCTCCCTCTCTGCAGGCCTGAGGTCCTCATCAGGAAAATGTGGAAAATGAAATGGATGCTCTTATGGCCCTTTCCAGCTTAGACACCCTTAAATCTGGCCAGATTCTTAAATATGTGGTTCTAATTCTCACAGATTTTCTGCAAAGCTTATGTAGTCAGGTCTGATGATGTCTGAGTCAGAGATCTTTCTGGAGCACAAATTTATGATAAAAGTTAATTGATTCAGACTGTAGGCTCTTCATTTCTCTGCTTTTCCATGGTGCCCAGCACACCATGTGGCATATGTATGCTCTCAGTTACTGCTGGCAATTCAATAATTGTGCTGTGTTTTTTGTTTGTTTGTTTTAGCATCTACTATTTGACTGAGATATTAAATAGGGTATCTCAACTCCTCATCATAATCCTTCAAGGGCAGTATTTTTATGTCTATAACCTGGATAAAAAACAAGGCTGCCTACATGCCAGCATGGTGTCACATCCAAAATAAACCCAAACCAAACAGCCTGAAAACTTAAGTAGGTTTTTCATGAAGTCCTGGAAGATATGGCTAAAGGGACAGTCACATGGAAAAACATACAGCAGAAACTCCTTTTACCCATTTTTCGTCCTAAAATCTTCCAACATCCCCACAAAGATCCCCAGCTCCATCGTCCCAAGTGCTCGAGCAAAACTCCTTCCTCCTGTCCATTCTAGCTTACCCCTTTCAGATCTACTCTGTCCTTTGGGGATAGTCTCATTCCCTGCATAACCTAAGTTAGCTTGGAAGTTTGGCCCCCGGGGCCTCCAGTTTTCCCCTTGACGAGCCAGGCACACTCTGCAAGTGCAGACGGCAACGGCCCTCGGTGCCCTCTCCAGCCCAGAGTGCATGCCCCCCACTACACTGTGATGGATGCACACCACTCTTCACACAAGGCTGCTCTCTGTGTGTACATCCTCTAACCAGTGACTGCCCCAGGATCACCTAAGGAGCTCATCAAAAGCACAGATATCTGGTCTGCATGTCAGTTTCTCTGAATCAGAGTATCCTAGGGTGAGAACCAAGAGGCCACATTTTTTAAGAAGTCTCCCAGGAGATTCTAACCTGTAGTCAGGTTTCAAAGCACTGCTTTACACCACAAAGGCTTTAGAATTAAGCCACAGAGTCGTGCCCATGGTCAGGACCATTTTCCTAATTCCCTTTCTACTGTCTTGCCTTCCTGATAACACGGTGTCCCAGAAACACAAGCAATCCTCAACTTCTGAACCCTGTGGGTTTCAAAAATACGTTAGTCAGAGGCAGGGTGCAGCTTTCCCCAAAGAAGAGGCACTAGAGATCCATGTGGGCTCAGAGTGCTCCCAAGACCTGTAGGTCTTTGCAAGGTGATTTTGTGAGAAAGTATATACAACAGTTCCCACTGGGGCTTCCAGTGGGAGGAAGCCCACTAGAAATTGGGGCTCCCAGTTTCTCCCTGAGGTCAGGCAATAAGAGTTTAACCTCCTTTCTGGGGGTCTGGTGGCAGGAGGGGGAGGTTGAGGAAATTGAGCCTCCCAGTTTCTCCCTGAGGTCAGGCAATAAGAGCCTAGCCTCCTTTCTGGGGATCTGGTGGCAGGAGGGGAAGACAAAGGAAGTCTTATATGGTGACAAAGGAAGCCCAGAGGTCTGGTAGCTACTGAGAAAGATGTCAGAAAGGGGACCCTCCAAAGAAACAAGAGTAAGCCACCAATGAGGTAGGGATGCAAAAAGGAGTATCTTCATGCAGAGGGCCCAGGCAGTGGTTTCTTTTGCAGTGTCAGAACTCTGAACTGAGACAGGGCAAATGTGTTCACTGGGCTTAAGAGAGAGGCACCTTGATGGAGAGGAGGAAGGTCCCGACCTCAGATCATTCTGGCAGCAGCACCTGGGCCCCCATGAGGAGCAACCCATCAAGAGGGTGGGAAGGTCAATCCCAGCATGAGGACAAGTATGTTGTTAAGCAAGTGCTCACTGCGGGCTTCCCTCTCCTGGGTCCTCCTCCAAGTCCTGTTTTCTTTGGAATTGACTTCAACATCTGAAGGCTCAATATTACATCCTTCAAAACAACTTTAGCCACTGAAGGAAAAAAACCCTGACCTCATTATTACATGATCTTACCAAACAGATTCTGAAGACAGTTTTAAAGTGAGGGCTTGTGCATTTTTAAAACTCGATTGCATTGCATAATTAGTAGCAATTACTGTCAACAGACATTTATCAAATATCTACTGATGCACTAGGCCCGAGGAACATGTGGGCAAGAGTGAATCAATCCTTTGGCAGAGCACAGAGTACCAGAAACCAGAACACATGATCTGACAGCAGAATGATCCCCGTGGGTCTGCTGGAACAGGAAATTTGAATGCAGATCTACCTCTAAAAAACCAAAACATTTGCTTACCCAAAATAAGACTTGAAAGGCCAGTGGAATCATTGATTAAAACATTTAATTGGTTCTGCGCACATGAGGTTAAATCCAATGTAATCATAACATGAGTTCAGATCCAACATCAAAATCAGTACAGCCATGTGCATGTGGGAAAAAGACCTCACCTTTCTTCACACAGCTTCCACAGCACAACACAACGTCTCAAGGAGATTGCTCCTCTAATTTGCTATAGGGACATGCACATAGGTAAGTCTTTATTACCTCAAATATCCTGGTATAACCTCTCTCTATTCCTTTATGTAATATTCCTGCCTTCAGTCTTATTTTGAAGGGACTGGTGGTATGACTGGTGGACTGGACTGGTAGACTGGAATGAATGGTAATAGTCCCTTGCTTTCTAATAGTAGTTTGTAGAATTACTGTAGGCAGTAGAACAGTTTTAGTAAAATAAACTTCCTATGCAACTTCAATATCTAATACACATAAACAGAGATCCCTGAGTCTGTCCTTTCCCCAGACTCTCTCCAGCCTCAGGAGCAACTCTAGATACAGTTGCTCTAAAACCTCAATGCACACCAATTTTTGCCTCTGAGGCAGAGACTGCAAATTACCATCCCAGGATCCCTTTCCCCTTCTTTCTTAGTAACCAGATTCTAATAAGGGTGGAAATGAAACCAATTAAAAGATGACATTTCCAAGCCTGTCTTGCTGCTACATAAACCAGTAAGCCAGTACTGATTAAAGACTGGCCAATGATATATAAATGAGAGTGCTATATGAGGTTCCCGAAAGACTCCTTAGAACTGAAAGCTGTGCCTTGTCTGTTCTTCTGTTTTTCCTCCTTTCCGCTTTCTCAAATATGGGCATGATGGCTGAGCTTCTGCAACCACGCTGAACCGTTAGGTCACTTTGAAGGTAAAGACTATGCTCTAGCGCTAGTGAAACCAAAGAGACAGAGCCTGTGCCTGAAAGACTGCATGGTGTTGCCACACCAGCTCTGAATTTCCTATCTCTGGATTTCTTTTATGTGAGAGAACAAGTACTGTGTGCCTATAACATTGCTTAGGCTTTTTAATAATTTACAGCAACATCAAGTCCTGATGCAGAACCTACCTGTAGTTAACTTTTCCAGCAAAAGATTTCACTGTGAGTCTCATTTTATGTACTCTGTTTAACAAGGAAAAATCATGAAGGACTAAGAGAAGGACATATAGTATATGCTATATACTATATGGGTCAAATTTGTTTATAAAATGTATTTTAAATTTGATAAATTAATAAAATAGCTAAAATTTACTGAGTGCTTACCGTGGGCTAGGCTATCTGCTAAGCATTTGTGCATATATTATTTCATTTACTACTCAAGTCAACCACATGAAGTACATGATATAATGGATGGTTTTCAGATGAAGAAATCAAGGCCAAGAGGAGTTTGCTACTTATCTACAGTTTCACAACTAGTTCACTGCAGAGCAGAGATCTGAGACTATAACTCCTTTCTAAAACAAACAGCAAATGAAAGGGGACTGAAAGTCTAAGCAAAATAATTTGATAAACAAAGGGTCTTTTGAGGTACTTTATAATAAGGATAGTTTAAGCAGAGTATCGGAAAAGGCAATGGCACCCCACTCCAGTACTCTTGCCTGGAAAATCCCATGGAAGGAGGAGCCTGGTAGGCTGTAGTCCATAGGGTCGCTAAGAGTCAGACAAAACTGAGCAACTTCCCTCTCATTTTCACTTTCATGCATTGGAGAAGCAAATGGCAGCCCACTCCACTGTTCTTGCCTGGAGAATCCCAGGGACTGGGGAGCCTGGTGGGCTTCCGTCTATGGGGTTGCACAGAGTTGGACATGACTAAAGCGACTTAGCAGCAGCAGCAGCAAGCAGAGTATGTTCTGACTCAAGGTCTCTTTTGTAATCTAAACTTGGGATGAAGCAGCTTTGGAATCAGGCTGGCTTGGGTACAAATTCTTGCTCTACCACTTTTTGGAAGTGTGATCTTGGGCAAAATTCTTTAACTTCTCTGAGCCTCAGACTGCCTTGCACAGTGAGGTGGATCAATGAACTAAGGCATGTGAAGTTCACAGCGCAATGCCTGCATCTGATAGGTAAGCAAGTCTCAATTTTGTAGCACAGGGCAGGCTCAAATGAGAGGAGTGAGGTAAGAGGTTATTCACTTATTTTCAGAAGGGTTTCCAAACAACTCCTTGGAGGTGTTGCACAGAACAGAAGAATGTTTGTAACGTTTGTGAAACTGAACAAGATACCTCTCTTTAATCTCAGTTTTCTCACCTGTAAAGTGGGAATTACAATTTCTTTTATGCAGGATCATTGGAAAAAAGACAAGATTGGCCATAGAATGTTATGCAGTGTTAAAGATCATTATTAATGTTCACTCACCCTGGTCACTTCTTAATTTTTCCAAATGAAGCAACAAACTACCTATCCCACCTTCTT
Organism: Muntiacus reevesi; assembly: GCF_963930625.1. Taxonomy (NCBI): domain Eukaryota; kingdom Metazoa; phylum Chordata; class Mammalia; order Artiodactyla; family Cervidae; genus Muntiacus; species Muntiacus reevesi. Next base: position 397,733 of record NW_027077987.1, on the reverse strand, counting down.
ATTTTTCTTATTTCAAGCCATTACTAAGATTTCTTTCATATTGTGGAAATTGTTGCCAACAGTTATGATTCAGAAATGCTAACCCTAAACAAGGTGAAGTATCAGAATTGGATAATAGAGAAAACAAGTGTGGCAAATACACAGAATGGTAATTTCTACAAGAAAAATGATAATTTCTAAGATTATAAAACTCATTAGGAGATTAAGCCAGAATTTAAAACTTCTATACATCAAAAAACACAATCAACAGAATGAAAAAGTGGCTTATGGAATAAGGGAAATGCAAGTCATATATCTGATAAAAAGATTAATATCTAGAATATATAAGGAACTCCTATGACAACACAAAAAAACCTAACTAAAAAATGAGCAAAGAACTTAGATAAATATTTCTCCAAACAAGATATTCAAGTGGTTAACAAGCTATGAAGAGGTGCTCAGCATCACTAGTCATTGTAGAGATGCAAACCAGAACCACCAGGGACCGTGCTGTGTGCTTAGTCACTCAGTCGTGTCTGACTGCGACCCCAAGGACTGTATCCCACCAGGCTCCCCTGTCCATGGGGATTCTCCAGGCAAGAATACTGGAGTGGGTTGCCACACCATCCTGCAGGAGACCTTCCCAACCTAGCATCAAACCCAGGTCTCCTGCACTGCAGGCAGATTCTTTACCATCTGAGCCACTGGAAAGACCAAAACCACCATGAAATATCACTTTGTACCCATTAGGTTGTATACAGTCAAAAAGATAGAATAACAAATGCAGTTTCAGAGAAACTGAAAATTTGGCACACTGTTAGTAGGAATGTTAAATGGTGACCCCCTGTGAAAAATAATATAACAGTCTCTAAAAAATTCTATTAGAAATAGAATTTCCATATGATTCTGCAATTTCACTTCTGGGTATATAAATAAAAGAATTGAAAGAAATGTACACCCATGTTCATAGCAGCAATATCCACATTAACTGAAAGGTAGAAGCAACCCAAGTGTCCATTAACAGATGTATGGACAATCAAAATTTAGTGTAGACATATGTAGATACATATAAGGGAATATATGTATATAATGGAATATATAATGGAATATCATTTAGTCTTAAAGGGAAAGAAATTCTGACACATGCTTTGATGTGAATGAACCTTGAGGACATTATGCTAAGTGAAATAAGTGAGTCACAAAAAGATAAATACTCCATGATTCTACACACACAGGGTATCTAGAGTAACCAAATTTGTAAAAGCAGAAAGTAGAGTGGTAGGTTCCAGGGGCTTAGAGGAAGAGAAAATGAGAATGGTTGTTCAATGGGTATAGAGTTTAATTTTGCAAGATAAAATTGTCCTGGGGATTACTTGCACAACAGTATGAATATACTTAACATTACTGAACTATACACTTAAAATGGCTAAGGTAGTAAATTTTATGTTATGTGCATTTTATTACAATTGAAAAAAACTTGTTTGGCAAAAAGCAATAGGAAAAAGTATAAAAGAGAACAGAAGAGTGAGCAGGTGACAAGAGTACAGTAACATTATGTAGGCATCAGAAATGCATTTGACAACTACTTCCATAAAAATTGTGCTTCAAATTAAATTGGCCTATTTTTGAATGCTCTCATCTAAATGGATTGCTGGCAGGGTGAAAATACCACGTAATCAGGGATAAATGGGAAGTACATCTGGTTGGAAGCAAAAGGTCCGCTAGGGCATGTCAGAGGCTGGTGCTGGAACTGACCTCATTTAACAAACTCATTAATGACCTAGAAGAAAACAGAAATAGCCACTGCTAATGAAATTTGCAAAGATATGTTGGCAATGCCCTGGACTTGGCCATCACAGCATAAGCATTGCTGGGATGGAGAGATTTTCCACTAGGTAATTAATTGGATTAAAATAATGACTTCCTGGAATAAGAACACTTGCTCATTTCCAACTCTCATCTCCAGAGCAGAAAGCAGATTTTGTCATGTGATGCAGATCAGAAAACCACACTTGATAAAGGCCTATGAAAGAATAGTGCTTTCCCAGAGCACAATTCTGCCTTTGTTCTTTATCTCTAGGTAGAAGACAATGGAATCTATTCATTAAAAAGATAGAAGAAAGGAGAAGGTAAAAGAAGCAGAGGAGATACAGTCTTTCTTACATGGAGGAAGGTCTAGGCAAGAAGCCCATATGTGCTCAGTCAATCAGTCATGTCCCCACTAAAATTTAGTGTACACTCTCTGAAGCTTGGCACAAATTATGCCATCCTCTTCCCCTGCTTAAAACCTGTCTGTGGTCTCCCAGGGCACTCAGGAGGAATCCAGAATCTTTGACAAGGCCCCAATGATCAGCCCTGCCTCCCTATCCAGCCTCATCTTGCACAACTGCCCTTCTCACCCATGTAATGGCCATCAGCCTCTCCGCCAGCCCAGCAGAAATTCAGCACCACTATCTGCCTTGGCAGTTTCACCCCTTCCCACTCTGAGTCACTGTGCTTGGTTCAGGAGTGGACACGGGGACTCAAGCTGTGTCAATCTGATTCCATCCCATCACTTCCAGAGCAACAAACGCTGAGGAGCAACTCTCCTGATGAGGTTGGCTGCCTATAGGGTTTCTCAGATGAAGATGTTGTTAGCATTTCAAGCAGGATTCTTCTTTATTATGCAGAACCCTTGTTAGCCTTTAGTATTCACGCTTCTGTACACAAACTTTCAGTTATACTCCCTGAATCATTGTGATGACAACAACAGCAAAAAAATGATACACCTGAACACTACCCAGGGTTGAGAACTGCAAGACTAGAACTTTTTGTGATGAGATGGAAATCGAGGAATGAAGCAATTTGCCTAAGGCATTCAAGTCTTCAGTCAATGTGTCATTTCCTCAGAGACCTTTTCATATCTCCCCCATCTGAAGTAAGTCTCTGTCATGACATTACTTATTGCATATAGTACAGAAACAGTTTACAAAAACGTGCTCAGTTGTGTGATTTTTTGTTTCATATCTGTTTTCTCCCACTAGATTGGAACTTCCATGTTGTTGCTGTTCAGTCGTTAAGTCACATGTCTGACTCTTTTTGACCCCATGTACTGCAGCATGCCAGGGTCCCCTGTCCTCCACTATCTCACAGGATTTGCTCAAATTCATGTCTGTTGAATCAGTGATGCTATCTAACCATCTCATCCTCTGCCACCACCTTCTCCTTTTGCCTTCAATCTTTCCCAGCATTAAGGTCTTTTCCAATGATTCTTCACATCAGGTGGTCAAAGTACTGGAGCTTAAAAAGGGGCTGTTTTGGTTTCCAACGACTGACATTCAATAAACATTTGTAGAGAAAAGAAGAGAGGGGGAAAGGAAGGTTGTTTGGAAACTAGTAACACTGTTCAGTGACTAACATGTCAATCCAACCCACAAAGGTCTGTTTAATCTAAGAACCTAAATGTCATCCCTACACTGCTTTTATGAGAGATGGGTTGATTGTAGGACTCCAGGAGCCCACCTGCCTCTCCATAAAACCAGTTATGAGAATTCCCCTGGCTCCCAAGAGAACAGGTCCCACTTCAGAAGAGAAGGGCTTGGAAGATGGAGGGGGCCGGTATGAGTCTGATAGCATTTCATTTACACTTTCTTCTCCCCTCCCTCACTCCAGCATTGACAGTGCTCTCAGGGGCTCCAGCAGCAGGGAGAAAAGGTAGGCTTCAGAGAGGGAACATTTGCACTACTTTGGAAATCAGACACTTCTTTTCTAAAAGTCTCCTTTTTTGGAAACATGCTGTTTTGTGGTCGCCCGGCACCATGCCACCCTCCCTAACACACGCTGCCCTTAGGAGGAGTTACCTTTCTTTTGTGGGTTTGCCTTTTTGAGGTGGGAAATCCAGATGCCTGACTCCCACTCCAGAAGCCAATAGATCAAATCTTTCTTGCCATGGTTGTTGTATAGCTGATAGAGTCTCTCCAGGGCTTTAAATATTGAGTGAGCAATTTTTTTTAAAAGACTGGGGGACATTCCCTCAGTAATGTAACACTGATCATAGTGTTTCTACTGCTTGGTTATTCCTGACTTCTAGTTTCCTAGCCCTCAAGGGCTGCCTTGCCTCCTGCCCATTTCCAGACCTAGTTCTCTACTTTCTCAATCATTGGACTATCTCAAAATCATTCCAATAAAATCTCTTTTGTTTAAATTACCAGAGTCAAAGACTCTGTGGGCAATGCAAGATTCTAGATGAATTTCCTGAGTCCTGATCACATTATTCATTGGAGTTTCACATTTGCATTCATGTGTTCCAAGTATAGCTGGTGAAAGTCCTTTATGCTCCATGCCCTGGGCCAAGTGTTAAGTGTGCAAAAACAAATAGGATTCAGGCCCAGGCCTAAGAGAACACATTCTGCTTGAAGATGCAGAGAATTAGATCAGAAACTGAAACTGAAGTGGTGTAACCTGTTGCAAGCGTCCTTGGAAGATAATGATCCAAACTCCCTCACTCTCTCAGACACACATTCAATCTCTCTACCTCTCCCACTTCTAAGGGCTTCTGGGGTCTTTGGACAGCAGGCTCTAGTGAAGATGTAGGTAATGTGAGTTTCTGCTGACATGGAAATATCCATAAGAAGACACAGAATGCATGTACAGTGAAATAGAGCTGCTGAAGAAGAATATCAACACTTTTAAAATAAATTTCTAATTTAATTTATTAAATTAAATTAAATTAATAATTTTTTAAATAAAAATAATGAGTACTTGGGGACTTCCCTGGTGGTCCACTGGTTAACACTCCATTCTCCCAATGCAGGGGACATGTGCTCGATCCCTTTTTGGGGAAATAAGATCCCACGTTCTGCAAAGCATGGTCTGAAAAGATAAATTAAAAATAAAATAAAAAATAACAAGTACTTATGGAGACTCACGTACAAAACACACAACAGCAAGATAGCCTTACTGGAGTCAAAAAATCTCAACTAAGAGATTCAGGAAAGAAATCAAAATAGAGCGTGGTCATTGTTGAGATCCAAATTCATGGCCTGGAAGATCAAATTATAAGAAATATTTCAAAACACAAAGGAAAAATGTGAAGAGATGGAAATCATGAAGGAAAACTTAAGAGCCAGGGAGAATATATCCAGAAGGCCCAGTATGTGAAACATGGGTGCTCCAGGAAAATCAAAGAAGAGTTATAACATGTGAGACTCTTTGAGTTCTGTCAGGACTGTAGAGTAAAGAGACGCATGAAGGAGCATCTTGGTGATATTCCAAACTTTGGGTGAAAAGAAAAGCATTCAAATAAAAAGAATGTAAGCTCAGACTTGCAGAGACAATGCGGGAAGGAGAGGGTGGGACAAATTGAGAGAATAGCATTGAAACATTACCATATGTAGAATTAAATAGCCAGTGGGAGTTTCCTGGATGGTGCAGGGGACTCAAATCATGTGCTCTGACAACCTAGAGGATGGGGTGTGAGGTGGGAGAGAGGTTCAAGAGGAAGGGGACGTGCTTATACCTATGGCTGATCCATGTTGCTATATGGCAGGAGCTAACACAATATGGTAAAGCAATTATCCTTCAATTAAAAAATAAATTTAAAAAGCTAAAATAAAAGAACACAAGCTCTGTAAGGGAAAAATAATCAGAATGGCATCAGATTTCTTTACTGCCACCGTAGAAGCTGAAAAACAGTAAAATAGCAGCCACAGACACTGTGAGATTGCAACCAAGATTCTACTCCCAGCCAAGATTATTCCCTTATTAGAATGAATGGAAAATGAATAGGAGCATGCTGGAAGTCGGAGAGTGTATCAACACCTTAGGAAAAGAATCTAGGGAGGATATCCATATGCAAAACAACAAAGTGGGGTTCCTACTTAAGAAAAGTGGAACATAGACATAAATATAATACCTAAAACTCCTAGAAGAAAACATAGGAGTAGATCTTCATGACTTTGGGTAAAGCAATGATTTCTAAGCAATGTCACTGAAATCACAAGCAACAGATGAAAATATTAGAAATATTGGACTCTTTGAAATTTAAAATGTTTGTGGTTAAAATGACACCATCAAGAAAATAAAAAGACAACCCATAAAAAGGAAGAAAGTATCCACAATTCATGTATCTGATAAATGACATGTATCCAGAATACAAAAGGAATACTTTTTGGTTCATTATTTTAAAGGTAGATTTTACTTTGGGGAGCTCCAAAATCACTGCAGATGGTGAATGCAGCCACGAAATTAAAGACACTTGCTCCTTGTAAGAAAAGCTATGACCAATCTAGACAGCATATTAAAAAGCAGAGACATTACTTTGCCAAAAAAGTTCCATCTAGTCAAAGCTATGGTTTTTCCAGTAATCAGGTATGGATGTGAGAGTTGGACCATAAAGAAAGCTGAGCACCAAAGAACTGATGTTTCTGAACTGTGGTGTTGGAGGAGACTCTTGAGAGTCCCTTGGACTGCAAGCAGATCCAACCAGTCCATCCTAAAGGAAATCATTCCTGAATATTCATTGGAAGGACTGATGTTGAAGCTGAAACTCCAAAATTTTGGCCAACTGATGCGAAGAAGTGACTCATTTGAAAAGGCCCTGATACTGGGAAAGATTGAAGGCAGGAGAAGGGGACCACAAAGGATTAGATGGTTAGATGGAATCACTGACTCGATGGACATGAGTTTGAGCAAAGTCCAGGAGTTGGTGAAGTACAGGGAAGCCTGGTGTGCTGCAGTCCCTGGGGTCACAAAGAGTTGGACACGACTGAGAGACTGAACTGAACTGAACTGAGAACTGACAATAGAAAGGTCTTACCAGACCCACTCCCACATCATACATTTTAAGATGACAGGATTAGTCAGAAGGTCCTTAAGAAGGAGAAACAAGTCCTCAAGCAGGATACATTGTTTTTATATTATCATTGGTACAGAGTTTAAGGGAAAACATAGCCTTGAGACATTAGTTCTGGTCTTAAAGAAAAAGCATTTTATGTGACTAAGACAAGGAATGTAGGAAAAAAATGTTTGTCCCTTTCTCCTCCTTGAGAGCCCAGGACACTTTTCTCCTTCTCGAGGGCCTGGACTACTTCCTCCTTGAGGACTCTGGACTCCTTATCAACCTACCTAAATTAACTGTCTCATTGGAGATTGAGGAAATGAATAATAAAATTATAGGTATATTTCAATCCTAAATCCACCAAACAAGAACTACTTGTTTTTTTCTTATGTCCCTGGAATATTTATGAAAACCAGCTATGCATTTGTCCACAAAGAATATATTATTTGGAAAAAATTAAGGGTTAAATTAATAATCAATTTAAAAAAGAAAGTTTTTCAGCCAATAAAAAAGAAATGAATAATTTAAAAGTAATCAAAAGAAAATCTTAACTTTTAGAAATTAGAAATACCTTCTTGATTTATTTATATATATATATATATATATATGATATATATTAGTCAGGTTTTTCTCTAGAGAAGCAGAATTGAAAACAGGGACTCAAATTCATGTGCATCATAATTATTTTGCTTTTAAAAGATTTATTTTATTGAAGGATAATTGATTTACCATGTTGTGTGAATTTCTGCTTTACAGAAAAATGATTCAGTTATACATATATATTTATATATATATTCTTTTAAAATTTCTTTTCCCTTATGGTTTTTCATAGGATATTGAATATAGTTCCCTGTGCTACATAGTAGGATCTTGTTGCTTACCCATTCCGTATATAATAGCTTGCATCCAAACTTCCAATCCATCCCACCTCCCTCCCTATTGGTAACCACAAGTTTGTTCTCTATATCTGTGAGTCTATTTGTGGGGAGAGAGCAAATGAGCCAAGATGGTGTGGTCACGCTCTCTCGCCCATTTTTAAATAATGACTGTGTAACAGTTGAGACCACTTATGTCTGACACCTGAGATTAAAAACTGAGAATTTTAGAGACTTTTCCCATGGTCCAGGAATTAAGACTGTGCCCCCATTGCAGGGCGGGGGGGTGCAGCATGGAGGCAGGTTTGATACCTGGTCAGGGAACTAGATCCCACATGCTGCAACTAAGAGTTTGCATGTTGCCACTAACAGCCGGCACAGCCAAATAAACAAATTACAGCGTGAGTGTGAGCGTGTGCTCAGTCACGTCCGGCTCTTTGTGACTCCACGGGCTGTAACCTGCCACGCTTCTCTGTCCATGGGATCTGTCCTGCTTTGGCAGGCAGATTTTTTATAAGTGAGCCACCTGGGAAACCCAAATAAATAAATAGTAAATATTTCTTGAAAAGGGAAAATTTTAAAACTATTAAAATTTAGAATCTGTATAATTTATATGTTAGCTTCACTCAATCACTTAGTAGTTACATTAGCACACTTATTTGGGGCATATTATGTGTAATCTCTCTGTGCCTCAGTTTCCTCAGCTGAAAGGAGATGATCACAGCACATTCTCCAGAGAGTGGCTGTAAGAACTGAGAAAGTTAATATATATAAAACAGTCAAATGGTACTTGTTATCATTACTCTCTATATGACTGGTTCTTTCCACACATTTTGTATGAAACCACAGCTGGTCCTGTACAGAAAGTAAATAGAGGATCATTTTTCTCCTCATTGGTTTTTCTTCCTCTTCTCCCCTCCTTTTCCTGTAGTGGAAGGAAGTGTGCTCCTTGCTTGTTCTGTGGCAACTCTGGAGTCATGGTAACACTGAAATGAGAAGTAGGCCAAGCATCGGGCAAGGCCAAGTGATAATATAAATGGACTTAGTGGAATAGAAATATGGACAGCACATAATAAAATGAGATTTATCTTGGGAGAAAAATAGTTTATCTAAGAAGAAACAGTTCAATGCATAGTCAACCCAGAAGGGGGAAAGGGTGTATCACAGAGAGGTAGAGATAATGAACAGAGGAAAGGGTACTGGCAGAAATACAGCCAGAGGGCCCCTGTTCTATATAGCATGACCCTAGGAAAAGGAGATGGGATGGCCTCTGATAAATATCTCCTCATCCTATGGACTGCTCTTTTTGTGCTTGATTTAAGATTTCCAACTCTAACAGAGGTCAGTGGTCAAGTGGTTGATGCCACTGTGCACCAAAAATATTTTTGTCAGTTGCATTAGTCATTATTTTGGCTGTTTGAATAACCAAATTAGAACAATCACAGACAGTCTGAACCATAGCTGGGCAATGTGCCCTCATGACGAGCACAGATACCAAATCTAGTACCGAGAGAAGTCTCAGTCACACTGCATAGACACACCCCTGGGTTCCAGAGCTATTGCCAGAAAACACAGTCCAGTCCAGAGCTGGTGCTGGGAGCTGAGGGATCGTGCTGCCATTGCATCTCTAAACTGAGTGCCATGGGAGCCTGCCTTTCCTCTGCTGTGGGTTAGGTCAGCTCAGGAGGCTTTGTGTCTGTAGACAAGAGCATTGGACTCCCTTAATTAAGAACTAAGACGTTAGTGTAAAACTGATCAATAAAGACACAATCTTACTTGAAATCCCTCCCCATCTTAATTGGTTTAAAACTAACATCAATGGAGAAAACAAAGAGAGCCAGGGTATAATTAGCCCCTGGAATGGTGCTGTGAGGCAGTAGACCCAACAGAGGCTATGATACCTTTATTGCATCCCTCCAGGGGCAAAACCCCAGGACAAGGAAGACCTTCAGCCTGGGAGGCACCCAGAGCCAGAAGGGTGACTTCCTGCTGTCTGACCATGATGGAAAAGAATTCATAAGAACTGGATTCACCCCCAAAACAGATCATTATGTTCCCTCAGTTTTCCCTTCAAACAATCTCAGGGACCTGTCCTTAGTTCTTCAACACCACTTATTGTCCCTTAGTTCAGATCCCCTCTATATTGGCTCCCAAACTGATCTCCCTGCCTCTTGGCATCGAGGCCTTCCACCCTTCAACACCTCCCCAACTTCATCTGTCCTTTGAACAATGAAATGCATGTAGCCTAGGAAATCTACTTAAAGTGCAAGTGTGACTATGACAGTCTCTCATCCATCAATTTAAAAATACCCAGGCAATTTATTCAACAAAGTTTTAATGTGCATAGGTGGGTCCCAGGCACTGTACTAGGCACTGAGAATATGATGATAAAAAATAAAGAAGCCCCACCCTCATGAAGCTTGGAGTTTATTGGGGAAAAAAGACAGCCAAACAATTACACAAGAAGACATGGTTAAATTCTCTGAAGAAGAGGGGGCTCTAGCAGAGGCTCAATCTAGCCTGGGAGGTCAGGAGATTTTCCTGAAGAAGCAACTTGTGAACAGAGATCTGAAAGATAAGTAGGAATCAACTAGGCCAATGCTCCTTGTAAACTCTAATTAGGTTAAGGAAATTAAAGAGTGTGCCACAACCTATGTCTTTTGAAATGAAATAATAGACTGGACAATAGCACAGTATAAGAGAAAAGGATAGAAGGAAACAGAATAGGGTAATAGAGTATAGATCAGAACATATTTCAGGTAGCAAAGGTTAATATTTCCTGATATGTTTATAATGAGTTAACTATAAAATGTATTTCTTAGTGTGGGCTGTAAACTAGCCAGTGGCAGAAGTAAGGGGAATGGAAGCACACATCCTGGAAAGGGAACAGCCTCTGCAAGACTCAGCTGAGAGAAAGTAGAAGGTATTTAGCCTCATTTTTAATCTGTGAAAGAACCCACACATCATTCATTCAGCAAATACTTATTTAATTCTCTTTCAAAGCAGCACACCCAATCAGAGTCACAAGGAGGAGCCAGGAAGCTTTCCTTGTCTAAATGAGTTTACATGCCATCAGGAGAGAGAGGTATGTAAATAAATATTAGGCTAAGTTTGAAAAAAAGCTGCAGGAATAAATCAAATATAATGAGAAGAGAATATAAGGAAATTGCTTCTCTCTAGGAAAGATCTCAGAGAGCTTTATGAAAAGAGAAGGCCTTTTCTTGAGTTCTGGAAGGACAGCTAGAGGTGAAAATTCATGAGAGGAAGGGACACAGAGGTACAAACAGTCCCGGATAAAGAACAGTGGTGATAAAGGCATGGAGTGCCTTTGGGGATTCCATATTTGGGGAATGGTGAATCAAGATTGAGAGTGGAGAGAGGGTCATTGAAAGACCTCATAAGGACCAGAGTGGATCAGCATCTGTCTCAACCTCCAACTGTGATACTTCAGACAACTCTAGCCTTCTCTCCATTGGTTATCCCCTCTGTGAATTGGGAAATATAACTCTGGCCTCTAATACAATCAACAGAGCTGCGGAAAATAAAATGCACTCAACCATATAAAGTGTTGTAGCTCACTGGAGTAAAGGTGCCCAAAATCTGCAAAAATCTTAATAGCCCCAAAGAAAGTCAGTTGTTTTATAGTAATAGGATTAATGGGGCTTGGGGGGTGGGGGTGTATTTTTCAGTCCTTCCAATCTTCTTATTGTTGAGCTGCCTCAATTTCCTTTTTAATAAAATTTTTCCTTTTTAAGAATAAAAACTAAAAGACCTGAGGGTCATTATAGAGTAAAACAAATATCAAAGCATGAATATTTCTGTAATAATATTATGAACATACCTTCAAAGTCATAGGATCTATCCTCAGGTGGTCCTGCCCATCACTAAAGGGTATTATGAAAATCTGTTAATTTTTCTCTATATCTATGTATCCTGGATTCTTGATTCACTAAAATCTATTAGATTGTAATCTCTGCTAGGTAAAGAGAGATCTTGTTTGCCTGACACATCTTTATCGCCTCACACAAGTAGACACCCATCATTGAATGAATGAATGAACTGCAGGGTCTCCTCCAGTGAATGAAGCCATTCTCCAACCAGCAAGATGTCACAGAATCACTTTAATCAGACCACTCCAATAAAATAAGGGAAAGTGTCTGATGGACCCAAGCACTTTTTCTAGGAGAGGAAATATATATTTTTAAGTGTATATGTATCTCTGGGACTGTTGTGGTGGTGCAGTCGTCAGGACTCTGCACTCCACTGCAGGGGGGCACAGCTTCAATCTCTGGATGGAGAACTAAGATCTCACATGCCTCGCAGCTTGACCAAAAAGAAAAAAGAAAAAATGTATAAGTATTTCTAAAACACTGAATCTTATTTCCTGCAGACTGACTTCTTTTTGTCTCATTCTCATTTTTCTTAAGGATCTGAACATAAATGCTGAGGCAGAAGGTATGGTGATCAGCAGCATCATTTGAGTCAAGACTCTATGTTACAAGTGACAAAAATCTATTCAAACTGGCTCATATAATGGCAAAGCACAGGATCAGGTTTGTCTTCAGGTATGACCAAACCCACATATTCAAACAAGGTCCACAGAGTTTATCTCTCTCCATTTCTTGGCTCTCCTTTCCTCTGTCTGCATTCTTGGCTGGACTCTCCTTTGTTTGTGACAAAGAGACCAGAAACTATAGGCTTAGTGGAAAGACAGAGCTGTTCTTTCCCCACGTGTGTGTGTGTTAAGCCGCCTCAGTCGTGCCCGACTTTTTGTGACCCGATGGACTATAGCCCGCCAGGCTCCTCTGTCTGTGGGATCTTCCAGGCAAGAATACTGGAGTGGGCTGCCATTCCCTCCTCCAGGGGATCTGTCCAACCCACGGACAGAACCTGCGGCCTGTGTCTCGCATCTCCTTCTTTGGCAGGGGAGTTCTTCACCACTAGTGCCACCTGGGTCCTAGGGGTGCCTCTCACTGGCTCAGCTTGGGTCACATGCCCATCCTTAAACCAATCATTGAGATTCTATTTGTGTAAGACCTGCCCTGGAGCAAGGGAAATGAGATCAGCTCTACTTGAACCACAGAGAATATAAGCAGGCAAAGTGTAGGAGGAAGGGTAGGGTCCCAAAAGGAAATCAGGTGCCACTAACAGAAAGGGTAAATGATTGCTGAGAAGACCAGACTGGCAGCTGTCATCATCTTCATCTGTCAGGAAAGAGGTTGAAGAGGGCCATCAGATGGGCTGGCAAAAAGAAAGTGATTAAGCCTTTTGCCACTATTGATGCTATGCATGTGCTTAATGATAACAGATGAGATTCAGTGCCAGTGAGAGCCAGCAGGGTAGGGAGTGGAAGCCAAGCGGCAATCCATCTCACAGCCTATGAGTTCCCCCCAAGTCTGTTTTACTACATGAAATGCCCAAACTGACTCAGGCACTTTTCAAGTTGCAAAACTTGCACTCATGCTCAGCAGATATATTTAAAACCGTTTTACAACCAACAGTTAAACAGAAGGAAATTAAGGGAGAAAAATCAGGGATACAGCTTCATGCATAAAACTCAACCATACAATTAACAGAGTCCATATTAATCACATGTCAGTTAGGCCTCACTGGTTTGGTAGTTTTTCGTCGGCAGAAATAAGCCAATCCTGATAGGCAAAGATGGTTGATGTCAGTATAACTGAAAGACTTTAAACATAGGGCCCCTATCATTAATTAATCAAGTAATTACTCTCTTAATGCCATATTTGGTAATTAGGTTTTTAGCACTTTTCCCCATTTAGCTCTAGCTCTTTATCATACCAACATTCCTTTATCTAGAGGTTCCAGTAGAAGATGAGATGTGTTTTTAATCATAATAAAAATGCTTGTATTTGTAGATCACTTTGTACTCTATAAAATCGCTCACTAGACTCTTCCGGCAGCCTTTGCAGACAAGCAGGACAAATATTATTCTCCCAAATAACTGCCAGAGTGTCTGGTTTGGACTCAGACTTGCAAAATGCCAATAGAATCTCATTCTCTTGCAGGTAGAGTAAGGCATCGTCTCATCCTGATGGCGGAGTCCTGGTTCCGCGGTGATGCACAAAACAGCATCACTCTTAGTACTTACAGTCCCTGAGGACACGAGTCAGCACCACACAACTCCAAAGGCATTGCATGTGCCTGGGCTTGAGTGGAACCACAATTCTCTCGAAGGGGAGAAAAGCAATCAAAGAGAAAACATGAATTCACAAGATAATAAAAACGTGCTTTAATGTTGCTCCCACTCATATTGTGGTTAGGAATCCTTCATGAAATGCATTATCCCATTAGTCCTCAATCTCTGTAGATCAGAAGTACTGTCATCTCTATGACGGTGAGAAATCTTATAGGAAACAGACAAGGTCCTGCATTGCTGAGAGACCTCATAGCTTTTAGATTAATCTTTCTCAGGGCTGATAATACAATTAATGCATTCAGGAAGTGACTCTTTATTTTAATAATATTGGCTTTAATAATATTGGCTTTTTGCATGACTTTGAGGCCCATTCTTGGAACTACTATCCTGAAAAATGATAATTATAAAAAGGTAACTGAATTTACTCTCTAAAGCATTCATTTACCCATTCATTTAGTCAATAAACTTTCAAGGACACAATGCCAAGTTCTACAGTTGTGCAGAGTATGTAATAGTGAAAAGTTATAGTCCCTTAATTCAGTGGCTAGCCATGCAAGTCAATCATTACAACAGTAGCAACAAATAATGCCAGATGTTTCTGAGCACTTACCATAGTCCAGGCACTGTGCCAAGTGCCTTCTCTGTAGTTTGTAATCTTTCCCACAGCCAATGTGGTAGATATTATTAATAATACCATTTTACAGATGAGTAAACTGAGCCCTGAGAAGGGAAAAAGTAGAAGCAGTGACAGACTTTATTCTCTTGGGCTCCAAAATCACTGTGGATGGTGACTGTAGCCATGAAATTAAAAGATTCTTGCCACTTGGAAGAAAAGCTATGACAAACCTAGACAGGTATTAAAAAGAGACATCACTTTGCTGGCAAAGGTCCATCTAGTCAAAGCTATAGTTTTTCCAGTAGTCAGGTATGGATGTGAGAGTTGGTCTATTAAAAACACTAAGCATCAAATAACTGATGCTTTTGAACTCTGGTGTTGGAGAAGACTCTTGAGAGTCCCTTGGACTGCAAGGAGATCCAACCAATCAATCCTAAAGGAAATCAACCCTGAATATTCATTGGAAGGACTGATGCTAAAGCTATAGCTCCAATTCTTTGGCCACCTTTTGCAAAGAGCCACCTCACTGGAAAAGACTCCAATGTTGGGGAAAATTGAAGGCAAAAGGAGAAGGAGGCATCAGAGGATGAGATGGTAAGGTATCACAATATGACTTTGAGCAAACTCCAGTACATAGTGTAGGACAGAAGAGCCTCACATGCTCCAGTCCATGGGGTCACAAAGAGTCAGATATGACTTAGCAACTTAACAACAGCAACAAACTGAGGCTCCCATTATTTTAGTGACTTTTCCAGTTAGATATGGAGCTGAGAGCCAAGCTCAGGCAGTCTGACCCCATAACACATTCTTTTAGCTCTGTAACTCATACTTCATATGCACTAGTCATAGCATATGGAGAAAGTTTGGTGGTTGCCCAAGGGAAGAGGCTGTACGATATCCATGAAGGAATTAGGTAAGCATCACAGGGGAGAGAGGATCTAGGCTGAGACCTAATGGACTTGTAATACTTGTTCAGGCTAAATAGCTTGCAAAGAGTATCCCAAGTTCATGCATCAGGGAATGCATGCAGCAAGCACAAAGCAGGGAGAGAGGCTTGGTACATTCTATGATGGAGAGCTAGATCCCAGGAGCTTGGGCACTGAGCAAAGACTGGGGAGAATGGAAGGCAAGACCAGTGAGGAAGGCAGGATCTGAATACCATGCCTTATTATATAAGGTATCTATGAGCAGCAAGTGGTGATGGTGCTGGAGTGGCGAGCGGCCGAGGGGAGACACCCCATGTCCAAGGTAAGAGAAACCCCAGGAAGATGGTAGGTGCTAAGAGAGGGGATCAGAGGGCAGACAGACTGAAACCATAATCACAGAAAACTAACCAATCTAATCACATGGACCACAGCCTTGTCTAACTCAATGAAATTAAGCCAAGCAGTGTTGGGCCACCCAAGACAGACGGGTCATGGTGGAGAGTTCTGACAAAATGTGGTTCACTGGAGAAGGGAATGACAAACCACTTCAGTATTCTTGCCTTGAGAATCCCATGAACAGTATGAAAAGGCAAAAAGATAGGACACTGAAAGATGAGCTGCCCAGGTCGGTAGGTGTCCAGTATGCTACTGCAGATCAGTGAAGAAATAACTCCAGAAAGAATGAAGGGATGGAGCCAAAGCAAAAATAACACCCAGTTGTGGATGTGACTGGTGATAGAAGCAAGGTCCAATGCTGTAAAGAGCAGTATTGCATAGGAAGCTGGAATGTTAGGTCCATGAATTGGAAGAGGTCAAATAGGAGATGGCAAGAGTGAACACTGACATTTTAGGAATCAGTGAACTAAAATGGACTAGAATGGGTGAATTTAGCTCAAATGACCATTATATCTACTACTGTCGGCAAGAATCCCTTAGAAGAAATGGAGTAGCCATCATAGTCAGCAAAAGAGTCTGAAATGCAGTACTTGGATGCAATCTCAAAAAAGACAGAATGATCTCTGTTCGTTTCCAAGGCAAACCATTCAATATCACGGTAATCCAAGTCTACGTCCTGACTAGAATGCTGAAGGAGCTGAAAGTGAATGGTTCTATGAAGACCTAGAAGATCGTTTAGAACTAACACCCAAAAAAAGATGTCCCTTTCATTATAGCCATTCAAAATGGCTTTTGAATGCAAAAGTAGGAAGAAAATAAAAACACCCAGAGTAACAGGCAAATTAGGCCTTGGAGTACATAATGAAGCAGGGCAAAGGCTAATAGAGTTCTGCCAAGAGAACGCACTGGTCATAGCAAACACCCTCTTCCAAGAACACAAGAGAAGACTCTACACATGGACATCACCAGATGACCAACGCTGAAATCAGATTGATTATATTCTTTGCAGCCGAAGATGAGAAGTTTTATACAGTCAGCAAAACAAGATTGGGAGCTGACTGTGGCTCAGATCATGAACTCCTTATTGCCAAATTCAGACTTAAATTGAAGAGAGTGGGGAAAACCACTAGACCATTCAGGTATGACCTAAATCAAATCCCTTATGACTATACAGTGGAAGTGAGAAATAGATTTAAGGGACTAGATCTGATAGACAGAGTGCCTGATGAACTATGGACGAGGTTCATGACATTATACAGGAGACAGGGATTAAGATGATCCCCCAGAAAAAGAAATGCAAAAAGGCAAAATGGCTATCTGAGGAGGCCTTACAAATAGCTGTGAAAAGAAAGGAAGTGAAAAGCAAAGGAGAAAAGGAAAGATATACCCATTTGAATGTAGAGTTCCAAAGAATAGCAAGGACGGATAAGAAAGCCTTCCTAAGAACCAGATCTGAAAGAGACACGTGTACCCCAATGTTCATCGCAGCACTGTTTATAATAGCCAGGACATGGAAGTAAGCTAGATGCCCATCAGCAGACGAATGGATAAGGAAGCTGTGTTACATATACACCATGGAATATTACTCAGCCATTAAAAAGAATTCATTTGAATCAGTTCTAATGAGATGGATGAAACTGGAGCCCATTATACAGAGTGAAGTAAGCCAGAAAGATAAAGACCAATACAGCATACTAACGCATATATATGGAATTTGGAAAGATGGTAATGATAACCCTATATGCAAAACAGAAAAAGAGACACAGATGTACAGAACAGGCTTTTGAACTCTGTGGGAGAAGGCAAGGGTGGGATGTTTTGAGAGAATAGTATCAAAATATGTATATTATCAAGGGTGAAACAGATCACCAGCTCAGGTTGGATGCATGAGACAAATGCTTGGGCCTGGTGCACTGAGAAGACCCAGAGGGATGGGGTGGGGAGTGGTGGGAGAGGGGATCGGGATGGGGAATACATGTAAATCCATGGCTGATTCACATCAATGTATGGCAAAACCCACTACAATATTGTAAAGTAATCAGCCTCCAACTAATAAAAATAAATGGAAAAAAAAAAAGAAAGCCTTCCTCAGTGATCAGTGCAAAGAAATAGAGGAAAACAATAGAATGGGAAAGACTAGAGAGCTCTTCAAGAAAATTAGACATACAAAGGGAATATTTCATGCATAGATGAGCTCAATAAAGGACAGAAATGGTATGGATCTAACAGAAGCAGAAGACATTAAGAAGAGGTGGCAAGAATACACAGAAGAACTGTACAAAAAAGATCTTCATGGCCCAAATAACCACAATGGTGTGATCATTCACCTAGAGCCAGACATTCTGGAATGTGAAGTCAAGTGGGCCTTAGGAAGCATCACTACAAACAAAGCTAGCAGAGGTGATGGAATTCCAGTTGAGCTATTTCAAATCCTAAAAGATGATGCTGTGAAAGTGTTGCGCTCAATATGCTAGCAAATTTGGAAAACTCAGCAGTGGCCACAGGACTGGAAAAGGTCAAATTTCATTCTAATTCCAAAGAAAGGCAATGACAAAGAATGTTCAAACTACTGCACAATTGCACTCATCTCACATGCTAATAACATAATGCTCAAAATTCTCCAAGCCAGGCTACAGCAATATGTGAACCGTGAACTTCCAGATGTTCAAGTTGGTTTTAGCAAAGGCAGAGGAATCAAAAATCAGATTGCCAACATCTGCTGGATCATTGAAAAAGCAAGAGAGTTCCAGAAAAACATCTATTTCTGCTTTATTGACTATGTCAAAGCCTTTGACTGCATGGATCACAATAAACTGTGGGAAATTCTGAAAGAGATGAGAATACTAGACCACCTGAACTGCCTCTTGAGGCAGGTCAGGAAGCAAGAGTTCAAACTGGACATGGAACAACAGACTGGTTCCAAATAGGAAAAGGAGTACGTCAAGGCTGTATATTGTCACCCTGCTTATTTAACTTATATGCAGAGTACATCATGAGAAACGCTGGGCTAGAAGAAGCACAAGCTGGAATCAAGACTGCCGGGGAGAAATATCAATAACCTCAGATACACAGATGAGACACCACCCTTATGGTAGAAAGCAAAGAGAAACTAAAGAGCCTCCTGACGAAAGTGAAAGAGGAGAGTGAAAATTTTGGCTTAAAATTCAGCATTCAGAAAACTAAGATCGTGGCATCCGGTCCCATCACTTCATGGGAAATCGATGGGGAAACAGTGGCTGACTTTTTTGGTGGGGACACCAAAATCACTGCAGATGCTGACTGCAGCCATGAAGTTAAAAGACACTTACTTCTTGAAAGCAAAGTTATGACCAACCTAGAGAGCATATTAAAAAGCAGAGACAACACTTTACCAACAAAGGTCCATCTAGTCAAGGCTATTGTTTTTCCAGTAGTCATGTATGGATGTCAGAGTTGGACTATAAAGAAAGTTGAATGCGAAAGAATTGATGCTTTTGAACTGTGGTATTGGAGAAGACTCTTGAGAGTCCCTTGGACTGCAAGGACATCTAACCAGTCCATCCTAAAGGAGATCATTTGAAGTGTTCATTGAAGTGTTCATTGAGTATTCATTGGAAGGACTGATGCTGAAGCTGAAACTCCAATACTTTGGCCATCTGATGCGAAGAGCTGACTCATTTGAAAAGACCCTGATGCTGGGAAAGATTGAGGGCATGAGGTGAGGGGGATGACAGAGGATGAGATGGTTGGATGGCATCACCGACTCAATGGACATGGGTTTGGGTAGACTCCAAGAGTTGGTGATGGACAGTGAGGCCTGACATGCTGTGGTCCATGGGGTCGCAAAGAGTCGGACACAACTGAGTGAACTGAACTGAACTGATGTAACTGTCCAGTTATGAAACAAATCTGTCATTTAACTTTGTCTGGCAAGTCATAGCTCTCACTGCCTGATTAACATCAGAATGAACTTACTCTTAGTTTGTTAGGGTCTAGTCACATTGGTAAATAGGCAAATTTTACTGCTATTGTTTAATGCCAAAGGTCTCTTTGCAGAAAGATTTTAATATCATGTTTATTTTGGTTTCATTTAAAATCATAAAGGAGATTTTAAATGTTATAAATTATCTATGGAATCTAAGTTAATCAGTTCAGATTCACAAATTTGAATACATCAAGTTGTATCCTTACTCCACATAATCACAAATGTGTGTAAATGTAATTGATCTCAAAAGACTAGAAGAAAATGGGCCAATATTTTAATAGTTACCTCTAAATCCTGGAGAAGTTTTATATAGTTTCTAAATTTTCCATAGTGAAAGCATATCACTTTCAGGAGTACAGAAAGAAATTTTTGTAGAGTGGAAACCAGATATTTTAAAATTCAGTGTAATGCACACACATAGTTCAAAAGTCAAATTTGTCTGAAAGGACTAATAATGAAAATAATACTATGTTCTTCACTCTCACCCTGTCTTAACTCTCCAAAATCAGCCCACTAAGTCTATAACTTGTTTATTATGTAGCTACATCAAAATTCTGTATTTCTTCTATGATTCTACAGTAAATGTGAGTTTATATACAATGTCTGAATTTGTCCATTTTAGATATTCAAGTTGCTGCTATAAGATTCAGCTCACATATCACCTCACATCTATCTTCCCCAATTTCCCTGTGTAATTATAACACATTTGCTTCTCTATTGCTTGGCTATCTTTGAAATTTTAGGCAGTAAACATACACCAAATATAGTCGTTCACTTAACATCCCCTTGGGTTTAAAGAGAACACTGGTGCTCTTAGACTTATCTTTAGCTCTGCTGTCTTCCTTTTCTGGCATTCCAATCGTAGAGCATTCCAGGTGATAACATTTACATTTGGTTCTATAATTAAAATTACATCTTCCATGCTTTCTCTATCAGTATATTTTAAAATTTGTAAACTAATAACAACGTTTTACATCATTGCGACTTGGTTTTGTAAGCATTATTCACGGAGGAGTCAAGTGGTATTCTGTGAAGTTAACTTTCTCCTTATACTTGTTTTTGTTTCTTCTAATTCTCACAGTATTTTTAAATTTTCCATGACAACAGATATTCTACAACGTCTCCTTTTGTCCCAGGAGACATCTCCCCCAGAGCCACCTGTCCTGTTTTACCTGGACTGTACGTTCTGCAGGTACAGTGGACAGTTTGACTGATTCCCCAAATCCATTCCATCGCAGACAATGACTGAGGAGACAGTCATGTCCCCTCATTAGACTGAGGAGACATCCTCAGTGAGGATGTTCCAAACACCATTCCTAAAGTTCCAGCAGTCTACAACACTTCCTATTTCCTCCTCTACTTTATTTATTACAACAAAACATATCACTTTATAGCATAGATGCTTTTCATCTCTTCACCTGAATGTAAGCTCCATGAAGGCAGGATAGTTTGTCTTTATTTTCTGTTTTTTTCCCATATATTTCATATATTTTGGATATTTTACATATTTCATACACTTTCATATATTTTCATATACTTTCATATACTTCATAATTTTCATATATTTTCATATATTTTAATATTTTCATATATTATCATATTCTTCATACAGTTCATATATTTCATATATTGCATATTTTGCATATATTTTCAGAATCTTCATATATTTCATATATTCTCATATATTTCACATATTTTTCATATTTTCATATATTTCACATAATTCATATATTTTCATATATTTCATATATTTTCATATATTTCATATATTTTCATATTCTTCATATTTTTCATATATTTCATATTCTTCATATTCATCACATTATTCATATATTTTCATAGTCTTCATATGTTTCATATTTTTCATATATTTTCATGTTTCATATTTTTCATATAATTCATATATTTTCATATTTTTCATATTTTTCATATAATTCATATATTTTCATATTTTTCATATTTTTCATATATTTTCATATTCTTCATAATCTTCATATTTTTCATATATTTTCATATGTTTCATATATTTTCATATTTTTCATATAATTCATATATTTTCATATTTTTCATATTTTTCATATATTTTCATATTCTTCATATTTTTCATATATCTTCATATTTTTCATATATTTTCATATTTTTCATATTTTTCATATTCTTCATATTCTTCATGTTTTTCATATATTTTCATATTTTTCATATTTTTCATATTTTTCATATATTTTCATATTTTTCATATTCTTCATATTTTCATATTTTTCATATATTTTCATATTTTTCATATATTTTCATATTTTCCATATATTTTGTTATATTTCATATATTTTCATATATTTCATATATTTGCATATTTTATGTACTCTGTCTTCTTTGGTTTACTTGCCAGCTTTATTGGGATGCATACTGGATAACTTTCTGAGAGGTCATTTTTTCTAGGCCCTTGAATGTCTTAAAAAGTTTTCATTTATTCCTTCATTGATATCTTGGCTAGGTTGGGACTATAGGTTGAAATTTTTAATGGCTCCGAATTTTGAAAACATCAGTCAAATTGCCTTTTACCATCCACTGCTAATTGATGGGATGTTTGGGTGATCTGGTTTTACTCTGAAAGACAGCATTGCCACATCTAGCAAGTAAAAATATAGGATATACAACTAAGTTTGCATTTCAGATAAACAAGGAAATTCTAGAAACATACTTATTCTAAAAAATTACTTATTGTCTATTTGAACTTCAATATTAACTAGCTGTCCTATATTTTATGTTAACACTATTGGGACATTTTTAGGATATTCTTTTTATCCTTAACATTCTGAAATTTCCCAGTATTTCTGGTTGTGAGTCTTTAAAAAAGTCTTTATATTAGTGCTTGAGTCCCAAGAAAGAGGGTATGATTATTATTGACATAATAATGTTTAAATAATGAGTCATTATTGCTTCCAGGCTCTGGCTGTCTATCAGCTTGAGTCTGGGGAACAGGAACAAGAAAAAAAAATGTAAAAAGTTTCATCAGTCTTAGGATTTGAAAATCTTTAGAGCAATTATCAGAGTGGAAGCATGAGATGACTATAACCTATTTCATACAGAGCCTGGTTATCTAGTAAAGTTGTCTGGTTTCAAACCTTGCCACCCAACTGGCATTTAATACAAGTATCAGTGAGCAACCAACATTCAGGTTGAAGAGCCTCATTTTATAAGAGTGAATGTTCTGGACACATCCCAGATTTACCATGTAATTGCTCCACAGTGAACACAGCATAGATGTCTCCAAAAGAGAAAATTATTTGCTTGTGAGATGCATATTTCCTGTGGTTATCTCTGAGTGAACTAGCCAAAAAGTAAGTGAAGAGGTGAGAGACAAGAAGTAGTTACTTTGCAAAGTAGTGATAAAATCAACCAAGGTAAAACTGGTTTAAAGAAATTCGGAGAACTATAGAGTTGAGAGAGAAATTTTTTAAACTGACTTTAGAGTCAGTTATCTAGGTCAGCCCACCTTTTACAGGTGACACTACCCAGGCTAACAGAGCGGAAGAGACTTGCCCAGAGTCACCGAACCAGACTAGACCAGTTCCCGGTTCCCAGTCCAGTGTTTACTCCCCTTCATTGCTGCTGTGGGTTGGGACCTATTGCACAACAGCCCTATTTAATCATCCTGACAGCAATCCTGAGAATGATAAACTTTCTCTGCAACAATCTGACTCAGCTCAGGGTAGCAGCTTCACCAAACGCCCCATTAAAATGCAGTCAACTCCAAGGGGAGGTGAAAAAAAAGGAAGGGAGTGGTGGTCCAGAGGGCTTGGAAAAGTTTTTCCTAACCAAAAATATTGCCCGCACCTACATACCTGTGTGCCTGAAATTAACCACTGAAAATGTCTGCTGTAAGGCAAATTATCATCTTTAATATTTTGCTTGGATCTTTGGAGAGGCTCCTTAACAAAGAAGAAGGTCTTAATCGTATATGACACCAGACAAATACATTGTGATTGAACATGGCAGAATGACTAGACAGTGGTCTGAAATGTATTAGGACCCATCAGGTACAAATAGCAGCAGGTGCCTACTTTACCATCATCATTTCACATCAGAACAAAGCAACAGATTGCTTTGTGCTCTAATCATTTCCCTGTCATCAGATTTCACTTTTGGTGTCTGATGTCACGGTAAGGTACTTTAGTAGACCTAGTTTCCTTGATTACTTGAATAATTCACATTTTGATTCTGAATATGGGATGTTTTCAGCAGAACAAAGGTCCTTTAAATGGCAATTGCGATTTCAGCATTGAGACTCAGTTTGTCTGGACTCAAACTTCAAAATGTATTTCCCACACCTTAAGGTCATTTGCCTTCTTCTTTTTGTGGTCAAAAGTTAAGCAAGATGAAGATCGAAAGATAACCACTTGCTGTTGTTAATGAAGAGGTAGTTTTAACCAGAGCTGGTGTAATGATGGTTAGGAGGCCAAGGGCAGATTGCCATGCCTTGCTAAGGAACAAATGCAGGTGGAAAGGTGGAGAAAAATTAATGCAGATAACCTTTTAAGAAGGTTGACTGGGACCAAAAAGAGAAAGTCTTTTATTGAAATGTTTGGATGGATATTGATTGATTGGTTGATTTTAAAGGGCATAGGGGAGACATGAGCATTTCTATTACCTGGGGCGGGGGAAGGGGGGAGTCAGGCCCTTAGCTTCTCCATCCAAATATTGCAGAAATGTTAATATAACTGTAAACAAAGAGTCTGTCCAAGGTCATCCAGCCAACTGACCAAAGCATCAGAATTAAAATCCTGGTCCTTCAACAGCTTGTTTTCTTGGGCACATGAGGTCTCTTCATTTTGCAACTGTTTTTTATTTCAGTGGGTCATGGGAGGATGAAGGTTGTCATTTCTGTATAACTGCATTTGTAAAGAGCTATAAGGTCCTCTTGGGCAGGGAAGGGATAAGGAGAATAAATACTTGATTAAGTTAACATTTTCCATTTGCCAGACACCAGGCTAAGTGCTTTACCTAAATAAGTTATTCAACCCTCACAGCAACATATGAAGCAGATTAAGTTATTATCTTTTCAAAGACAAAGAAATTGTGGCTCGAAGAGATTTAGTAATTCACCTGAAATCACACCAGCAAAAGCCAAATAAAAAAAGTGGGGGTTTTAACCAGTAGATTATCCCATCTCTCATATGCTATTTCAAATCCTGAAAGATGATGCTGTGAAAGTGCTGCACTCAATATGCCAGCAAATTTGGAAAATTCAACAGTGGCCACAGGACAGGAAAAGGTCAATTTTCATTCCAATCCCAAAGAAAGGCAATGCCAAAGAGTGCTCAAACTACTGCACAATTAGTGATATTTTTAAATATCACAATTCATTTTTTCTAGGTACAGCCACATTTTTGTCCTGTTTTATTTCCAGAAAATGCTGTGAGACAACTGAGAACGTCAACTTCATTTGAGAATAGGGACAATGAAACATATTCTCTCTCTCTCCCCTGCTCCCACTTCTCTCTCATACACACACATACACACACCATTAGGGAGGAAAGCCCATTAGGATGGAAATAATAGAGCCTAGATAGCTCGGTGGCCGAATTTGCCACAGAGCTACCAGGACCCTTAAGAGAAGAGATTCAGTCCTCTGCTGTTTTTAGCCAGCAGCACCTGGTGTCCAGGGTAAAAGAAATAAACCCATTCCATCAAAATGCCAGAATGTATGCCCGCAAGCAGCTTTATCGGAAGACCAGGTGAGAGGACGCATAAATAATAACTAGGAAAGCTATTTCCAAGTGGAACAAACTCTTAAAATAATAAACACAGAAGATCTTGACCACTACTAGAATTCTTTCATCTCCCCAGTGAACTACAATGAGTCTCTTGGCATCA
Organism: Muntiacus reevesi; assembly: GCF_963930625.1. NCBI lineage: Eukaryota > Metazoa > Chordata > Mammalia > Artiodactyla > Cervidae > Muntiacus > Muntiacus reevesi. Next base: position 372,126 of record NW_027077987.1, on the reverse strand, counting down.
CAGGGCTCTGTGCTGAGATGAGAATTTGCAATTAGCTTTAAGAATAAAAGAGTAAGTACAAATTGGCCCCATATAGCCTTGATTCATAACATACCACTTAAAAGACAGTATCCATCAGTCACAAAAAAGAGTCTCTGTGCAAAGGTCAGACTAGGTATGGTTTATTTGTAATTTTTGTGCAAGAGCTATGTCTTACTCATCGTTGCATCCCCAGCACCCAGCATAATGTCTGGCACATAGTTATTACCCAATAAGTTTTGTTTAGTGATTAGTGAATATTAGCCACGATATAATGATGCCATGTCTGCCACTTTGCTCCAGTTCTCTAAAACCAAGGAATATATTTAGGATTATGTTAATCAAATATACTTAGTTGGATGAAGGTAACACTGGATTGACATCAAAGAGCTCTAGCCTGAATTTCCTAGGGAATCGCCTAAACTTTTAACTTACATGGTTTGTAGCATTCTGATTTAATGGAAGCAATTCCATTATTAATGGGTGAGTTTCTAGATCAGCTTGTAAAATTCAGTCAGTTAGTTCAGTCATTCAGTCATGTCCAGCTCTTTGCAGCACCATGGACTGCAACACGCCAGGCCTCCCAGTCCATCACAAACTCCCAGAGCTTGCTCAAACTCATGCCTATAGAGTCGGTGATGCCATCCAACCATCTCATTCTCTGTCATCCCCTTCTCCTCTTGCCTTCAATTTTTCCCAGCAGCAGGGTCTTTTCAAATAAGTCAGTTCTTTGCATCAGGTGACCAAAGAATTGGAGTTTCAGCTTCAACATCACTCCTTCCAATGAATATTCAGGACTGATTTCCTTCAGGATGGACTGGTTGGATCTCCTTACAGTCCAAGGGACTCTCAAGGGTCTTCTCCAACACCACAGTTCAAAAGCATCAATTCTTTGGCACTCAGCTTTCATTAGGATCCAACTCTCACATCCATACATGACTACTGGAAAAACCATAGCTTTGACTAAATGGACCTTTGTTGGCAAAGTAAGTCTCTGCTTTTTAATATACTGCCTAGGTTGGTCATAACTTCCCTCCCATGGAGTAAGGGTCTTTTAATTTCATGGCTGCAGTCACCATCTGCAGTGATTTTGGAGCCCCGAAAAATAAAGTCTCTCACTGTTTCCATTGTTTCCCCATCTACTTACTATGAAGTAATGGGACTGGATGCCACGATCTTAGTTTTTTTAATGTTGAGTTTTAAGCCTGCTTTTTTACTCTTCTCTTTCACTTTCATCAGGAGGCTCTTTAGTTTCTCTTCACTTTCTGCCATAAGGGTGGTGTCATCTCCATATTTTAGGTTATTGATATTTCTTCTGGCAATCCTGATTCCAGCTTGTGCTTCATCCAGCCCAGCATTTCACATGATGTACTCTGCATATAAGCTAAATAAGCAGGTGACAATATACAGCTTTGATGTACTCCTTGTAAAATTATTTTATCAGAATATAGAAAAGTAATGGCATTCAATTATATTATAGACCTGTTTTCCCATTGTAATCTTTCTTACTTTGCAATATCTATTTGAAGTTCCAGTCTAAGATGGCAGAAAGAGACTACCTGCTATTCGGATTCGGGAATTCCTTCTTAACTCTCCACTCTTTCTTTCCTTCCATTACCTGTATTCACCTACCCACCTTCATCCAAATAAAGCCTACTTCTCCTCCTGTTTTCTGAATCTCAGTGAGTAGCACTTGTCGTCTACCATTGACTAAAGTCTGACACTTTGGAGTCATTCTCCCTTAGTGTGTCCCCTCACTCGCATTGCATAGATCCACATCCACACAGACATGTCTAGTGGGCTATCAGGTACTGATGATTCTATCCCAGCCACTGCTTTAGTTTAGGACATTATCTTTCTCGACTACTTCATATGGTTTCTGGGTTCCAGAGAGAAGAAATCTGTAAATATGGCAAGTCTTCTTGCCATTTCCATGCATAGAAAATTTACCTGAATTCATAAGTTAGTACATATACTTAGGTGAAGACAACACTGAGGTAATAAATAAGGTTTTAGTAGTGGATAAATTCTCCAAAGAAGGACACAAGCTTTCATCAGGACCTTGGAGAGAACCAGCAAAGGTAGCTAATAAATAGAACTAGGCAAGTTCTGTCAAAACCAGGATTATAAACGGGCAAATACTGGAAAGAAGTCAGCTTAGACTTTCCAGCCACAGGTTGACTTTCTGATCCTTAAATGCTTCAAGTTCAGTCCTGTGACAGGCTTTTGCACCAGATGTTTCCCTTGATTGCAACCCTCTTCCCCCATATCTTTGCATTGCTGTCACCTTCTCACCATTCAGGTCTCAATTCAAATGACTGTGCAGTACAGCTTTTCCTCAATCACTCCTATCCCATTTCCCCATTTTACTTTCTTCATAACAATTATCACTGCTTGAAACTGTGTTATTTATTCATTTCTTTACATGACTATTGTCTCCCTAGGCTTCACAGAGAATAAGCTTTGTGGGTGAATAGACCATGTCTATGTGATTAACTGTCATATATCTTTAGTGTTTAAAACATATCTGGCACCTAGGAGGCAGTCTATAAATATTTGACAAATGAGAAAATGAAATAAGACAGGCAATTAGATTTGAAGTTTAGGAGACTAGTGAGGACCTTGAACTGAGAAGTTGGAGCTAATATCAGACACTAATTATTGAGTCTGGAGAAATAGGATTCAAGGTGCCATGTATAGATTTGTGTTCGCATGACCCATGTAGGGCCAAACATCAAACACACCCATTGGGTAGCATACATACCAATACTACATTTTAATTTCTAGAATAATTACTATAGTTTGAATAAAAGCAAGATAGCCCTTATTTTGATCTCTGCAAAAGGAACAACACTTTTCCCTGCATTTTCTCTAGAAAGGGATTTTTATTCTCTCAGTGGCATTAAGTGGGAACTGACCAAGCAAATCAGTGGGTGGGTTGTTTGACCACTCAGGAGGTCAGTGAGTTAGGACTATTTCCCTTGAGCCCTCACTTCCAGAATTCTTAGAAACAAGAGAGCCCTGTGGCTTGGAAGCTTGGATCTTACAATTTGTCTCTTCAAATGGAGAAGGCACACAAAGGGTACTAGGGCAAACTATATGTCCAGGATATTAATTAGGTACACATGTTTCAGTTGGCCAGTGCAGAGGTTTTAAATGTTTTTGATTAGTCATCAACATTATAAAAATCAGGAGATTTCATATAAAGAAAGATTTCCAGCCTTTCTTAGAAATACAGAAGTTCTAGAAGTACTAGCCCTTGATTTCCCACATGACAAAAATCACCTGACATGGAGTGGCAGCTGCCCCTTCAAACAGGACTTGTAGTCTCAACACCGCCTGTCTCCAGGTCTCCACCTACTTCACTCATTTACCATAACTACATGGCCTTTGAAGATGTTTGAGTCTGAGGTCCTCCACTATGAAATACAAGAATTAGATGATTCTAAGAATTGGAGACATGGGAATAATTATGAAGGTAAACTGTCTATAAGGAATCACAGTGTGCATTTCCCCAAAAAAGCAACTAATTTTTGGTATATTGCTATGGGTATGAAACTTGTATGTATTATAAGATATTTATGATGATATTGACACCATTCACACAGTGGCTCCCTAAAAGAAGATCTAAGCAAATTGTGTTTATGTGTGTATACACACAGATATACACAGAGTAGATACTCAGTAAATATTTCTAGAATAAAGTAATGAGAGGCTCAAGAGCATTCATCAAAACCCTAAGCAAAGATAAATATTATGAACTGCTGCTGTACACCTCACAGCTTATGAACTCACTCTACTTCTCTTTTTTCTCTTATTTTCCCCCAGTTGTAGTCCAAGACTGAGAATCTAATTGAGATATAATGAAAATTTATTAATTAATTGTAAATAGAACGGGTTGATCAAGCATCAGTTAGCCTACCTGCATTAGTTTGATGTGGTCTGAGAGTGAATTCATTACTATAGTGAAACCAGAACTTCTTAGTTTGGAGATATGGATTCTGGCCCTGATTCTGCCACTAACTGTAGTTCTTTGAATAAGTCACTAGGCTCTCTGGCCAAAGTTTGATCATCTATAAAATTATATGGTCTTCAGGGCTTCTCTCTGCTTTATGATCTCTCTTTATGTGAAAAACAAAGACACATCAGAGGTAAGAGCTAGAAACTCAGAGCCAGCAATGTCTAGCAAGGAAAGACCAAGAAGAGATTTTCCCCCCCAGTAATTAAGGCAAGGAAGTCTCCAAACGCATGGGCAACAATCCATGGAGGGACAAGAGTGGAATATGAACTCATTAGCAGAATGTTGAGTAAAACTCAGGGAGGAAAAGAGAGTAATAGAGAGGGAACCCAACTGTAGACTAAGAGAATTCTAAAGAAAAAAAAATGGAAAAACTGCTGCTAATTAGGTCATTTAGAAACTGAACAACCGAATGTAATTCTTGCTGAAGCAATAAGGAAACAACCATGGGATGCACGATAATAACAAGAATACATGCTAATAGACAAAACTAGGATCCCCCAAGTAACTTAACAAGTCCCATGCAAGCTAGTAGTTATCAGGTGGAAAAACAGCACTTGAATTTCACACAGATTTTTTAAATATACTGAGGAAACATGTAGCAAAGGATCAGATAATATTTGCTGAATCAAATTCTGTTATTAAAAACTCTGGTATGCTTCACTATTTAAAAACTTTAATGTGAAAAATTAAAAATTTGAAAAATCTCAGAGTGATTATTTCTTTTTATAAAAGAATTCACTGTTAGTATATTTTAAACAGAAATCTTTCACTCTTAAAATTTAAAAAAAAAAATTGAAACATTTCCTTTTACAAAAATCTTTCATTACTAAAAATGAGGTAGAGCTCAGAATCAATGCTTTATTTAGTCTTACATTCACGTCACCTAATGCAGCGTCAGGCACAGATGGACAGTTCAGTAACTTTCAGTGAATGGATTATGTGTGGTTTTCTACTGCTGCATAACAAACCACCCCGATTTAATGGCTTAAAATGACTTTACCTTTCACAGTTCCAAAGGTTGACTAGGCTCAATTGGAAGTTCTTCTGGTGGTTTCACTTGAATTCTCTCGTGTGCTTGCAGTAAGGTAACAGCTTAGCATGGGTTCATCTGGAGGCTCAACCAGGATACTAGGTTGACATGGTCTCTCTCCCTCTCCATAGTCTCAAGTTTCTTCCTCTCTATGTAGACTCTACATGTGGTCTTTGCAGCAGGGAAACAAGACCTCTTACATGGTGGTGGCTCAGGCATCCCCAAAGTACAAAATCAGAAGACTGCCATTGTCCACTGGTTAAAACAGATCACTGGGCCAGCCCAGATTCAACGAGTAGGGGAACCACAGAAGAATATGAACAGGAGGTGTGATTCATTGGGGCATGTTCATAGACTAGCCACCCCAGTTTGCCTTCACTTTGGGCCCTTAACTTCCAAAGAGATAGGAAACAGGTTGAGAGTTATACAGCTACAAACATAGGCCATTTTAATGAAAATGGAAGAATGACTCAAAGCCAGAACCGAGAGGATAAAACCAAGAGCAGAGGGAAACCATTCCTAAAAAGCAAAACTGTACCTTAATCAAGGACTATCCTCTGCCTTGAGTTAGAGAAATTGGGATATGCACTGGGTTGGATTTTAGAATTGCTATAAATCAGGAAATGCTCATGTCTCCCTTTTCTCCTCTTTTTGAACATGGGAGTCTGCTGAAGTTTTTCTGTCTCTTTCACCATTACATCAAAGTGATGGGTTGGGGGTGGGTGATAATCTACTCTTCTTCACTGGTCTCTGCACCTGAGAAAGTGCATATGAGAAGATGCCTTCTGGCAGTCACATCCATACCAGCACTTGATTTTGTTGACAATATCCTGGAATTTAAACTGATACCATATTTAGGATGAGATTTGCAGAGGTAAGCACATTTTTCATGTAGAAAGGCTATGAATCAGTAAGAGCCAGAGGATGGTACCCCGGTCTCCAAAGATGGCTCCCAATGAACCACATCTCTTTGAATTTACTCCATGTGTAGACCCCTCCGTCATTGAAGCTGGCCTTTCCTGGGACTTGATTTAAATAACAGAATATGGCAGAACTGACACTATACCAGCTAGAGCCTAAGCTTCATAGACCTGGCAGCTTCCACTTTTTAGTTTTGAAAACCTTGAGTCTTCACATAAGAAGTTTGGCTTTCCTTCTGGAAAGATCACATTGACAGAAAACGTAGAGAGGCCACACGGAGAGACAGAGGAGGCCACTTAAAGTGGGAAAGAGGAGCAGCTATCCTGGCATCTCAGCCAAGCCTCCATCTAACTACAACTGTGTGACAGAACTCAAGAGTGATCAGCAGAAGAACTGCCTCGATGACCCCAGGCATCCCACAGAAATATGAAAGGTAATAAAATCATTGTTTTAAGTCACCAAGGTTTTCAATAGCTTATTAATGCAACTATAGATAAATAAAACAGTATCCATAAATGAATATGGATAAAGTACCCTATTTAGGGGAGTTACAGTTTCACATACTAACCATAAAGTTCTTTTCTCTATTCAAGAAATATTTATTAAGCCCCTACATCAGTTAACACATCCTTCTTATGTATAAAAGAAAGATTTAGGCTTATGGAAAAACATCTTTAATTGAAAACTGGAATGTTTAGTTGAAAAAAACTTTCATCTATCATTTGCTCCAGCATCCTCAGGCCTCAGGGGAGATAATTTCGATACATTAGCAACAGGAAACTATTGCAAACTCTTGGGGGAACAATGACATGATGGAAATGGTATTTGGAAAGGTTCATTTGGCAGTAGGAAACAAGGTTAGTGGCAGGGTTAGTGAGGCACAATCTTAGATACAAGTTGATCTGGATTGAAACCAGGTTAAATGGAAGAGGAAAGAACTTGATTACAGATCTTGAAATTTTGTTGAAAGAGTAAAAGAGAACATGTCCAGGATTACAGAAGCTAGGAGAATAATGGTGACAACAACAACTAAAGGAAGAATGTGGGACACTTGGAAAAAGAGTCATGAATGGGAAGAACAGATCCATGCAGATTTGGATTTAATCATTTGGATAAGAGGAAAATTGAACAGAGCTATCTGATAGGCAGCTGGTATTTCATTGACTTAAAAACAAAACAAACAAGCAAAAAGACTAGGGCAGCAAACTACAGGTGAGAGAAAGGATAAGGATTCAGAAGATGATGATCTGCTTCTATGCTTACACCCTTGGATTCAACATGGCTTTGCCACACCCGCCAGTGAACTGTGTGGTCTAGGCCACAATGTCTAGATCTGAGACCTGGAATTCTGCAGACCTATCCAGTCATCCTGCTTCTAATGAAGATCCTAATGCATGTGGGAAGATCCAGGAAACAGTGGAGGGCTGAGTGCTAGCAAGGAGCAGATATCAAAGACCAAATCTCTGTGGAGTAGCCAGTGGCTAAGCTAGGAAAATTTGAGCACAGATCATATCATTTTCTGACTTCTCCCTCAAATTACCTTCAAAGTGGTACAATTTCATTACCAATTGTCTTGGACTGAATGCTTGTGTCCCACCTCAAATTTATTTCTTGAAGCCCTACCCCTAAGGTATAGCATCAGGAGGTAGGGCTTTGGGGATGTGATTAAATTTAGATGATTTCATAAAGGTGGAGCCCCCATGGTTGGACTAGTGCCCTTATAAGAAGAGGAGTAGACATCAGAGTTTCCTTTCTCTACCTTGTGAGGATACAGCAACAAGACAGCCATTTGCAATCCAAGAAGAGAGCCCTTACCAAGAACCAAACTGGCCAGCATCTTCACCCTGGACTTACCAGCCTCCAGAACTGTGAGAAACAAATGTCTGTTGTTTAAGCCAGCCAGCATGTGGTCTGTTTTATAGCAGCCCATGCTGACTAAAACACTTTATCCTTTAAGTAGATACTATATTCCATATGGAAGTGAATTTGGTGAGCTTCCAAATAAGTTCATAATGGTTTAGCATAAATGGAAAAGAATTGACAGTCCCTTGAACTGCAAGGAGACCAACCCAGTCAATCTGAAATCAACCCTGAATACTCATTGGAAGGACTGATGTTGAAGCTGAAGCTCCAAAACTTCAGGCACCTGATGTGCAGAGCCAACTCACTGGAAAAGACCCTGATGCTGGGAAAGACTGAGGGCAGGAGGAGAAGAGGGTGACAGAGGATGAGATGGTTGGATGGCATCATCGACTCAATGGGTATGAGTTTGAGCAAACTCCTGAAGATAGTGAAAGACAGGAAGCCTGACATGCTGCTGTCCATGGGGCCACAAAGAGTTGGACATGACTTAGAAACTGAAAAACAACAAAAGTTCCCTTTGGGATCACTTTGTGTCTCCAACACCTGTGGTACTAGATATTCTTGCATTTAAGCTGTAAAGCAAACATAAACAATGCTTGTGAAGATGATGGAACAGAAGCTGAGTTCCTTTAGTTCTAACATTCTATGTGACCACATGCTTTCTATTTGTGTTCAAAAGTTTAGAACATGAAACATCCCACCCTGCCTTCTCCCACTGATGATTTGAAAGAATAGCAGTGAAACATGTACATTACCATATGTAAAATAGATGACCAGCGCAAATTCAGTGCATGAAGCAGGGAATCCAAAGCCTGCTCTGGGACAACCAGAGAGAGAGGGTGGGGAGGAAGGTGGGAAGGGCATTAAGGATGGGGGAGGGGGAAACATGAATACCTGTGGCTGATTCATGTTGATGCATGGCAAAAACCATCACAATATTGTAGTTATTCCCCAATTAAAGTGAGTTACTCAATTTAAATAAATAAATAAATAAAACACTGAAACAGAGTGACCAGGGTGATTATTTGAAAACATGCTCAAATGAAACTGAAATCCAAATACCTCTGTAATGTACTCCTCAAGTGTGCAGTTGGGCCCTTGTGTGTTAAGGGTCCATTCTAGCTACATAATACAATTAAATCTCAATAGTATTGCAGTAACTGTTTAGGTCTTCAGTTCAGTTCAGTCGCTCAGTTGTGTCCAACTCTTTGTGACCCCATGGACTGCAGCACACCAGGCTGTCCATCACCAACTCCCAGAGTTTCCTCAAACTCATCTCCATTGAGTTGGTGATGCCATCCAACCTGTTTATCCTCTGTCATCCCCCTCTCCTCCTGCCTTCAATCTTTCCCAGCATCAAGGTCTTTTCAAATGAATCAGTTCTTCACATTAGGTGGCCAAAGTATTGGAGTTTCAGCTTCAGCATCAGTCCTTCCAATGAATATTCAGGACTGATCTCCTTTAGGATGCACTGGTTGGATCTCCTTGCAGTCCAAGGGACTCTCAAGAGTCTTCTCCAACACCACAGTTCAAAAGAATCAATTCTTCCATGCTCAGCTTTCTTTATAGTCCAACTCTCACATCCATTCATGACTACTGGGAAAATCATAGCTTTGACTAGACGGACCTTTGTTGGTCGTCTCTATTTTTTAATATGCTGTCTAGGTTGGTCATAACTTTCCTCCCAAGGAGTAAGAGTCTTTTAATTTCATGGCTACAGTAACCATCTGCAGTGATTTTGGAACCCAAAAAAATTAAGTCTGCCATTGTTTCCACTATTTCCCCATCTATTTGCCATGAAGCAATGGGACCAGATGCCATGATCTTAGCTTTCTGAAGGTTGAGCTTTAAGCCAACTTTTTCACTCTCCTCTTTTACTTTCATCAAGAGGTTCTTTAGTTCTTCTTCACTTTCTGCCATAAGGGTGGTGTCATCTGCATATCTGAGGTTATTGATATTTCTCCCGGCAATCTTGATTCCAGCTTGTGCTTCCTCCAGCCCAGTGTTTCTCATGATGTACTCTGTATATAAGTTAAATAAGCAGGGTGACAATATACAGCCTTGATGTACTCCTTTTCCTATTTGGAACCAGTCTGTTGTTCCATGTCCAGTTCTAACTGTTTCTTCCTTACCTACATACAGATTTCTCAAGAGACAGTTCAGGTGGTCTGGTATTCCCAACTCTTTCAGAATTTTCCACAGTTAGATAACAGTTTTTCTTTTAGGAAAGAATATTTTATTATTATTTACTGGCATATGACAATAATTAAAAAAAAAGGCCAACTCACAGATGGTTTTATAATTTAAAAAATTTCCTTGCAAAAAATGTACCCACTCATTTCCTGCACCCAGGGAAAACCATTCATATCCTTCTTCCTTGGTATGCCAGATAGGGCCTGATTCTCAAAAACAGCATAACAATATGGCATTAAACAGCCTCAATTCCTAGTATGAATGGACACAGACCAGAATGAAAAGACAGATTGGCATGAGGTCACTTCTACATGATTGTACAATCCACACAGGACTATTTAACTATCAAAGAAATCAAGTAACTTGCCTAATGACCTAGTTAATGAATTGCTAAATGAGACAGATTTCTGTATCTCACCAATATGTACCTTCTCTCTTTCCTTGGTGCTCTACTGGATCATGTTCCCAGTCCCTTTACATCTAGGTAGAACCATGTGACTAGTTCTAGCAATGGAATGAGTTAACTTCTGACATTTACAGCCCTGGCCTTTAAACCCACCAGATTCTCCATGTTCTTTTTCTTTTCTTGTCTCCTGGCTGGTTGCAGAAGATCCAGTGGAGGACCCAGAGAACACACTAGGTGGAAGGAGCCTTGGTCCCTGAATCTCTACATGAATATACATGAGTGTGATCATGCACAAGTTAGCCAGCTGGAGGACAAGATACCATCCCAACTGAGCCCTCTTAGACCTGGCAGCCAGCCAGCTCTGCAGATCATCACAGATGTGAGTGAAGAGTGTTAGTTGTTCAACCATGTCCAACTCTTTGCAATCTCATGGACTGTAGCTCACCAGGCTCCTCTGTCCATGGAGTTCTCTAGGCATGAATACTGGAGTGGGTTGCCACTTCCTTCTCCAGGGGATCTTCCTGACCCAGGGATCAAACCTGATCTCCTGTGTTGCAGGCAGATTCTTTGCCATCTGAGCCACCAGGGAAATACGATCGCATCTGTATACGGCACCAAATATATATATATATATATATATATATATATATATATATATATATATATATATATATATATATATATATATATATATAAGCAGTGACATAGGAGAGAAATACACCTTTCTGGTATGAAGCCACTGAGATTTTGATGTTTTTATACCACTGAGATTTTATAACTGTTACTTCTACACTGATATAATGCCATGATTCGAATCAATGCCAATTTGACTCCAAAGCCTGTGCTCCTGAACAGCACAGAGCATGACTGGTAACAGCCCACCTGCTAGCTCAGTTCACCCACATTACACTAGGCGCAGTAGAAAATGTCCCTAAAATCCCAGCCATGTGATCCCACCAGTGGCACTGGGCTCTAGGAGAACACTTAGGGAAATATCTGTGTCAGTTAACTTTTGCTACATAACAAAACAGTTCAAAACCAGGTGGCCTACAACAACAACAAAAAGAAAAAAGAAAAAAAAAGACATTACTTTGGCTTACAATTTGAGAAGTTGCAGTGTAGGCCTCTTGTGCCTGAGTGGTTCTTGCAGCTTGGGACCAGACTCTGCTAACACAGCTAATCAGCTGGGCACTCATACATCTGTGATCAGCTGTAGAGTTGACTGGCAACTGGCTAGTCTATGATGGCTCGAGTAGGATGGCTTATCTCTGATCATGTGGTATCTCCTCCAGGAAGCAAGCTTGTGCTTGATCATTTGGTGGCAGCAGCAGTGGTTGCAAGACCAGCAAGAGGACCAGCTCCAATATACAGGCACTTTTCAGGATGCTCCCTTGGCCAAATCAAGACACGTGACTGTGCCAAAAGTCAGTGCAGGGGGGCATTATGAAAGGCCTGGATACAGGTGGTGGGAAGAAATTCAGACATTACTGCAATCAACCAACCCCAATATCCAAGGTTCACTGGGTGGAGACCAGAGCATAGAACAAGTGTGTCGTAGATGTTCTGTTCAGTTCAGTTCAGTCGCTCAGTCGTGTCCAACTCTTTGCAACCCAATGTATCACAGCATGCCAGGCCTCCCTGTCCAACACCAATTCCGGGAGTTTACTCAAACTCATGTCCATTGAGTTGGTGATGCCATCAAGCCATCTCATCCTCTGCTGTCCCCTTCTCCTCCTGCCCCCAATCCCTCCCAGCATCAGGGTCTTTTCCAATGACTCAACTCTTCACATCAGGTGGCCAAAGTATTGGAGTTTCAGCTTCAGCATCAGTCCTTCCAATGAACACCCAGGCCTGATCTCCTTTAGGATGGACTGGTTGGATGTCCTTGCAGTCCAAGGGACTCTCAAGAGTCTTATCCAATACCACAGTTCAAAAGCATCAATTTTTTGGCACTCAGCTTTCTTCACAGTCCAACTCTCACATCCATACATCACCACTGGAAAAACCATAGATATTAAAGCTCCTCAAATAATTTCTTCCAGTTTCTGACTTCCATACCTGCAGCACTCCTATGGTAATACTGATATTATCTAGGAGACAACAGCATCAGTTTGTTGCTTTTTGTGTTTTTCTGTTTTTGTTTTGTTTTGTTAGTTTATTGAAAGCCATGCTTGGGAGGAAATGACTGACTGACTGCTCTTGTGGATGGTTTGGCAGAACCCTGGAGGCAGAGAGCCTTCTCTCTCTGACAGAAGGGTGGTTCCATTGGGTGTGAGGAATCTTCTTCCTGCAAAAAAAAAATGAGTCATGATAAGAAGAGAGTGCCAGACCTCCTTTTTACTCCTCATGTGGAAAGGAGAATGTGACCAAATCCCTGGTGAATACAGCCCTTTTCCTAAGAGAGAAGAGATAAAATGCTGTCAGGGAGAAGAGAACTGATATTGAAGCTACTGCCTGGTCTATTCTCTCCTAGAAGTTTCCTTTCTGTCTTTATTTCTATGTTCAAGATTTTCTCTTTGTGGTTTGCTGTTATTTCTATAAAAATGCCTTTCACTTGTCAACACCTTAGCCAAGAAAAGCAAAATATCTACCATGAAAAAACACAGCATGTTGAACCTGGTGTTCCTTTAGACTTGAGACGGTATTCTCAGGGAAACTCTGGAGTTGCCTAAAGAAAGTAAGACCCTTGTCGTGTATTATGGGTAATGCGGGATGGCTCTGGAGACATTGCAGGGGAATTGGGCCTCATCTCGAGTTGATTTGGAGTACACGGAGTGCTTTCGTATTGCATCTCATGTTGAATCTCTAGACTTGTGACAGTCCTCTTGAGGACTATGTGGAATTTCATCTAGGAAGTCAAGGCTCCTTTCATGTTTGATGGGGAACACGGATGTGGTCTGCATGCAATGCAGTGGAATCGGGCCTCATCTTGAGTTGATTTAGGGTACACGGAGCTCTTTTGTGTTGCTGCGGTGACCTCAGGGTCTCTCTAGACTTTTGACCGTGTTCTTGGGGACTCTATGGTGTTCCATTAAGGAAGTCAAGGCTCCTTTCATGTTTTATGTGGAACCCGGAATTGCTCTGCACAAAATGCAGTGGAATCGGGCATTATCTGGTGGAGAGGGGGAAGTCTCATGGTGTTTCTAGAGTTGCGGCGGGAACCTAGGGTATATTCTCGAGTTACGACGGAGATGGCCCTTCAAAACTCATGTTTGTTCAGCGACGTCAGGACTCCTGTCTAGTTGCGAGGGACACCTCGGGATTCTCTTCGAGGCGTGGCAGGGCAATAGGGACCCCTCTCAAAGAGAGGCGGGAGACCCAGGGTCCCTTTCCTGGTGCCACAGGGATACTGGGATTAATATCAATTTTCAAGAGGAGTCAGGCATCATCTCCTTTTAAAGAATTGAACTCCGCGTGCCTCTCGAGGTTTCAAAAGGATGTGAGGCGTCCTGCCATGATGAAGCGGGGAACTAGAGCTTTCTCCATGGTCTCCACAGGGTTTTCAGACATTCCTTCATTTTGGGAGATGAAAGAGGAGCCTACATTTAAGTCACTGCAGGGAAATCCGGCCTTATTTCGAGTCAGGGCATCTCAGTGTCCATTCCACTAGAGGCAGCAAACTCAGGGTCCCTCTCACATACCTAAAGCTGAGTGAAGCCTCCTCTTGAGGTGCTTGTGGAAAGTTGGCATTCCTCTTGAGTCGAAGACAGGGAATCCATTCTGATCTCGAGATGATTTGGGGTATATGGAGCTTTTCTCATGTTGCTGTGCTGTCCTTGTTGTTCCTCTGGACTTCAGATGGTCTTTTTGGGAATTCCTTGGAGTTGCCTAAAGGAAGTCAAGCCATTTGTGTTTGATGTGGAATGCGAGATGGCTCTGGAGCCAATGTAGGGGAATCGGGCCTAATCGCAAGTTGATTTAGGGTACACGCAGCTCTTTCGTGTTGCTGCGGTGATCTCAGGGTCCCTCTAGACTTGTGACAGTGTTCTTGGGGACTCTCTGGAGTTCCATCAAGGAAGTCAAGGCTCCTTTAATGTTTGATGGGGAACACGGAATTGCTCTGCAGGCAAAGCAGGGGAATTGGGTCTCATTCCACAGCGAGGAGGAAGTCTCATGATTTTTCTCAAGTTGCGGTGGGAACCTATGGTATATTCTCGAGTTACGACGGGGAGAGCCCTTCAAAACTTGTGTTTGTTCAGCGATGTCAAGACTCCTGTCTAGTTGCGAGGGACACCTCGGGATTTCCTTGAGGTTTGGCAGGGCAAAAGGGACGCCTCTCGATGTGAAGCTGGAGGCCGAGTGTCCCGTTTCAGTTGCCACAGGGATATTGGGATTAATATTAATTTTCAAGATGAGACAGGCATCATCTCCTTTAGAAGCATTGAACTCCGTCTTTCTCTCGAGTTGTCAAAGGGATGTGAGGCCTCCTGTCGAGGTGATGCGAGGATCTAGGGCTCTCCTTAGGGTCTCCACAGGGGATTCAAACATCCCTTCATCGTGTGAGATGAAAGACGAGCCTGCATTCAAGTCACTGCAGGAAAATCTGGCCTTATTTCGAGTCAGGGCATCTAGGTGTCCGTTCCACTTGAGGCAGCAAACTCAGGGTCCCTCTCACATACTTATAGCTGAGAGAAGCCTCCTCTTGAGGTGCTTGTGGAAAGTTGGCATTCCTCTTGAGTCGAAGCCAGGGAATCAGCTCTCATCTCAAGTTGATTTGGGGTACACGGAGCTTTTTCATGTTGCTGTGATGACCTCAGGGTCCCTCTAGACTTGTGAGAGTGTTCTTGGGGACTCTATGGAGTTCCATCAAGGAAGTCAACCCTCCTTTCGTGTTTGATGGGGAACACGGAATTGCTCTGCACACAGTGTAGGGGAATCTGGCCTCATCTAGTGGCGAGTGGGATGTCTCATGTTTTTTCTCAATTTTCAGTGGAAACTTGAGGTATATTCATGAGTTATGATGGGGATGGCCCTTCAAAACTCGTGTTTGTTCAGCGACATCAAGAATCCTGTCTAGTAGCAAGAGACAACTCAGGATTCTCCTTGAGGCGTGGCAGAGCAATAGGGACGCCTCTCAAGGGGAGGCAAGAGACCCAGGGTCCCTTTCCAGTTGCCACAGTGATTTGGGGATTCCTATCAATATTCAAGACGAGACAAGCATCATCTCCTTTTGAAGCATTGAACTCTGCGTTCCTCTCGAGTTGTCAAAGGGATGTGAGGCTTCCTGTAATGATGAGGAGGGGAACTAGGGCTTTCTGGAGGGTCTCCACAGGGCATTCAGACATACCTTCATCTTGTGAGATGAAAGACGAGTCTGCATATAAGTCACTGCAGGGAAATCTGGCCTTATTTCGTGTCAGATCGTCTCGGTGTCCATTCCACTTGAGGCAGCAAACTCAGGGTCCCTCTCACATACCTATAGCTGAGAGAAACCTCCTCTTGAGGTGCATGTGGAAAGTTGGCATTCCTCTTGAATCGACGCCAGGGAAATCTGCTCTCATCTCGAGGTGATTTGGGGTACATGGAGCTTGTCTCAAGTTGCTGTGCTGAACTTGGTGTTCCTCTAGACTGGGGACGGTGTTGTCATGGCATCTCTGGAGTTGCCTAAAGGAAGTCAAATCACTTGTCGTTTTTGATGGGGAATGCGGGATGGCTCTGGTGTCAATGCAGGAGATTCGGGACTCATCTCGAGTTGATTTGGGGTACACAGAGCTATTTCGTGTTGCTGCTGTGACCTCAGGGTCCCTCTAGACTATCGACAGTATTCTTGGGGACTGTCTGGAGTTCCATCAAGGAAATCAAGGCTCCTTTCAAGTTTGATGGGGAGCACGGAATGGCTCTGCATGCAATGCAGGGGAATCGGTCCTCATCTCGTGGCGAGGGGGAAGTCTCATGGTTTTTCTCGAGTTGCATTGGGAACCTGGGGTATATTCTCGAGTTACAATGGAGATGGCCCTTCATAACGCGTGTTTGTTCTGTGACGTCAGTACTCCTGTCTAGTTGCCAGTGACACCTCGGATTCTCCTTGAGGCTTGGCTGGGAAATTGCTAAGCCTCTCGACTTAAGGCAGGAGAACCAGGGTCCCTTTCCAGTTGCCACAGGGATATTGGGGTTCCTATCAATTTTCAAGAGGAGTCAGGCATCGTCTCCTTTTAAAGCATTGAAGTCCACGTTCCTTTCGAGTTGTAAATGGGATGTGAGGACGCCTGTCGAGATGAGGCAGGAAATGAAGGCTTTCTCTAGGATATTCACAGGGCATTCAGACATCCCTTCATCTTGTGAGATGAAAGACGAGCCTGCATTCGATTGACTGCAGGAAATCCGGCCTTATTTCGAGTCAGGTCATCTCAATGTCCATTCTACTTGAGGCAGCATACTCAGGGTCCCTCTCACATACCTATAGCTAAGAGATGCCGACTCTTCAGGTGCTTGTGGAAAGTTGGCATTCCTCTTGAGTGGAAGCCAGGGAATCTGCTCTGATCTTGAGAAGATTTGGTGTACATGGTGCTATTCTCGAGTTGCTGTGCTGAACTTGTGTTCCTCTAGACTTGGGACCGTGTTCTCGGGGAATCTCTGGAGTTGTCTAACAGAAGTCAAGTCACTTGTCATGTTTGACAGGGAACACGGGATGGCTCTGGAGCCAATGTAGGGGAATCGGGCCTCATGTCAAGTTGATTTGTGTTACACGGAGCTCTTTCGTTCCGCTGTGGTGACCTTAGGTTCCCTCTAGGCTTATGACAGTGTTCTTGGGGACTCTCTGGAGTTCCGCCAAGGAAGTCAAGGCTCCTGTCGTGTTTGATGTGGAAAACGGAATTTCTCTGCACGCAATTCAGGGGAATTGGACCTCATCTCGTGGCTAGGGGGAAGTCTCATGGTTTTTCTCGAGTTGCGTCGGGAACCTGGGGTATATTCTCGAGTTACGATGGAGAAGGCCCTTCAAAGCGCATGTTTGTTCTGTGACATCAGAACTCCTGTCTAGTTGTGAGTCACACCTCGGATTCTCCTCCCGGCTTGGCAGGGCAACAGCAATGCCTCTTGAGGTGAGGCAGGAGACCCTGCGTCCCTTTCTAGTTACCACAGAGATATTGGGATTCTTATCAATTTTCAAGAGGACTTAGGCATCCTCTCTTTTTGAAGCATCGAGCTCCCCGTTCCTTTCAAGTTGTCAAAGGGATGTGAGGACTCCTGTATAGATGAGGCAGGAAACTAGGGCTTTCTCTAGGGTATCCACAGGGCACTCAGAGATCCCTTCATCTTGTGAGATGAATGACGAGCCTGCATTCAATTGACTGCAGGAAAATCCGGCCTTATTTCGAGTCAGGGCATCTCGGTGTCCATTCTACTTGAGGCAGCAAACTCAGGGTCCCTCTCACATACCTATAGCTGAGAAAAGCTTCCTTTTGAGGTGCTTGTGGAAAGTTGGCAATCCCCTTGAGTGGAAGCTAGGGAATCTTCTCTCATCTCGAGAAGATATGGCATACATGCAGCTTATCTCGAGTTGCTGTGCTGAACTTGTGTTCCTCTAGACTTGGGACCGTGTTCTCGGGGAATCTCTGGAGTTGTCTAAAGGAAGTCAAGCCACTTGTGTTTGATGGTGAACACCAGAAGGCTCTGGAGCCAATACAGGGGAATCGGGCCTCATCTCGAGTAGATATGGGGCACACGGAGCTATTTCATGCTACTGCGGTGACCTCAGGGTCCCTCTAGACTTGTGACAGTGTTCTTGGGGGCTCTTTGGAATTCCATCAAGGAAGTCAAGACTCCTATCATGTTTGATGTGGAACACGGAATTGCTCTGCATGCAATGCAGAGGAATTGGGCCTCATCTCGCAGTGAGGGGGAAGTCTAATGGGTTTTCTCGAGTTGCGGCGGGAACCTGGGGTATATTCTCGAGTTTTGACAGGGAAGGACCTTCAAAACCCCTGTTTGTTCAGCAACGTCAGGACTCCTGTCTAGTTGCGAGCGACACCTCAGGATTCTCCTCGAGGCTTGGCAGGGCAATAGGGACTCCTCTCGAGGTGAGGCAGGAGACCCAGTGTCCCTGTCCAGTTTCCACAGGGATATTGAGATTCCTATCAATTATCAAGACGAGTCAGGCATCATCTCCTTTTGAAGCATTGAACTCCATCTTCCTCTTGAGTTGTCAAAGGGATCTGAGGCCTCCTGTCGAGATGAGGCAGGGAACGACGCCTTTCTCCAGCGTATCAACAGGGGATTCATACTTTCCGTCATCTTGTGAGATGAAAGACAAGCCTGCATTCAAGTCAGTGCAGGGAAATTTGGCCTTATTTCGAGTCAGGGCATCTCGGTGTCCATTCCACTTGAGGCAGCATCCTCTGGGTCCCGTTCACATACCTATAGCTGAGAGACCCCTTGAGGTGCTTGTGGAAAGTTGGCATTCCTCTTGAGTCGAAGCCAGGGAATCACCTCTCATCTCGAGATGATTCGTGGTACACGGAGGTTTTCTTGAGTTGCTGTGCTGAAATTGGTGTTCCTCTAGACTTGGGACGGTGTTCTTGGGGAATCTCTGGAGCTGCCTAAAGGAAGTGAAGCCACTTGTCGTGTTGATGGGGAGCATGGGATGGCTCTGGAGCCAATGCAGGGGAATGGGGCCTCGTCTCAAGTTGCTTTGGGATACACGGAGTTCTTTCGTGCTGCAGCGGTGAAATAAGGGTCCCTCTAGATTTGTGACAGTGTTCTTGGGGACTCTCTGAAGTTCCACCAAGGAAGTCAAGGCTCCTATCATGTTCGATGTGGAACACGCAATTGCTCTGCACACAATGCAGGGGAATCAGGCCTCATCTCGCAGCAAGGGGGAATTCTCATGGTTTTTCTCGAGTTTCGGTGGAAACCTGTATATTCTCGAGTTACAATGGGGATGGCCCTTCATAACTCGTGTTTGTTCAGCAACGTCAGGACTCCTCTCTAGTTGCGAAGGACACCTCACACTCTCCATGAGGCTTTGCAGAGCAATAGGGACACCTCTCGAGGTGAGATGGTAGACCCAGGGTCACTTTCCAGTTGCCACAGGGATATTGGAAGTCCTATCAATTTTCAAGATGAGTCAGAAATCATCTCCTTTTGAAGCAATGAACTCTGCGTTCCTCTCGAGTTTTCCAATGGATGTGAGGCCTCCTGTCCAGATGAGTCAGGGAACTAGGGCTGTCTCTCGGGTCTCCACAGGGGATTCAGACATCCCTTCAACTTGTGAGATGAAATACAAATGTGCATTCAAGTCACTGCAGGGAAATCCAGCCTTTTTCTGAGTCAGGGCATCTCGGTGTCCATTCCAATTGAGGCAGTAAAGTCATGGTCCCTCTCACATACTTGTAGCTGAGAGACATCTCCTCTTGTGGTGCTTGTGGAAAGTTGGCATTTCTCTTGAATCGAAGCCGGGTAATCAGCTCTCATCTCGAGATGATTTTTGTTACCTGGAGATTTTCTCGAGTTGCTGTGCTGAACTTGGTGTTCCTCTAGACTTGGGACGGTGTTCTCAGGGAATCTCTGGAGTTTCCTAAAGGAAATCAAGCCTCTTATCATATTTGATGGTTAATGCGGGATGGCTCTGGACACAACGCAGGGGGAATGGGCCTCATCTCGAGTTGATTCGGGGTACACAGAGCTCTTTCGAGCTGTAACGATGTCCTCTGGGTCCCTCTAGACTTGTGACAGTGTTCTTGGGGACTCTCTGGAGTTCCATCAAGGAAAACAAGGCTCCTTTCTTGCTTGATGTGGAACACCGAGTTGCCCTGCACGCAATGCCAGGGAATTGGGCGTCATCTCATGGCCATGGGTAAGTCTCATGGTTTTCCTCATGTTGCGTCAGGAACCTGGGGTATATTCTCGAGTTATGGTGGGGAAGGACCTTCAGTACTTGTGTTTGTTCAAGGAAGTCAGGACTCCTGTCTAGTTGCGAGGGACACCTAGGGATTCTCCTCGAGGCTTGTCAGGGCCAAAGGAATGCCTCTAGGTGTGAGGGGGACACCCAGGTTCCCTTTCCAGTTGTCACAGCGATATTGGGATCCTTATCAATTTTCAAGAGGAATCAGGCATTGTCTCCTTTTGAAGCATTGAACTCCTCGTGCCTCTCGAGTTATCAAAGGGATGTGAGGCATCCTGTCCAGATTAGGCGGGAAATTAAGGTTTTCTCTTTGGTCTTCAAAGGGGATTCAGACATCCCTTCATCTTGTGAGATGAACGATGAGCCTGGATTCAAGTCACTGCAGGACAATCCAGCATTATTTTGAGTCAGGGCATCTCGGCGTCCATTCCAATTGAGGCAGCAAATTCAGGATCCCACTCACATACCTATACCTGACAGAAGCCTCCTCTTGAAGTGTTTGTGGAAAGTTGGCATTCCTCTTGATTCGAAGCCAGGGAATCAGCTCTCATCTCGAGATGATTTGGGGTACATGGAGCTTTTTTCTAATTTAAAAAAACAAAACTCAAAAGAGCCACAGACCACAGTCTATCATTCAGAAACTGAAAATATGCCAATTGTCAAATCAAGGTAGGGAGTAACAGGGAACCACTTGGCTCTTGTGAGAGGAAGTGAAGCCACATTTTCACAGCTGAGACACAGGTGTTGATGCTGATGTTGCAAGTGTTTTCAGTCGGCAGGGCACTCCACTCTTATTTTCTGTCACTTTACCCTAGAGTCACTACCCCCACCTCTTTCTCAGTCAAGCTAACACATGGAGCTTCTAGAGCTGTCTATCATAACCATGATCACAAAATTGCTAACTGACTGCTGAATCCCCTTCACCCAGAAAATATAAGCCTGTCCCCAACTAGTTCTAATCAGAATATAACAAACAAACAAAAACAGAAAAATACATGTTTTTCAAATGAAATTCAACCTTGAGTCTTTTTGGAAAAGGAAAGAACCCACTTCTATGAGTCACGTCTCTTCGAGGGGTCAGAAATAAAAAGGCTGTGGCCTTAGCTCTGCAAAGGTCTAGACTTCCAGCCTCCTGCCCTGTTCACTTCAACCTTACTCATCATCTCCGTGGTTGGCTCCTGCAGGTGTGAAAGCTGTGGAGCTGTTTTCCACGCTGAATGCAAAGAGAAGTCTGTCCCCTGCCTGTGATGTGTCCGCCGAGAACTGCAGATGAAGCAGAAGTCTTTCTGGCGGAGGCTGAACATGGACGAGAGCCTGGAGGAGGCTTGCAACATGTTTGACCTGTCCTACCAGAACACCTAACTCAGCAGGAGTCCGAGGCCAGGTGGTGACATCTCAACAATCCATCAGCCCCAGTGGCTTCCAATCTAGACAGTTAGACCCCTCCAGGAGAAGTTAACGTCTCATCCTTAGCTAGATATATATATATTTATAAATGTACATGCACACATACCTATACGTCCTGTTCAGTGTAAGTCGTTGTCTTAAAGGTTCATGGAGTTTTGTGGCTCACGAAGTTACCAATAGCGGGATTACACTTAGTCATGAATTTCAGCTGCTTTGCCCCCAAGCCAAACGTGGTTTACACACAAGGCTTTATAGTTCAGGCATTGTGGGGCTCTCAGGAGCCATTTATTACCCAGGACATAGGAGAAAGCATCTTCTCCAGGAGAGTGCTTTGAGTTATTTTTGTGCTGTTTATTTTTAGCCTTCACAGAGGATGAGATAACTGAGGCAAGAACCCATCATCAAGTTTCATAAGAAAAGCTTCAAAACACAGCAGTGACTCCTGGATCCTTCCAGGAGTCCATGTCCCGGCTCTCACCTCCGTGTCTTCACAAAGGCTGGGATCCCTAAGCTGAATTAAACAGCTCGGAAATCAGGAGCATGAGCTCCCTCTGACAGAAAGCGTGTGTCCCTAATTTATCAGGGGAGCTAGATAAATTGTTCTGAAGTTAATCTCAGAAAGCATTTTTCCTGACAAGAGACCTCAGTAACCTATATGTTGTCCGTCTGTTTCCTGGTACGAATCCCAACACCCGCCCAGAGACGTGACCGTATTTGCCAGGCTGAAACATGGCTCTGAAGAGTAGTCTTTTAGGAGTTCCATGGGTGACAGGATGATTTTTTTTTTTTAATGGCGCTGACTGGAGGAAATTGCTTAGGATTGTTAAATACATCAGTTTGTAGACCAGGAGGTCGGGTGTAGAGTACACACATTCCAAGAGAGGATCTGCAGTTTTCTTTTCACAGAATCCTGTGTGGGTAGTTTCCACCTATTCATTACACTTTGTTTATTTTTATTGTTCTTCATTGCCCTTTCACTCTGATCTTTCATTTGTCAATGTCACCACGCCTGCTTTCATACTTTCTTAATTGTTTTGAAAAATCAGAGCACCTTGGAATTTCACAGTACCAACTTTAGACTATGAACAAAATACCAAACTGACAAATATAATTAAGGCATTAAATCTAATATTATTTAAATATATATATATACACACATGCATCATTGCCACCATGAAGTGAGGTGCAAAGTGCTAAGCTAATAGGGAATAAAAGTGAGAATGAGTTGTTTAGGCACTTGGCCGGGTGATATTCTTCCTCTGCATCATCCTTTTGGTGCAGTGGCCATGGTGACTAAGATGGCAGATAGCTTGGCACCGGAAAGCATGGCTCCCACTCCTTCCACCTTAACTCTTTCCAGAACCAAAAACTAAGCTTATATTTAAGCAATTCTCAGTAGGTTATATGAGAAGATTCTTACCTTTCCTCTGAGCAGATGCCTTCAAAGCCTCCATGGTTTAGTAGCTACACTCCTAGCAGGACCTAGAGAACCAGTGTTTGCACAGCCCATGGGCACAGTTAACCCCACTGCTCCTTTCCCCACACCTGGCTCCCTCTGATCCTAGCTCATGATGCTTCTGTCCATTTGGAGATGTGTCATTTCAGACTCACTTCTGTGCAGACTGTTGGGTACGAGCACTTCACCTCTCAACCCACACCCATTCCTTTGGCCCCAGACCACACATTTCAACGTTAATAGCTCAGCACCACTCAGGCATTTATCCTCTGATTATACAGTAGCTGTAGCCAAAGCATGAAAACTTATTAAAAGGCCAGGGCCCCATTCATGAGATGCCTTACGGTGCCTTTTACTCTTAGAAAAACAAGTTGACTCCCTCTCCCCACCCCACCCCACTCTATAGAAACTGTTACACGCAAAAGAAAAGGGTGGAAGGTCTCAAACAAGTGCTTGGCCAACAGGCAAACAAATTTGGTCATCTCCCCTTTACTCTTCCCCTTCGTGAAACACAGTATTTGTATATTCCAGCCTCAGAAAAGATAACAAAACGTGATCTTTCACAAGAGAATTACAGACCTGCTTATTATAAAACAGATGTGCTCCAATGGCAAAGTGCCTTCTCCCTCCGCCCCCAGCTCCCTGTCCCTGTAGCTTACCTCTGCCTTTGCTGTAATTAATGCATCTGTGACTCTGACTGTCAGCAGGGCCATCCCCAGCACACTGCAGTTGGAGACCCTGAGGACAGGGCCACTTCCCCCCTTCCAGCATGTTGGCTGCATATACAGAATTTCCTGTCCTGTCTCACAGGCCCCAGGGTCAGACCCACTGAGAGTCAGTGTGACACTCTGGGTCTGTGCTCCTGAGGCCTTGGCTTTTACCAAGGTTGTTTCGAGGCCCAGCAGAATCGTAGCAGTCCCTGTGAACTTCTAAGGAGACCTTTCCACCCACATTGTTTGTTACTTGTTTTCAAAAGGGGGAAAAAAAATAGTAAATGTGCTCTCACCATCAGCTACCAGAGCTGGAAGCATACCCCAGCAGCCGGTTTCCCTCCTCTTTGTGAAGCCCTGACAGCCTGGCTGGTGCCAGCCGCAGGCCTGCATGACACACTCAGCCACCAACCCCCAAACCTGAATGGACAGGGTAGAGCCGGCTTAGCAGTTGGGTCTGCCACGAAAATTCAAAATTGCTGTTTTCAACCCAGGATTCCTTAGCACACACCTGAACGCCCTTAGTTTTCGACCCTAACAAATTACTTGGTGCACTGTAGGTAATTGTTCCACTGCTTAGGAACTGTCAAAACGAAAGCAGATCTGTGGATTACCACCTCCTTAAGACCTAAGCTAATACCTGCTCTCCCTCGTGGTCCATTTTTCATCCCATATTAAATATCTCGTACATAAAGCCCAGGAGAAAATGGCCCATTAATCTCCTAGAGCTGGCAGCCAACTCTGGGGAACTTCTTTTCTCTTGAAAGGCCCCTTTCCTGGTGTATCACTAGAGGAAACCCCTCCTCACCGTGCCAGAAACTCAACTGTGGGACAGTACAAGCCTGGTGAAATGCTGGCATCTCACCCTGCAGTATAAAAGTCAGTTCCCAAAATAGACCTCAGTTTGCACCACGGCAGGAAGACCGCAAAGTGCTTAAAAAGTAGACAACTGGGATGGGAGTCGTGTTCTTTCCAGGGTGGCTCTTTCTCCAAGTTGAAAGCTCTGTATGTGAAAACCACGTAAAAAACTCCCGTCTTGCCCTTTTCCTCATTGCCTTTTCAGGGGCCTGTATTATGGTTGTCTTCACGATCATTGTGCTTAAGAGTAGTCTCTCCAGGAGCTTTAATATTTGATGAGCTGAGAAGGCAATCACTTTCGGATTCTTCCAGACTAGGCCTCCACCAAGAAGGGAATATCGCGAGGACTTGGGATTTGTGGTTTCCAGCCAACCCAGCGGTGTCCTTTGGACCCCTGCTGAGGGACTGTGCCTGGCTTCCTTCCGGCTGCTGTTCACAGCGGTGTGGCTGCTGCCGGCCACCTCTGCTAGGCTGGAGTGAGCCCCCTTGCACAGGGTCCGGCCTGTTTTAGTCTCTGCATCTGTACACCCTGCACACCGACACTGGATGGTTTCTTCCCATGCCTTCTCGAAAAGGCATGACTTCCAGACCTGTGGCTTTGTCTCTACCCATGAGCCAGAAAGGGCCACACATAAATCACTGTGTCAGGGTAGGACTTGGGTGAAGCTGCACTGAGCACTTTCTGCAAAGAGAGGTGTGATCTGAGGAAGCCAGGATCCACTCGACTCCTAATTTAGGGTTACACCAATGCTGCTGTTGCTCTTTGGGAGCAGTGTTCCTCACCTCCACTGACCGGCTGTTCTTGACTGAAGTAACTAGACTGTGAAGGAAATCTTCAGGTCCTAATTCTAATACTGCCTGGAGTCAACACAAAGTGATTTTCCTTTTTATTTTTGTACTTCTCCCGGTAAAGAGAGGTAAGTGCAGTTCCCTCCGCCTCCTTATTGCTTGAATTTCCTGCCTCACTACTTTTCTTCCTCTAAGATAACGTGAGAAAAGTAGAGAGTTGGGGCAAAACTGAAAGAAGTGAATGTGCCCTCATTGGCCTGAACTGAGTCGTTGGAACCACTCTCTGTTTTCTTTTCCCTGGTCCTTGCCAACACCTGGGCATTAAGGACAGCTCCAAGTGTTGTGTCCTCTGCACCGTTCTTCCAATCCTCAATCTAGTAGAACTCACTGCCCTACTTCACTACTTGAACCCCGTGACAGGTGAACAAGCCCTGCTCAGCTCATCTAAACAGACAAATGTGATTTCTATCATGAGGGACAGTGTTTCAACAGTGAAGTACCAGTACCCCAAGCCAGTGTCAGAAGTCCTTGAGAGAAGTCAGAAGAAAATGTGGAACACCGTCTCAAGCACACCAACAGCCGTCAGGGCTTTTATTTTAAATGGGCTCCAAGGGATCATGCGATAGAGCCCTTTCCTCCTGCAGGGGCCTCCAAGGTGATGGAAGGCACTGTTTACCCTGAGTGAAAAGACAGCTGCTGATTTGTTTGGATTTTCCCTGTAGAGAGAGATGCCATCTTGTTAGGAAGGCTTGCAATGAAGCCACTTGTTACCCAGGTAGAAGATTCAGGCGCTTATGGCAACTCTTTGCACAGTAAGATACCCTCCAGGCCGCTGAGCTGCAGACCAGCCTCTCTTCCCTTCCCTTGACCTTCCTTGCCGCAGTCCTAAGCCCAGATTCAGGCCTGGTAAACTGACTGATGGACCTCTGGGGCTTGTGGCTCTTCACATTGACCATCGTATTCATGTCTTTTTCCCCGTAGGAGTGCCTTACAGTACTGCCTCGTGCTTCTAGTCTAGCCTAGCAGACCCACTTGAAGCCTGCAGGGTCCTTTGCCTCAATATGGATCACCTTTGCTTCTTCCCTGCTGGCTGCTCTCAACACAGGCACATTTGGAGCCCACATATTCCATGCACATGTCAGACCTTTCACCTTCATTTAACCTGGTGCCTTAACCTCATGAGTACAAGGGTTCCTGCTGGAAACACACTGTCAGAGCAGACTAGTGGAAACACTCCTTGGTGCCATTGACACTTAACCAGGAATCACAAAAGAGACGATCACATAATATTTTGAATCTGTTTTATGCTGTTTCTCAAATTACTCCTTTTGTTTTCTTGCTTGCTTTTCATGAACCAAACTCAGGGGAATGTCATGATGTCACCAAGGCCAATGGGTAGAGAAATTAGACTGGTTATTTTGATTCGAATCTGTAAAGTCAGTGAACTTAGCCTTTTTCAGGTGAAAAAAATTACACACACACAAGGGTTTTCTTTTCCTTTAGTGTATAAAAGGTTTCTTTTATTTTGCCACCTGTCTTCCAAGTGGGAAGTGAGAGGCCTCTTGGATGGATTGTGGTGAAGGCAATTCTACATGGCGTGGGCAGTCCACCAAACATTAGGCTTTCACCACCAGAGGCTTAGGTTCTGATTTTGGTCACCTCTCAGGATCCTATTGTGAATAGCCTATCCTAGAACATTCAAGGAGGAAAAAAAAAATCTGTCTTTAGAGGACAGTAAAAGGAGAGGAAATGTGTAGGTTGCAAATGAAGAGTATCGAACGTGGGGTGTGGAAGTCTTTGCACAACTTGTTCTTAACACTCCTGGGACAGATAAATGTCATCTTCCCTTATTTTTGTTCATGCTGTACAGAACTGTCTAAAACTTGGGACTTGGGCTATTACTCTGTCACTCTGTGTTGAGCTATTTGTAATATCTACTGTAACTTATATATGCATTGTTTCTGTTTTCTGGATTTTATCACCTTTTGTTTGTGCATAAGTTATCCATAGTTTTGTTTACATCATTTTTTAAAATATCAATAACTGTAATAATAAAAAAAAAGAAACTGTGTTGTGGACAAGACCCCTAGATTTTATGGTCATCTGTCATATAATTTAAGTACACCAGTTCCTGATGTATAAAGTTATCTCTCTCTCAATAAACAATGCAGAAAGTACTTTCTCTTCTCATAACAACTCCATTCAAATGCTGTTTTTGTGGGGGTGGTGAAAGCCCAAGATGAGCGCTGGATGTTAATTCAAAGTCAAGATTTAAACTTTATTGAAAGTGAGCTACTGGGATCTTAAAATAGTTCTTAAGATTTTTACTTTTTTTTTTTTTTAACTGTAGTTGATTTACAATGTCAGTTTCAGGTGTACATCAAAATGATTCAGATATATAGATATGTAAAATAGCTCTTAATGTTAATCTTATAGACTTCATTTTTTTCCTAATTTCTTCAACCTCAATATTCTCATCAGCCCTCCCTATGCTTATGAAAAATATAGTGAAACTTTGAAAAAATTGCAAATGTGGTGGTCTAGGCCTCATTTGCCAAAACAGACCATGATTTCTTTCTGATTTGAGACAGACCTGCTCCAACTCCCACACAGAGCATCTATCCCAGCTCTTCCCCAAGTTTTCATCACCACTGCACTCTCCAAATTAGAGGAGCAAGTGCCAGATGGTAGGCCATTAGACAAGGCCACTGGTCATTCCTGAAGACCATGAAGACCGTGCTTTGAAAGCAAAGAGCGAAAGTAGAGGGGACTTGTCTCTGTGAGGACAGCAGCCCTCTGGGAGCCGAGAGGTGATGGAAAATACCTACACGACCTTCCCCAAGGCTGGCCCTCATGGTCCCAAAAAAGACCATGGGCACGACTATCCACTCGGAACCTTTCAAAAGCACCATTGAAATTCACCTACTCAAAAACATTGAAGAGAGCAGAAAAGGTGCTTCTGGTTAAACATTTACCACAGGTGGACTCTGAGCCTCACTCTCTAGGACACACCTAAACAAGTTCATGCTCAGCTGCCCCTCCTCCACCCCCAGGAAAGCGATGAGCTCATGCCCATTCCGTCCAAGGAACAACTGGACCTCATCTTCACAAGCAACCTGCCACAATCCACAATAAAAAGAAACAAGTTAATGTTTCACTGAACCAAACTAGACACAACACAGTCAGAGCCCCGATTTCTGTGATTTACAGGACGGGTTAGCCTTCCCCCAATGGCAGCAAACCTGAGTGACTGGATAACTGCAGGGAGTTTTCACATTATCACGAGTCATTTCCAAAGGGTGGAAAGAGATACCATTCTGTTCCTCTCTCCCCACCCTCAGGAGATGTGATCAGAATCTCCCTGAATCATTTCCAGTCCTGTCCTTTGATGAAGCTACTAGATGATGACTTTATTCGGTGGTTCCCACAGAAGTCACACAAAAATGCAAGCAAAACTCAGGATCCCAGCACAGACAACTGAATCTGAATCTTTCTGGATGGGGCCTGAGTATTTGTATTTTTTTGAAAGTTCCCTGGGTGATCCCTGTGTGTCCTGAAAGTTAAAACCCACTAGACTGAATGAAACAAGTTTCCCTGAAATAGCCAAATGCTTGGGATATTGGTAGTCCACAGTGGGAAGGATGTCAAAGGTATGTAGAGGGACTGAGCAGTCTTAGTTGCCCTCCAGCTCACAGCTGTTGTCTCCCTTCCTCCCAGCAGACACAGAACAGATACAGTACTTTGGAACCTGCTGCTCATAGATTGCCATTGTTTTCATAAAACCTGAACTTTATACCCCCTTCATTTTCTTCCGGGGTGTGGTTAGTGTCTATTTATCCAGTCTATACCATTGCCAGGCAGCCAGGTGAATAGAAGTCATGGCCACAGGTGACTAAGCTGGCCTACAAAGACAGTCCTGTACCCTTCCTTTCGTTTTTTCATTCCTCCTCATTATGCTGCAATTGTCCTCGAATGTATGCATGTGACAGTCTGCTCCCAGGTCAGGCCCACCCGACAAACATGAAACTTATCACTCCAGACAGTGGCGTTTAAATGGAAAATCACTAGGTTCTTCTTGCCCAGAAAGGCCTGAGAGATTCGGAACAACCTGAGCCATGTCTAGATTTGCCTTGGCTTCGTGGGAAAACTATAGACCTTAAATAAACCACAATCATTCTGAATCCAGGCATCTATTGAACTGACAATCTTCAAGCTCTCCTGCCAGCTGCAGGTGAATGGAAACTTAGTTCTTCTCCTCGCCTCCTTTTATGAAGTCAGTAACTTTGATGATGACAAATATTCCTCATTGATGGAGCACGTGTACAATGCTCCATTCCCACAGTGCTTACCAGAGAGGGAACCTCCACAGCAAAGACTTTACTGAGAATCGTTGTAGAAAGACAGTGTTTCCAAAGGGCAGGTATGCAAGTAGAAATGAACCTGGGACTCATTCTAAAGCAGCATCCCTAAAAATTACATTATTGAGTTGA
Source organism: Muntiacus reevesi (assembly GCF_963930625.1). NCBI lineage: Eukaryota > Metazoa > Chordata > Mammalia > Artiodactyla > Cervidae > Muntiacus > Muntiacus reevesi. The sequence goes on along the minus strand of NW_027077987.1, from coordinate 342,123 downwards.
ATGGGGCCAGTTTGGGGGGGGGGGTGTTTATAGTTGATTTTTGTTACTGTATTGGATTCTGATTGGAGTAGAGGATTCCTTCCCCAAGAGAAAAATGGCCCCTGGTATATAATACTCAGGAAGCCCAAGGCAAAACCCACACAGCAGATTAATTTATCCTCCCTTGTTTGCATCTATTCCTTCGTAGCTTGGACAGAAAGGTCCAGCAGGAAGAACAAATTATTCCCACAGCTGAGCATACAGAAATTCTGATTTATGTGCAATGATTTACAATTTACCTGGACAATCAGGAGATTCATAATAACCACCTCGCCCCTCACTCTATCTCATATTCCTCCATTAAGAGTTATTGATTTTAAGCCAATCAGTTCAAGTTCATGGGTTCATACAGTATTTCAGATCCTGCCATACAATCTCAGGCAGCTGTTGGTCTGGGGGAAATTCCTCCAACTTTTATCCAATCCCTTCCAGACAGCCTGATATGAGAATCACTTTCCATGGCTTCTGTGCTCTCCTAGGATGGTCTGTTGTTCTGAAGCTGAAGAGCTGCTATTAGCACCATCATTTTTTCAAATGAACATTGAGCTAAATTATCTCAAATGTATAAAAGGAACATCTCTCAC